>NW_026599288.1:5412094-5729203 GCF_023634085.1 Falco cherrug | reverse complement strand
CTGAAAGGTAACACTGTTCCAGAAATAGGTAGCAGAAAAGCTGACACAGAAGCTAAATTAGCTGCTGCAAGAAGCAAAGAAATACCGGTAGCTGCACTGGTACCAGAAAAATTAGATGCAGAGAAAAAGGTTGAGTATGAAGAGTCAGATTACCAATGGATACACGAAAATGGAGGTAAGTTGCTAGACAGTGGATGGGGCCAATTGAAAACGGGTCAGTTAATGCTACCAGGGAAATTAATGTGGCATTTTGTGAAAACAGAACATGATAAGACACACTGGGGATTAAATTCTTTGTATCAGCACTTGACAAATCACGAGAAGTGGTTAAAGTTTTGCTAAACAAAATTATACCACTATTTGGAGTCCCTAAAAGCATATCATCGGACAGGGGCTCCCATTTCTGTGCACAAATTGTACAAGCAATAAGTAAAGCACTGCAAATCGATTGGCGATTGCATACTCCATACAGACCACAAGCAAGTGGACAAGTAGAAAAGATTAATCACCTCATTAAACAGCAAATAGCCAAAATTTGTCAAGAAGCAAATCTACATTAGTATCAAGCTTTACCTGTTGCTTTAATACGCATCAGGGTCAAGGGTTAAGATTTATGGGAGTGATTAAGGGTGTCCAGGGTTTAGATTAGAAACACTGCAGAGAAGCCATAGCTGTGATGGCAGAAAAACGCTTCTTGCTGTTACAGGCTGTGCCTCCTTTAGGAGCTCTACTGATTCCTTTTGCTGTGCACCTACAGTAACAGAGCTTCCTCAAGGCTAAGCGAGCCTGCAAAAACTGGGACTATTCTACCACAGCATGAACATCTCAATTCAGTTTATATACTGCAGTGTCATTTTTATGTGAAAAGCCCCAGTAATTAATACCAACTTAGTGTTGATGTCACAGCAAATCCATACATTCCAGTTTACATGTTTTTATTTTAGTAATGTGAAAAATCTCTTACTATTAACTCATGCTGGTGGCTTTTAAACAGGACTGTGATACATGCAGCTGTGCATCTATTAATTGTGCCCTGGTCCCATCTGACATATCTCAAGTGAATGTTTCATTAAGAGTATGGAAACCTGCCATCATAAAAGTAAGTAAATACCATTTGCATTCAGAATACTCTTGGGTTTGAGAAACTTAAGCCACCGTTTGTAATGTCTATTGAAATTGCATCTTTAATTTTCTTAAGTTTCCATAGTCCTCTAGTATTTGAAATAATTTTTCTGGCTATTTTTAAATTTCCTCAAAACTAACTTGCATGCATTTTATTATCCTTAAAGTAGGTACTTAAAACTTAGGAATTTCAAAACACATAAAAAAACCCCCACCCCTTATTCTGTATTGATGATCCTTCTTTTTTACTAGTTACTTATGCACCCACAAATTCTAATTCAGCAGATGTAAGGAGGGGGTACATAGAAGTATATAATTTTAAAATAAGTTTTAATCTGGGAAGTTTTCTTAGGTCTAGAAAGGGGTTTTTTGATCAAAAAGAGCAGAGGAGAGAGAGTACACTTCAGAGCACACCTCAGTATTGTCTTATGGCTATGACAAACACCAGTATGTTGTCTATTTTCCTCAGTTGATGAATATTTGATATTGAGTTCCTGTTCTGTGTCTTTGTTTTTCTCTGGAAAATAACAGGACAGGAGGGGAGATACAGCAGACTTTTAGAAAGCCAGAATCTCTCCCTGTGGCCAAAGTAGTATTTCAGGATTGATTAGTATTTCTTTGAAATCTCTGCTTTCTACTCTTTCAACACTGTATTGCTGTCTTGCAAACAGTGATGTGTGTGCTGAAGGTGACACAGATGAGCAGCTTCTCTGACTTGTATTTTTCAGCATCTCTCCCAAAACTTTAGCATTAAGTTTTGCTTTCATCCTTCTCTCTTCTACAAAGCTTTCTGCTTCAGAATACCTAATTGTGAACCGTAGGCATTTCTCTCTTCTTCCAGGCAAATATTCGCAGCTTAACCTTTGTTGTGAAAGCATTACTTAGGGGTGAAAGCTAATCACTGATTTTAAGAAATGACCATCAAAAACTGGAGGTAAGAACATGATAATTCATGGATTTACTTTTTCATAGGATTTATTCTACTATTGAATCATTTGTTATCATTCATTACTAGTGAACTGATTGTTAGCTGTTGTATTTAGAGTAGGATAAGTACATTACAAGTAAGTGATTTCATATTACAGTAGAAAATGTCAGAATTAGCCAACTGATGATACTGAAATCCTGTTACCCTCCAACGCACCTGGGTGAAAAGTACCGTCTGAAGTATTTCTGCCTGTTGCAGTATAAATGCTTTCTGTATCTGTGTAAAATGAAAGCATAATTAAATTTCTTCTTTTAGTGAATCAATAGTATTTTTGAAATTGTCCTGGGTCATTTAGAAGTGAACTTACTTTATACATTGTATTTTCTTTATTATTTCTTTCCATTTCATTACCCAGGACATATATTTGAAAAAGGATCTTTTCTTTTCCAGAAGCTCCCTGCCATTTTCTTACATGCTACATCTGAAACAACATTGCACTAATAAGCTCCTATTAAAATCCAGAGTTGTTTATTCATAGGCTATTAATAAGAACTTGTATATAACATTATAGTAGTGGTATCAGATATAATGAGAAATGTAGAAAGAAATTTTCTTAGACTTGTTATTTATCCTTTAATACTTTTTATTCCAAGAGGTTTATGGTGGCTAATGCATTGCTTTTCTGTGATAACTTGTACATGCAGGGGCTTATTTACTACAATGTACATGTTTAAGCACAAGTCTTATTATGTGTTATTACAATTAATGACCCCCAAATTTAGAGCAAAGTAACATTCAGCGTGAATTAGATCTTGTCCAAGATACAAACATCACATGTCAACTTAATTAGCTGGTACTGTATCCAGGCATTTCTTTTAAGTGATAGGTTGAAATTAAATCCAGGAGGGAAAACACAACTGAGAGGCTTGCAATTAATGACAGCTGCCTTACCAAACCAAAGAATCTCAGAATTAATTTTTTAAAGGACATAATTTCAAGTTGAATGCTTAGTGTTCAGCACTCTAATACTTTTTGGAACTATAAAGTTGTCTCCTTAAGTTAAGTTAAAATAATTCAAACTCATATATGGTCATTTTCATTTAAATGTGAATATTCCTTAGTTTAGTTTACACCAGATAAGCCTGCTTTAAAATTAAATTAGTATCAACACAGCCTTTTACACTTAATTGAGTTAGAAGCTTGTTAGTCACTGCTACCTTTCGGGGAGGCAGGCATTGAGCGATAAAGAATATACGAAAGAAACTCCCTAACATACACTTCAACTACTCATGGTTTTGGTACTGAATCCTCTATATAACAATGATTACTGACTTATAGCAGGACCAGTCCTCATTAAATGAATGCACCTACAAAGCGCAAGATGTTATGTAAATACAAGGCTTTATGTTGGAAATTTTCTCAGTTCCCTCCTCTTCTTAGAATGAAGTGGTACCCTGGAAAATCAGTGCATACTGATAGAAATTGTGCTAGTCTTTTGATGTTTTAGAGGGACAGGTTACTTATTTCTTACATTCTGAACACTTTCAGAGAAACTTTCAGAGTTCCAAAGAACTCCTACCGGGTACAGTCCCCTTATGGGTTATCCTCCTGAGTATCTTTGCTGGACTCTTGGTTCTTGCACTGCTTATATTTGCTTTGTGGAAGGTAAGCTGCACATTCTTGTCTTCACGAAAATGAACAAATATGCTTAACTCCTATGCCATGTCCTTCTCATAACTAGAACCTCATAGACACTAATAGTATCTAATAAGTAGAGTGAAATCTTGTAGAAATGACAAAATAACTAATAACACTACATTTTTCTGAAGCGTAACATGCAATGCTAACCAATTAAAACCTGTACTGCCAGTATGTTATGAAAATAATAATAAAAAAGAAATTTTAGTACTATTAAGGGTTTGGGGTTTTTTGTTTATTAGCTTTGGCTGTGGCCTTTGATAACCAGGTTTTCTTGGTGCAAGAGATGCTAGGCCTGTTGTGTAAGTATTGCCACAAGTGGGCACTCTTCTCCAAGCTAAATATTCAGTTTATACTTGTGTTAGAAGGTTACAGTTTATAATTTCAACATGCATGATCTCTTGAAAAATTTGACAAGTATAAAGTATTATTTATTCAACTGAGTACTAACTAATATTAATTGGTTTAGCCTTTGACATTATGTGAGCATAACAATAATTCAGCAATCACTCACTAGATATTAACTGTACTCCTTTTGTCTGCTTTCATGGTATGTCTCTCTAGTGTTTCCATTCCAGGAAAAAAATGTTGTACTTCACTGATAAAATATTAAATGACTTTTTACTATATTGAAAGTATTAAAATAGTAGTAAGAACCAGCATATGAATGCTACCAGTATGGGTTGTATACTTAGTCACTTTTTTTCTCTTCTGCAGGCTGGACTTTTGTTCAAGAGACCACTAAAGAAGAAAATGGAGACATGAAGAGAAAAGACAATGCAGACATTTTTGCTCAGATCTGCCTCAAAAATTATAAACTTGGATACACATGCAGTGGTCACAATGTTTTCTAGACTCTGGTGCATTAAAAAAGCAGAACAACAAGAAGCAAGTCGAGCACATAGGTGAATGATGCAAAGGAAGAATAAACAGCCTTATGGCATTTTGTGATTCTCAAGGACATACTTTCAAGTATTACTCATTTTTGGAGAGTAACCAAGTTCAAAGATTCTAATGTTTTTTTAATATGGAAAATGTATAATTGTATTTTTATATACCTATGTATGTGGAATCATTTTTCATTTCAAATTATACAACAAGTCAGCTTGTATGTAGCAATCCCAGAGTTTTTTATTACCTTATGATTTTCAAAAGGGAAAAGCACCATTTTCTAAATTTCCTCTTTATGTCAGTTCTGTGAAAGCAGACTGTCAGTTCACAAAGTAGAACATGCAAACTTTGAGAATGCACCAAATACTGTAATGACAATTCAGAAGATAAAAACACCTGCAGAATTTTTGGTGAAAATTACTGAAATACCTTGGACTTCTCTTTCTGCTCACTTTAGTGTGTCCAGCTGAAACCAGGATACTCTAAGAAAGAGATTTTTATGGTCAAGAGGACCATAAAGGAATGATCCATTAAATCACATAACTGAACTTGAAACAGATTTTTGGCAGGCCTAAAAATATATGCACAAAACATTCAAGCCTATCTGATTGCACACTGTACTCAAATAAGCAGGGGCACAATTGTATCTGCAAATTGAAATGTCCATATTTATGCAGGAAATGTTTAGAGGTACCCTGAAAGTTTGACTCTTGCTATATATCTTGGAGTAGCCAGGAGGGTGCTTCATGAACTGTCACTGTAAATTTATTGTGTGGCTATTTAATCCAATGAGTTTAACGTGTGCAAAATGATAATTAACAAAAGAACACAGATAGGAAACTTAGCACTGACAAGCTTCTTCTAGTACAGGGGTCCTCAAACTACGGCCCGCGGGCTGGATACGGCCCCCCAGGGTCCTCAATCCGGCCCCCGGTATTTACAGAACTTCCCCCGCCGAGGGTTGTGGTTGGAAACCAAGCAGCCGCAGATGACTGCCTGCCACTGCATCCGCGCCGGCCTCCGCAGCCCCCACGCGCCCGCCGGGACTGGGCTGGAACCAGCGCCTCGTCCTCGACCTGCCCCCGCCAGGGGGCGCCTGTCGGCTACAAACAGCGCCGCCGCCGCCCCGTCCTCCTCCTCTTCCTCCTCCTCCTCTTCGGTGCGCGGCGGGCGAGAGGCGCGGGCATCTCCTCTGCCGGGCAAGCTCAGTCGGCAGCCTCTGCACTGCGAGGTCCAGCCAACTCGGGCGAATCGCCAGAGCCCCGGCGCGGCAAAGTCCCTTTATAATAAGTAACTAAAGGTAATTTACTGATCAACCAAGTTAAGTATGAGGAACGAACCCATTGTGGTGGTCTTAAGAACTTCCTATTTAACAAGAAGAGACATGTCCACAATGTTATCTTGCTGCACCAAACATGGGAACGTCCTGTCTGACAAGAAGCCACGATAACAGAAGCAGCAGAGGGGCGTACTGAAGGCTTGGGGTGGAGCGATCCCCCGTGCATCTGCGCGCAATAAACATACCTACTTTATAACTTTCGAGTTATAGAGTTTAATTCCGTACGTCAGTTAAACAAATCACATCAGAGACAGGGAAGTTAGCCCATGTTCTCGTCCAAACTCGGAAAGACTGGATTATTGATTTGTTTTCCTGGCGTCCCAGGAGCCCCTGGGTAAAACGAATCCTATTTTATTTGTTATGTGGATTAGCCACCTTATTGTTTTTGTCATGTGCTGTTCCATGTTTTATAAGATTAATTCAACACGTTATAACTAACATGCAATTTGCTACTATGATTTCACCCAATGGCGTTAAACAAATTCGAGTAGTACGCCGAAATGTACAGTCGAAAATACAGATTATATAGTTAACACAATAACAATTTAATAGCAAACAAGAATCTGGGAATAATTAACTATTAACAATTCATATAACAATGTAGACTGATTAAGAATACAAATAGAATAGCAAAGAAAACAACCGTCAGGAACGCACAGACGAGGATGTGGTAACGTCTTTTATACTTTTCCACCTCCGCCATAAGTTCTTGACGTGTGACAGTTGAAAAACGCACCCTCTGCCTAAACAATGAAAAAAAAAAAGGTTTTGATTCCCCTTTATAATGAACCATACAGGTTAGACGTCTAAAAAACACTCACCTTACGGGATGTTCAGAGGGGGAAATGCGCACTCCAGACCCTTCCTCCCTGGCAGGTGACGTGGCGGTCTGATGGTGAGAAAACATTGCATTGCAAGCAAGGACCTGTCATTTGGCCATAGTGCCATAAATGTTACCATTAACAAACTTACCGGAGTGGTAAGCTCGGGAAACGGGTCCAGGACTTCATCTGGACACTCAGCAGACATTTTTTAACGTGTATGCCTTTGAACATGCGCATGCACAATTTTAAACCCCACAGAATGTATTGGAAAAATCTGGAAAGACCGCGCATGTGAAATCCCTATAGTCTAGCCATGATAGTGACGCATATAATAAAAAAAAAAAAAAAAAAAGGAATGTTTAACGAAACTATAGTATTTATAGTTCATTTATTACTTAAGTGGAATGTATAGTTATAAGTGTTGGTTTTAGCTTTTGTTTTTGTAGGTTATTATTATATGTATTACCCAACCCTTTGAATTTATTTTGGAAACCATGTGTTTGACGCAAAGTAACTTCGATGAACCATTTGACAACCAGTAAACAACAAAAAACCATTTATTAACAAACATGAACTAGAAGTTGAATAACAGAATAACAGTCCAGCAAAGTCTCATGTGACGTGGAAAACAGGCTTCTTCACTCGTGAGTCCAGCACAGTCCTGAATAATGTCGGGGTGGTAACTCCATCTGTTCCCTCCACGATAGTCTGTCTCTGGTCCTTGGTATTTTTCTTCACGAGGTAACAAAGATGAACAGAAACCAATGACAAGTCACATGGTAACTTTGCTGGAGATCAACAGGTTTCTTTTGTTTATATAACAGTCTCTCGCACTCTGCTTTGGTATCCCATGGGTTCCACTACTTGGGGCGGACTGCGAGGAAGAGATCGCACTCTTCTGTACCGGCGTGACCAAAAACACTCACAAAAGCACATACTGATGGTTACTGTAGTCACGATGAGACAAAGGCTGAACAGCAAAACCATACAAAGTGTGTCGTCTCCTGCTCTCATCTTTTCCAAAATGATAAGGATTGTTTGTGGCGAGACAAACAAATTGGTCCGTGACCCTCCTGGTCAAGATTCAGGCTAATGCCCTGACCAAAACTGCACAATGAAAACACATGCGCGGCCTAACCTTAAAGAGGCATGAAAATTTACCCTTTTAAATGCCCACCTCTTGGCTCTTGATTCTTAACCCCCACAAACAAACCTTATATATGCTAAGAAATGTTTTATTTTGTTTTGTTATGTAATCCTGTTATGATAATGTTTTGAAATTAGCTTATGACATGTTTGAGTTTTGAATTGTTAGCTAACGTTTGTTAGGGATTTATAGTTATTGTTAGTCATTTTTAGTTATTGCCTGTTATTGTTTATTGATAATGGTAAATGGGTTTAATGCTTAGATAAAGATTGTTAACCTCGTTTGTATAGTTGGCAGAATCTTTTCTCTATCTCTATCTATGCCACCCACGGAGCAGCAATGTTGAGCCACAGGGTAGTGTGAAGGACGTTATTGGGACATCGCTATCTGTCTCACCATTGCTGGCTGACCGCAAAACAACACAGAGACGGAGATACCCGAATCACCCAGAAGAGGAGATCTCCGGGGAATACCCAACTTAAAACACCCTACTTCCGGACATTTATGTTAGGTTGTTTGCCGATGTCTAAATTGTGATAGGGATTGGTCCTGTGTTTCATTTAAGAGACAACCTTACTGTATGAAATGTCACAATGATTTGATACGTACCAGGGGACCAGAGGATCAAGTGGAAATTCGTAAATTATTTTGTGGATGGGAACTGTCAGTACCTGAACTTTGGGAAGTATATGAAACAGACTGGTATAGAGTTTTAAGACAGCGTACTATAAGATTCGCCTGGAAACGGGCACAACAAGCAAACAGGTGGAAATATATTTAAGAGATAACTAACTCTTTAGACCTTGGAAATTATTGACAGGATAACAGTAAAATTCCCCTGAAGACTACCTGCTGCTGCCAAGAAGATATTGATATCCCGTTGTTCTCTGCAAAAGAGTAGACGAGGAAAGGCAGAGAGGTACTGAACAGTGGGGAAATGAAAGCTACTATCCTATTAATGGTATTGATTACCATGACTTTAAAAAAAAATGAACATCAACCCTTCAATTGGACCTTAGGTTGATGGGAATATTCAATAGAAGTTCGGTATAACGTGACAGCCGGATCCCCAAAATTCCAAGTTAAATTGGAAGATTTAGTCTTTTCTGAACTAGACCCACCCGGTCAACGAGAAAGAGCAATAAAACCATTTTATCTCTGCCCCAGTTCGAATCCAGGGAAAAGCTATTGCAATTTCCTTAATCACTATTACTGTGCATATTGGGGATGTGAAACCATAGCTTCAAACTGGGACGTAGCCATTAAAAATAGATTCTTAAATATAACATGGGGACCCAGAGGATGCAATCCGCCAGCTCCTAGCTGGGATAGACACGTAGAGGGCCCCCATCTTGGCAACTGTAAGCATGTTATACTAGAAATCCTGCAGCCTAATGACCACGGATGGCTATTAGGACGAACCTGGGGAATAAGATATTGGGAACCTGGAGCTGATAGAAGGGTCTTAATATTTATTCAGAAACATGAACTATAAACGCCACAAGCAGTGGGACCCAACAGAGTTATTAAAGAACAAAAAGGTAAAAAGAAAAAGCTAAAGGTAAAGAATTTTACAACCACAGTCACCCTGGCTGACTACTTTAATTTCTACTTTGGCGGGACCCCTCATAATGTTGTTATTGGTTCTGACTTTCGGACCCTGTATCATTAATAAATTTGTAACTTTTGTGAAAAGCAGGTTGGAAGAAGTGCAGCTAATGGTGATGAAGCAATTGGAACTAGAGATGAAAATCATACCAAATGAAAATCCTGAATTAGATGCAGCTTGTGAGGTATTGTCTAGGTTTGATCAGCAAATTATTTATAAATAAAAGAAGGGGGGAATTGTAATAAGTAACTAAAGGTAATTTGCTGATCAACCAAGTTAAGCAGGAGGAACGAACCCATTGTGGTGGTCTTAAGAACTTCCTGTTTAACAAGAAGAGACATGTCCACAATGTTATCTTGCTGCACCAAACATGGGAACGTCCTGTCTGACAAGAAGCCACGATAACAGAAGCAGCAGAGGGGCGTACTGAAGATGTCAGAAGCGACCTCGGGGAAGATAAAAAAGAGCTGCTCAGCTTGCTTGAATTTGCGTGCCGTTGGTGGAGCAGGAGACTCCCCGGCCGCCCAGCGCTGTTCTGCTTACTTGTCGCTTGCTTTAATAAATCAAATTTTCTAATCGGCCAGTCTCTGTCATTTAATTGGACAGGTAAACTATAACACCTTCAGTCCCTTCTGGCCACCCTGTCCAGACTGCGCGGCCGGGCTGAGGAGGGGGGCGGCGGCATCAGCGAGGGGGGCGGCTCCCCCATCTCTCCCTCCCTCCCTCCAGCTCCCAGGCAGGACAAGCAAGCCAGCACCAGTGGGAAGCGCGCGCACCATCATGTCAAAAAAAAGAACAATTGACTCCGAGTGCGGGGTGTTCCAAGAAAAGTGGACTTCTGATTATTTTTTCACGGAGTACAAAGAGCGAGCTGTTTGTCTGATATGCCAGAATTCAGTGTCTGTGTCAAAGGAATACAATTTGCGTCGACACTACGAAACTCAACATAAAGGTAAATATGATTCTTTGGTCGGACAAGTGAGAAAAGATAAAATATTAAGACTGAAACATGGATTGACAACTCAGCAAAATACGTTTGTGAAGCAAAAGCAGCTCAATATATCATCACTTTGAGCAAGCTATCAAGTTGCCAAGCTCATAGCGCGCACTGGCAGAGCATTCACAGAGGGAGAATTTGTTAAAGAATGCCTTCTTTCTGTGGCCAAAGAGGTGTGTCCAGAGAGGGCGGATTTATTTAGTACAGTGAGTCTTTCAGGACCTACAATTACATGAAGGACTGAAGAAATGGGGGAAAATTTGAATCTGCAGTTGCAAAACTCCTCAAAAAAACTTTGCTATTTCTCACTGGCACTCGACGAAAGCAATGATGTTCGTGATTCTGCACAACTTCTAATTTTCATTCGTGGGACAAATGATTCTTTCGAAGTCACAGAGGAGCTTGCTGCACTGAAAAGCACCAAAGGAACAACTACAGGAGAGGATATCCATGAGAAAGTTTGCCAAACTATGAACGATTTGGAGCTGGACTGGGGTAAACTATTCAGTGTGACAACTGATGGTGCTCCTAGCGTGGTGGGGTCCGTGAAAGGAGTGGTTGCACACATTAACAAAGAGATGGACAAACACAGCCATTCACATCCAATAGCCATACGCCGCATCATCCACCAGCAAGCCCTGTGTTGTAAATCACTGAAGCTGGACTCTGTCATGAAAATTGTGCTTTCTTGTGTTAACTTCATTAGAGCTCACGCACTAAACCACAGACAGTGTCAGGAATTTCTGTCTGAGCTAGATGTTGCCTATGAAGATATTCTGTACCACACAGAAGTCCGTTGGCTGAGTCGAGGGAGAGTTTTGAAACGATTTTATGACTTGCTTCCACAGGTTTATGATTTTGTGCTTTCTAAAAACAAAGAAGTACCAGAGCTCAAAGGTGCAGAATGGAAATGGCACCTTGCGTTTCTGACAGATGTAACAGAGCTACTCAACAATTTCAATGTCCAACTTCAAGGAAAGGGGAAGCTCATCTGTGATATGTATTCACATGTGAAAGCATTTCAAGTCAAATTAGACCTGCTCATTAACCAAGTAAAGGAGGAAAACTTCTGCCATCTCCCCACAACTCAAAACCTGTCTGCAGAAAAAACAGCAGTTGCATTCCCAAACAAAACATGTATGGATGTACTAGAAACGTTGCAAAAGGAGTTTCAAATTAGATTTAAGGAGCTTCATCTCCACAAACAGGACAGACGGCTTTTCTGGAACCCATTTTCTGTTGACATTGAAACTGTTGATCCGATTTACCAAATGGAATTGGCTGAACTACAGACTTGTGACTCGCTGAAAGATGCATTCCAATCAAGAAGCCTTACTAATTCCTATGCCTCTCTCCCCTCAGAGACATATCATAATCTCAGGAACCATGGACTCAAAATTGCAACCATCTTTGGCAGCACCTATGTCTGTGAGCAGACTTTTTCCCGAATGAAACATCTGAAATTTCCAATCAGATCCAGACTAACTGATGAACACTTGCATCACTTGCTACGACTGGCAGTGACAAATATGGAACCTAACATTGACCATCTCATTAGCCAAAAGCAGGCCCATAGTTCACATTGAAATATTATTTGGTTTTGTTGATTACAGTTGTTCTTCATTTTAAATATTGCATTCTTTTCCCTGCTTTTTGTGCACTACTACAAATAAAATATGTGCAGTGTGCATAGGAATTTGTTCATTTTTTTCCAAACTATAGTCCGGCCCCTGACAGTGTCTGAGGGACAGTGAACCGGCCCCCTGTTTAAAAAGTTTGAGGACCCCTGTTCTAGTATTATAAGTCACACCTCATCTTTGTTACTTATGCATTTAAATGATGAAGAATTTCCATACTAAATAAGCACTTAAATTATGTTTATTTTGTGTTAAAGATTAAAAGTTTATATGAGGATACACTAAAATGTAGATAGCAAAAGATTTCTTTAAACTTAATTAGAATATTCAGTTTCTTTCTTTCATGCACTTGTTTTCCTTCTACAAAGATCTCTTCCCAGGGCTCTCGGGCTGTGCATTGTCCTCAAGAGCTTCCTACATTACTTGCAGCCACACAAAATTAACAGAAGAAAATGGAGGCCTGCAGGCAAAGTGCAGTGTTGCCTCAGCATGAGATGACTCTATTGATTGCCAATAGATCAGAAAATGTTGAGGAACACTTCGATAAGATGTACTCATTTGCAGAAGTGCCTTTGCCTTGCCAAGGAAGCCCGAAAAATTTGTTCCTTTTCTTGGTGCAAAGTTCACTGAAATGAAAAAAAAAAAAATTGCCGTTTTTGAAAAGGTTTTAACTTAGCAGATAGGCTCCATTCGCTTTATAGTAATAGTTTAAAAAGCAGTAATATATTTTATAAAGACTCTTTTCTATTTTTCTTTAAGGGGAGATTGAGTTGAACGTGCTGGAAATGAGGAGGAAACATGCCAGAAGGTGCTTTAATATTTGAAATATGCTGTCACTCCTAAGTCCCTTCTATTTAGTTCCTAAATTAGGGAGAGTAGTTATTGGGAAAGGCTGAGACTTATGCGAATGCAGCAAGTAGGATTAAGTTTGAAGGTGTTTGCAGTTTCTCCTTGTGTCTGTGCAAAAGGTAGTTATTTCATAACAAAAGTCCGCTGAAGGTAGTAGCGTGACTCAGGGGAGAGGGCAAAGCCCTCCGTGGGAACACTGTGTGTGGCTGTGCTTTGTAGAGCCTGAGAGAGCCACTGAGTCAGTGGACTTGCTTGCTGTGCTCATCTGCATGCCTGAAAGCGCACCGGATCCAAAGGGGTACAAGATGAGTTGCCCTGGTTCTGAGCACAGAAGGAAAACTTGAATGGAAGCAAAACAAAAATGACATAGAAGAGCTGTGGACAGGATCCTTGCTTCATTCATCGTGTGAGTTAAATAGTCCTTGAAGGAAGGCAAAAATCCATTTGTTGAACAATGAAGATATTTGCAGAGGTGTTTTCAGTCCCATGTGAGATGCAGGTTTTATTTTAAGAAAATGTATGATTTTGCCAACTTGAAAGATTTAGATGGCACTTTTCACAGTAGCATCTGAATGCTTCAGAATTATAAATGTTTTATCTTTATAGTATGTCTGTAAAGGCATAGCAGTGCTATTATCTTATTATGCTTTTGTAAAGGAACAGAATTATGTAGGAATTCTGACTCACCTATAAACACATAGAAAATCTGTAGTAGCAGAGGAAATACTTCTATTTATTATTATCCAGCCAGTTTGTTAACCATGTGAAATGTGTTCATTTGATTCGTGTCAATATAGAACAATGCTAGGACCGCATGATGAAATGCAACCTTCTGTCTTACATACCCTTGTATAACCACACGCTTAAGGAAAACAGAGTGATCAATGTATATAGTTCCTGTACCTTACAAAGAACATCTGGTTACACACCCTGATATGCAGGCTGAGCTGCTAACCGCATAGTGTTAAGTAAGAGAAGTTTACAGGGCACATGTGTAAAATCTAGGGTCATCCTAAGGGTGAGCCGAGGAAGACTGCTGACTTCATCCATCGACCACCAGATAGGGGTTAAGAAGACCCTCGGAGATAGAAAGAGCATGTGCCACGAAGTACATGCCTATTCCAAGGATCCATTTACATAAACCAACCCTTTCTTAGAAATAGCTATGAATATGTATTAGTTTAGGAAATATAAACCAAAAATACATTTTGTACAAAATTTTGTACGTCTTGGTGGAGCGGAGACTCCCGGCGCACCCAGTGCTGTTTTCTTGCCTCTATTTGCTTAATAAATTGCAAACTTTGATTGTAATCCTATTTTGGGACTAAGTTATTTATCACAATTGGGGGCTCGTCCGGGAAGGCTTTGGTTCCTGAATTCTGACTTGATCAAGGAGGGGCACCCCACCATTTGGTGGCTCCTGTTCGAGTCGGGTCGGGACTAACGCCATCCTGAACCTGAATAAAGGCAAGCAAAGAATTTGATTTTTTTTTATGAGCTCCCTTGCCGGCTGCAGCACTATATTTTGCCCGTAATTCTGCGCGCAAAGATCCAAACGAAGATGACAGAGTCGTAAGTATTTAAGGCGCGTACCGTTCGGTTGGGTGGGATTTGGTTGCCTGTGTGTGTAAGAGTGTGACTGAGACAGAACTTTGTTCCAAAGCGATTGTGGAGGTCTTCTAACCACGGTTCCAATCTCCCACGAGGGACTTGGCCAGTGAAGGACCGAAGCGATTCCTATAGGATTCGTGGGTGGGTGATGGGTCCTAAACCCCCTGCAAGGCACTCCTACTAAAGTAACCAAGGGCTGTAGGAATTGCCACAGTAAAATTCCTAGATGGGTCAGACAAAATCGAAGACCAGGGACCAGGAGAAAGGGAGCAAATTACCAGACATACCACCAGAAAGTCCATAAGGAATAATGATTAGAAATTGGAACAACAGGGGCCCCAGAAAAGGAAAAAGTAAATTAAAAATGATCCAGTATTGTATGGTAGAATGGCCGAAGGAGCCTATAAGACCACATGTCTTTTGGCCTGTTTTTGGTTCCTTTGAAGACTGGATTTGCCAGGCCTTAAATATACATGTTAATTCAAAGGAACCTTTTAGTCAGGAGGAAAGTGATTATGCAGGATTATGGATCAGGACTTCATGTCCTTTTCCAGCCTCAATACTTACACTAAAAGCAGCAGAAGAAAAACAGAAAAGAGAAAAAGATGATAAATGGTAGCCATTAGATAACCTACCACCACCATATCTTAACAAACCACCCCCGGCGGCAGCTCCCCCTCCGGTGGCCGTGGTATCTCCACCAGTACCACCGTTGCCCCTGCCTCCACTACCAACAGCACCGGAATTAGATCGACCTCCAGCTGCACGTACGAGAAGTAGGACTGCCGTATCTGAGGGAGCTTCTTTTATATCCCTTACGAGAGGTATCCCTCAGAGGCAATCAGGGAGGCATCGGGTTTGTGGCAGTCCCATTAAATACTACAGATGTAAGACATTTCAAGAAAGAAATGGAGACCCTATTAGATGATCCCTTCGGAGTAGCTGAAAAACTGGACCAATTCTTAGGCCCCAATACTTATACATGGGAAGAAATACAGTCCATTTTAGGGATCTTATTTACTGCTGAGGAGAAGGGAATGATTAGGCAAGCTGGAATGAGAATTTGGGAAAGACAGAATCAGGCAGGACCCCCGGGAGACCAAAAATGGCCAAATGTAGATCCCCACTGGGATCATCAACAACCCCAAGGAAGACAGAATATGAGGGACTTGAGAACATTAATCATACAGGGAATAAGGGAAGCGGTTCCCCGAGGGCAAAACATTAATAAAGCATATAACGAACAACAAGGGAAAGATGAATCTCCAACAGAATGGTTGGAGAGATTAAGGAAAAGCCTACAAATGTATTCTGGAATTGACCTGAATACAGTGGTCGGAACCGTACTCCTTAGAACACAATTTGTGGCTAGATCCTGGGGGGACATAAGAAGGAAATTAGAAAAGTTGGAAGACTGGCAAGAGAGAGGATTAGAAGAGTTACTTAGGGAAGCACAGAAAGTATATGTTAGGAGAGATGAGGAAAAACAAAAAGCAAAAGCCAAAATCTTTGTAGCAGCAGTAAGAGAAAGCCAGAGAAATAAGACCCCGTCTGGAGAGAGAAGGGAAAAAGGAATAGAGAAAACACCCAGGGGACAATCTTATCGAGAAAGATCCACAATTCCCATCTGTTACTATTGCAATAAGAAGGGACAAGTTCAGAAGAACTGTCGCAAGCGGGAACAGGATGAGAAAATATTCAAAGAATAGAGGTGTCAGGGGCTATATCTTTTGGGGACTTCAACATCAACAGAGCCCTTGATAAAATTATTAATTGGTCCCCATAAAGAGGAAGTTTTATTCTTAGTGGGCACAGGGGCTGAAAATCCCACTATTAGAAAACTTCCCAAAGGAATAGAAAAAGGGAAGAGTTATATGTCAGTAGTAGGGGCAAAAGGAGAGCCTTTTAAAGTACCTGTCTTGAAAGATGTAGAAGTAGAAACAGAGAAAAAATTTGTCTTAATGATTTACTTTTGCTCCCTGAAGTGGAGTACAACTTATTAGGAAGGGATTTGATTTTGAAACTAAACTTGAGCATTCAGAGTCAAGGGGAAAAATTGCAGATTAAATTATACATTTTAACACAAGAGGATGAAGAAGCCATTAACTCTTCAGTATGGTATAAGGAGGGGGAAACTGGATAGAAATGGACCCCATAAAAGTTCAAATAATAGATCCGCATTGTCCAATTAGAGTCAAACAATACCCTATACCAATGGAGGGTCGAAAGGGATTAAAACTTGTAGTTGACAGACCTCTGGAAAAAGGAACTTTAGAACCATGTATGTCACCTCATAATACACCCATCCTCCCTGTAAAGAAATCTGATGGGTCATATAGGATGGTACAGGACATGAGAGCTGTAAATCAGCGAACAATCACTAAATTCCCTGTGGTGGCAAATCCTTATACTTTACTGAGTCATATATCTCCCAAACATACTTGGTATAGTGTAATAGATTTGAAAGATGCCTTTTGGGCCTGCCCCCTGGATGAGGGATCCAGAGATTATTTTGCCTTTGAGTGGGAGGACCCTGAAACGGGACGAAAACAACAATTAAGATGGACTGTACTACCACTGGGGTTTACAGAATCACCAAATTTATGTGGACAAACTTTAGAGAAAATCTTACAAGATTTTACATTACCCAGGGAGGTAAAATTATTGCAATATGTGGATGATCTATTAGTAGCAGGAGAAAATGAAGAAGGAACCCGAGAAACTACTATTACATTGTTAAATTTTCTAGGAGAAAAGGGATTAAAGGTGTCTCGATCAAAATTACAGTTTGTAGAACAGGAAGTGAAATATTTAGGGCATTGGCCGAGTAAGGGAAGAAAGAAGTTGGATCCTGACAGGGTATCTGGGATCCTATCCTTAAGACCCCCACAAACTAAAAAGGAAATTCGGCAGATACTGGGATTATTAGGATATTGTAGACCATGGCTTGAAAGCTACAGCAAAAAGGTTAAATTCTTATATGAGAAATTAACTAATAACCAACTTAAGTGGTTCACAGAAGATGATCAGAAATTTGAGGAAATAAAAAGGGCATTAATACAAGTGCCTGTATTGAGCCTCCCAGATCTGGGAAAACCTTTTTATCTTTTTGTGAATACATCAAACCAGACAGCATATGGAGTCCTTACTCAAGACTGGGCAGGAATTAAGAAACCCGCGGGGTATTGTTCTAAGTTACTTGATCCAGTAAGTAGAGGATGGCCTGCTTGTCTCCAAGCTTTGGTCGCTACAGCATTACTAATAGAGGAAGTTAGGAAGATTACCTTTAGTGCTCCTTTAAAGGTGTATGCTCCACACAATGTCAGAAGTGTTTTACAACAGAAAGCGGAGAAATGGTTAACAGATAGCCGGATCCTAAAGTATGAAGCAATACTAATTGACTCCCCTGACTTAGAACTGAGGGTAACCTCTGCACAGAGTCCAGCACAGTTTTTGTTTGGAGAACCATCGGAGAAATTACAACACAACTGTTTAGAGGTAATTGAAACCCGGACTAAGGTAAGGCCAGATTTAAGGGATACTGAATTGGAGAAAGGAGAAGCACTGTTTACAGATGGCTCCTCCCGGGTAGTGGAAGGGAAAAGAAAATCAGCATATGCAATAATTAATAAGGACCTAGAACCTGTGGAATCAGGACCTTTGAGTCCATCATGGTCAGCTCAGGCTTGTGAGCTGTATGCCCTGTGTAGGGCCCTGGAATTATTAAAGGGAAAAAGTGGGACTATATTTACAGTTTCTAAATATGCATATGGGGTGCTCCACACTTTTGGAAAAAATTGGGAAGAAAGAGGTTTAATTAATACTCAAGGGAGGAATCTTATACATCAGGAATTAATAGTAAGAATTTTAAGGGCATTAAAAGAACCAAGGGAGATAGCAGTGGTACATGTAAGACGACACCAAAAGGGATTAGATTACCAAACCAGAGGAAATAATTTAGCAGATAAAGAAGCCCAGGAAGCAGCCTTGAGGACTCAGGTCGTTAAAATTAACGTAGTACAGAAGGAAGAAAGACGAGAGGAATAAGAAAAGAAGTTTACCCCTGAGGAACAAACAAAATTGGAGAGAATAGGAGCTAAGTTAGAACGAGGAAAATGGACACTGCCTGATGGGCGAGAGATGTTGCCAAAAGCCTACGCTAGGCAAATATTGGAACGTTTGCATGCACAAACACATTGGGGTACAAAGGTGTTACGTGATCATTTCCTTAAATAATTTGGCTGCATTGGGATTTTTGAAATAGCAAAGCAAATCACACAGGGTTGCTTAACTTGTCAGAAGATAAATAAGAAAGTGTTTCGACAAGTAGCCATGGGGGGGGAGAAAAACATCTTACAGACCTTTCGAGAAAGTTAGTTTAGGAAATATAAACCAAAAATACATTTTGTACAGGGCGCGTCTTGGTGGAGCGGAGACTCCTGGTGCACCCAGTGCTGTTTGCTTGCCTCTATTTGCTTAATGAATTGCAAACTTTGATTGTAATCCTATTTTGGGACTAAGTTATTTATCACAACCATGAGGTCACTCTTCCTGGCTTCATAAAATTAATCACTCTAAGTTATACAAGCCACACATCATTTTTAAGCAGCATACTTTTTTTTTAAGTGTTTCACTTTTGTGTTATGATAATCTGTTAACCAGAGCTTTTTATTTTTCTGATGACATTTCATATCTTATTTTAAAGCATCAGCCTAACTGAAAAAATATGTCAATAGAACAATCTATTTCCCTAGATAAAGACTACCACAAATGCATAAGTATTTTATCAATGCAAAGTATGTTTGAGATTAGTGTTCCACACTTTTTAGACTCACTTTGCACTGTAAAAGCAGTAATAAGCTTCGTATAACCATGTTGGGGTCTGCAGCGGGTCTGCAGACAAGTTAGTTGACTTCAAAGACTTAGCCGTGTACCTTTAAGACAGCCACAAATTGTCAGGTCTGTAAACAGGGTGTGAAGAACCGGAACTTAGAACCACAGCATACGGGCACCTACAGCAACAGCAAATAGCGAGCAAGAAGAAGGACACAAAAACCTATCAGGGTCTGACACATGTACTGTGTCACTTGGCTGGTTAACACCAGCGGATCTGCTAACTGTCCTGGTCCTGCCCAAACAAAACCCATACATACTGTGGGAGGAGATAAGGTCCCCATAGTGCACATAGGGAAGTGGCTGGGGAAGGCAGTGTGGATTGCTCCTCCCATGGGAAAAGGCAAACCTGTTCACAGGATTGTCTTTGCTCAAGGACCTGGGTGTACTTGGTGGGTAATGTGGAAGGATGGGGAGACCTGGTGTGTGCCTCAAGGAGATTTAACCTTGGGGGAAAAATAATCTGTTGTGTGAGTTGTACATTGTAGGAGGTAATATAGCAGGAGTGACCTGAACCAACAAAGAGTGAGTTTTGCAAGGAACCAGATGAGTGCAGCGATGACCCAAGCCAAGCTGTTACTGGTGCCCAACAACTGAACATACTGCTTCTGTCCTGAGTACCCATCTTGACAGGTGGGGCCCAAGTCATAGTCTGTTCTTATAGACATTTGGAGGAGTGGAGGAAGCCCATGGAATAATAGCTATCTGTTAAGGAACAGGGGATAGCATTTAATGAGAATGTATAAATCTGTATGTTTGGTATAAAGGTGGCTTAAGTATGTAGTTGTCATGGTTTAACAAATGCCGGCAACTAAGTATGCAGCCTCTCACTCATTCCCTGCCCCCCAGAGGGATGTGCAGGAGAATTGGGAAAAGGTAAAACTCAAGTGGTGAGATAAGAACAATTTAATAACTGAAATAAAATAAAACAAAATGAAATAAAATTAAATAACAATAACGTAGAGGGATTTTTAAAGGACCGAGGACATATGTTACCATTGTCTGGGTTGGACAACCCAGGCCTGTTAGTTGAAACTGCAGAGCAACTTTAAATTGTCCTGGGAACAAGCAGTGTGAGAAAGAAAACAAGCTCTGCACAAACAAGAAGCCAGGTGCAGAGCAAGTCCTGGGAACCGCGAAATCAGCACACTCTCATCGGCACACTGATCAGGCGCCTGCAGCATGCTCACCGATCAGCGACACGGACGCCCGCGTGGGCAGAGACTTTTATCCAATCACCTGTGTGTAAAGTCTTGTGAGCGGTTGGTTTAAGTTATAAATATGACCTGTTTGTTTAATAAAGTGAGCACGGCATGTAGCCATATAGGTGTGATTGTCGTGACTTGGCCGACTCTCCACAGTGGACCCTCTTCACCAAGCAACTACAGAGAAATAGAATTTAATAGGAATACTATATTATAGCAGCATTTAAAGAGGTGCAGATATGCAGTTGCACATTGTGAAATGCAAACAGCATTTCTTTTAAAAGAGGTGAATACAAGAGTTCACAGGAAAACAAATAAATTCAAAAGGCTAATTGATTTTTTTAGAAGTGCCATAAAGTACTAAATTCTCACTAATACTTAGCATTTATATAGTACTATACATTTTTGAAGCACTATACAAATGCTATCTATACGAAATGTATTATGTAAAGGCAGAATACAAATCCAAAATAAATGGTGATCAGATAAATGGCACCATGACAGTAAAATGTAATGTAATTACTACAGAGAGACTAAGTACTTTAAAAATCAGCTAGCTATGCATGAACTATAATGGAAGACTACATATTTTACAAGGGGAATGTATAGATATAAAATTATTACCATTCATGAAATAGGTTTCTATGACCACAAGGCATTGTCATAGGAGCTGTAACTGGCTCCACAGGCTTAAAATGCCTAACTTGGAAGCTGTAGGGAACATAAGTGAACAACTTCAGTGATAAACGTTCAGCTTATTTCAAGTGATAATATAAACAACTTTTAAGATCCATCATCCTTATACATCAGTGCAGATTCCATATTTTATATACATTAATTTTCTACTACCTGTTAAATACATAATAAATGAGCATAGATGAGGAAAAGATGCTGTAATTGCTACATACAGCCAAAATGGCAAAGGAAGAGTCTTTCCAAATGGGCCGATCCAAAGGCCATGACAAATCCCATCACAGATGAGCTGAGAAGTCCAGGATATGAACATCATCCAGGGAAGAAAGCACCATGAAACCTTAAGCTTGAAAAGGTGCATAATAAATAATGTGAGAGCCACAACAGGAATCACAGTAGAGCAATGAAGAAGTGGTCTCAGTAGAAGAGTCAGAGCAGTCTGCAGAAAAGAAAAATACAATTGACAATGACTACAACTGTGATAAGAAAATAAATATTTCATGGATGTTTAAAGGTGTATTATCAAAGGGGAAATGCAAAGAAAAACATACTGTTCCTTTCCACTGAGCGCTGATCAAAATCAACAATATGACTAGATCTATGAGTTGTGTGCTGCCCTGTCAGTAGCAGGGCTCAGGGTGCTGGGACAGGCTTTTCTCTATTATATGACATCAATCATGCATCTTACTAAAGCAGTACCAATGGCAAAACAGGGAGAAGGATGAGGTATGCTATTTGTCATATAGCCATGTGGCATTGTACTGGTTTGGGCTGGGATAGAGTTAATTTTCTTCATAACAGCTAGTATTGGGCTATGTTTTGGATTTGGAAACTGTTGATAATTCACAGAACAGTCAGGGTTGAAAGGGACCTCTGGAGATCAGCTAGTCCAACCACCTATTAAAGCAGGTTCATCACCTAGAGCAGGTTGCACAGGACCACATCCAGGCAGGCTTTGAATATCTCCAGAGAAGGAGACTCCACAACCTCTCTCAGCAGCCTGTTCTACTGCTCTGTCACCCTCAAGGTAAAGAAGTTCTTCCTCATATTCAGGTGGAACTTCCTGTGTTGCAGTTTGTGCCTGTTGCCCCATGTCCTGTCACTGGGCACCACTGAAAAGAGCCGAGTCTGGCCCCATCCTCTTGACATTCGCCCTTAAGATATTTGTAGGCATTGATAAGATCCCCTCTCAGTCTTCTCTACTCCAGGCTAAACAGGCCCAGCCCTCTCAGCCTTTCCTCATCAGGGAGATGCTCCAGTCCTCTCATCAACTTCATAGCCCTGTACACTCTCCAGGGCAGAGTAGAGGGGAAGGATCACCTCCCTCGACCTGCTGGCCACACTCCTCCTAATGCCCCCCAGGATCCCATTGGCCTTGGCCACGAGGGCACACTGCTGGCCCATGGGCAACTAGCTGTCCACCAGGTCTTCCTCTGTGGTCCTCCTCCACTGAGCTGCCTTCCAGCAGGTCAACCCCCAGCCTGTACTGGTGCATGGGGTTGTTCCTCCCTAGGTGCAGGTCCCTATACTTACTTCTGCTGAACTTCCTCTCCATCACAATCTCTGCTTCACACCACTCGCCATCCTAGTGGGGAATCCTACGTCCAGGATTAGAGGCACCCTGCCTCCAGTCAGGGATAACTGGGTTTATCAGACTGTGTGGATCCAATGACCTGGCACATCAGACCCACAGGAACATAAAGCTCTAGTAGATACAGGTGCACAGTGTACCCTAATGCCATCAAGCTATGAATGGGCAGAACCAAGTAGTATTTCTGGAGTGACAGGGGGATCCCAACAGCTGAATTGGAGGCTGAAATAAGCCTGACTGGGAATGAGTGGCAAAAACATCCCATTGTGACTGGCCCAGAGGCTCCATGTATCCTTGGCATAGACTGTCTCAGGAGAGAGTACTTCAAGGATCTGAAAGGATATTGGTGGGCTTTTGGTATAACTGCCTTGGAAATGGAGGAAATTAAGCAGCTGTCTCCTTTGCCTGGCCTTTCAGAAGACCAGTCTCTGGTGGGGTTACTGAAAGTTGAGGAACAGCAGGTGCCCATTTGCTACTACAACAGCGCACCAGTGGCAATACCGCACCAACCAAGACTCCCCGATTCCCATCCAGGAGCTGATTTGTCAACTGGAGAGCCAAGGAGTGATCAGCAGAACCCGTTCACCCTTTAGTAGCCCCATATAGCCAGTGCAAAAGCCTAATGAAGAATGGAGACTAACATTGGACTATTGTGGCCTGAATGAAGTCACACCGCCATTGAGTGCTGCTGTACCAGATATGCTAAAACTTCAATATGAACTGGAATCAAAGGCAGCCAAGTGGTACGCCACAAATGATATTGCAAATGCGCTTTTCTCAATCCCTTTGGCTGCAGCGTGCAGACCACAGTTTGCATTCACTTGGAGGGGCATCCAATGCACCTGGAATTGACTGCCCCGGGGGTGGAAACAGCCCTACCATCTGCCATGGACTGATCCAGGCTGCACTGGAAGAGGGTGAAGCTCCAGGACATCTGCAATACATTGATGACATCATCATATGGGGCAACACAGCAGCAGAAGTGTCCTGGTTTCAGCTGGGATAGAGTTCACTTTCTTCTTAGTAGCTGGTGCAGTGCTGTGTTTTGGCTCTGATGTGAGAACAATGTTGATAGGACACTGATGTTTTCAGTTGTTGCTGGGTGATGTTTATACTAAATCAAGGACTTTTCAGTTCCTTGGGCCTTACCAGGGAGAGGGCCAGAGGGGCACAAGAACTTGGGAGGGGACACAGCCAGGACAGGTGACCCAAGCTAGCCAAAGAGGTATTCCATACCATATGACATCATGCTGAGTATATAAACTGGGGGAAGAAGGAGGAAGGGGGGGACATTTGGCATTATGGTGTTTGTCTTCCCAAGTAACCGTTACATGTGATGGAGCCCTGCTTTCCTGGGGATGGCTGAACATTTGCACATTCCAAACTACAGTATGATTGTAAGCCCTCTCTATCACATGACCCTAAAGAATGATTTGAAATGGGGCCCTGAGCAATGGCAAGCCTTTGAACAAATCCTTCACAAACCACTTCTCATGATTTCATGATTTTGATCTAAAAAAATAAAATAAAATAAGTCTGTATTTGGATCATATGCTCTTTAGTTAAATACCTTTTTACCATATACAAGATCTGATAAGTCCTAATGTATATTAAACCAAGCAAGCAATTCAATTTAGATGAAGTTATTCTTCCTCTTTATCCCCCCTCAGAGAAATTTTATGGGACAGTTCTCCATTAAATTTTAATTTCCATTATGATACTTTTAAAATCAATTTTATTACAGCCAAAACATTGTTCATATACCTGTTCATAAAATAAACTATGATATATACACAGCATTTTAAGTTACAGGGCATAAGTTTACAGGTTTTGGCAGATTTTGTTTAACAAAATGGAAATTATATAACTTTTTCCAAGTACTAAGGTAAACTTCCTTATTTTGCTACAATTTTTGTATCCCCCTGTATTCTATCCATACCTAAACTGGTTTAATAATCTAACATTAATGTGTAACATCTCACTGTTCTCTCTTATGTTCTGATTCTAGACAGAATTTTTCATATGCTTCTTCAATTTCTGGATCCATCTGGTCATCAAGGTCATCAAAACACCTTAAAAAAAAAAACAAAACACACCCCACAAAAAAATGTTAAGTTTACATACAGGTTTTCAGAAACAGTAAATAAGTGAAATATTTATGTAGATGTCAAATATAACACAGAGCTTTATAAGTAGTAGTTAATTATGACATTTACTAAAAGGTGACAAAGAAGTAAAAAATTATGGGTACTAGGGAAACAAACAGAAGCCTTAAAGCAGCATAGATACATACAAATTGCTACACTCTCCATTTTAGATCATCTTATGCTGTCCACAGATTAAGAGACGAAAATAGTTTCCAAGATGATGGCAAAATACAATAATACGATAAAAACTTTCCAAGATTTAATAATGCACTTGCACGGATGTATTTACAAAAACATAATTAGCATAATATTAGCATAATTATAGTTGGTTAACATCCAAGTTCAAATACTGCATCAACTTTCTCAGTTGCACGCTAGTCAGAAAAAATATATTTATATAGAAAAACCTGTATTCCTATTTGTTCATATATGAAAGAAGGCAAACTTAATTTACCTCCCTTTTGCATCTGCCTTATATTACCTTCTATTACATGGTAACGAGTCTTTCAGAAAAAATCCGTCTCATTTAGGTCAGAGAAAAGACCGGATCCCATTAATGATAATTAGTATTGCACAGAGTGGAGACTACCACAGAGTTTCAAAATAAAGCTGGGAAGTGATGAGGATTACTGAATAGCTTGCTTTCTCCTCACAGTTATTGGGAAGTAACTTGAGTGTTCCTTGTTTAAGTCCAACTGGAGCATTCATCACCATAAACTAGGACAACAGAGTTGTAGCTTGAACATGATAGTGTCTATAATGCTAAATGGCCTTAAAATAAGTCAGCAGCTATTGACTCTCAAAGTGTGCATTAGTTTCAGGTGCCCAGCTTATTATCTTCTGTGCCTTAGTTCCAAACAAGGGAATCGGCATACACATTAAAGAAGCGGTCTACATATTTATTTGTTCCTCCTTTCCTGTAGAAGTATAGACTTTAAAAGGAACTCAACATAGAACCCTTCTCCCTGATGTCAGTCATGAGAAATAGTTGACAGAGGATCAGGACAGATTTGTCTGAGCTTTTCTTAAGACTTCAATAAAGAAGGTTCCACAGTCACCTTGCATGAAGGTTGACTCACAGTCTTCCACATGTCACTTCAGATTTGCTGTGTTTAACTGCTATCTGCCTCCATTTTGCATTTAATTTGTTCTAAGTACAGCAGTTCATGAGGGTAGTTTTTTCCACAGTATGAGCTTGTTGATTTCTGATGACATCTCTAATTTATCTTCCAAAGCTCCTGCAACTCCCCTGAGCTAGGTGTCATCTAAGTTTTCTAATTTACTAATAAAAACATCAATCCAGACCAGCACTCTTATCACACAAAACACAACACTGAAAATATTTTTGTGTATCAAATAATGATCTGAAACTCCTCCTTCAACCAGATGAGTACAAAGTTCAGAGCAATTTATTTTAGACTGTAATTCTTTCACTGTTTTCCTATCAAATTCTTATAAACCAGCGTCAGAAAATCAGACTATATTCCCATCTATTGCTTCCCCTTTTGCCATTAGGTTGCTTTTCTTGTTCTACAGAAATATCGAATAGCCATTTAATTGAGGGAATGCTACTTATCCTGAGGAGAGAAACTTAATAACCTCCTCCCTTTGAAAGACACTGAAAATTTTGTAATTTCTAGTTAGGATGTGTATGTGCATCAGTTGAATTTAGGTTGCCTCACTACCAACACCTGAAGGTCTATTGCTTCATTTTGCTTGCATGTTTGGTTTTTTTTTAAACGTAGAAGAGAGTATGTTTGTACATGTGCAAAAAATATCTGAAATTTAATTGCCCTACTCGGATAAATATAAAATTTGTTTCAAACTTGTGTGATTACAAACCAACTTAAACCTGAGCAAATACATAACTTCCATTGTAGAGCTAAATAATAATTATATTATTTAGTTTCATTTTTGTCAAGATTGGATTCCTAAGTCTACAGTAAAAATAACTACTGTTAAAACCAACCCAAAACAATGAAACAAACAAAAACCACCACCAACTATCACTCAAAAAGAAAACATACTGATCTCCAGGTCCTGATAAATCTGTTCCATTTTCTTCATAATCTGGAAACAAATTCACTCTTTCAAGCAACTCTTGGTATTTTTCTTGGTAATCTGGCATAGTAAAAATAAGACCAAGTAATACACAAGACTAGCCCTCTAAATTAACATACATCTATACAGTTTGAAAATAGCCTATTTAATGAAACTGTAAGTGGCATGAAACATTATAGAAAAAACCTCCTGCTACAGTGTTTTCTCAGGACATTAATCAACCTCTAAGAATGATATCTATCTTCCCAGAGAACTGTAAAGGTAGTCACAGATGTCTTTACCTCAAATGATGTCATGCCATGTTGTGCTCAGATTATAGAAAACAAACCAACCAAGGCAGAAACAAATCCTTTTGCTACTAACAAAGGACAAACAAAAGATGACTTGAAGATTTCTGGCTTCCTGGAGGTACCGAGCACCGATGACTATGGCATAAATTCTTCTGAACTATATGAACTCAAATGCACATTCTCCATTTCAAGCATTTACCTTCTTTTAATACAGAATAAGGCATGTGTTACACTAAGCCAGGAATTCTGACATAATTTTGTCTTAAGTTGTATGAGTTTCAGATATTTTAAGAACAACTTTTTATGTACTTCAACAGGACATAAACTTAATTACAACTTTTTAAAGAAGATTGAGAAGACAGGTATGCTAAGCTTGTGACATACCTGGATCTGCTGCAGTGAAAGGAACACCATCAGAAGTATAAAATGTTGGTTCATTCTAAGAATAAAGTTATACAGTAAGTTATATGCGTTCAGAGACAGTTGTTTGCAGCTTTCAGCAATATGATTGTCTATAAATCAAGTTAAATTCACATTAAGGAACTGAAGTTGTCTACATTCTTACCATAAAATAGTTTGGGTCATTTTCAGGGGTAGCTTCTGTATGTGGAGAAGTTCCATGAACTCTACCCCAGTTACTTGATCGTAGTTCTACTAGTTTCAGAAGCATGTGTTTCACATCTCTGAAATAAACATAAGCACCATAAAAGTTAGAATGTTTTGTGCTAAGCAATAATTGGGCTATATCTTGCATATACTAGATATCTAAATGTCAAGAAAAGCTCCAAAAAGGACAAAATTTGGCCCAGTCTGCAGATAATTTTGAGTTAGGGGTTTTTTTCTCCTGCAAGTCTAGATGCTTTATGTGTCCCTCTCAATTATGAGACACTCACTCCCTCTACTTCCTCTGTGGTGCAGGAGTCCATATGAAATAGAAACTGCTATAGTTTTAAAATCAAGATATGAAACCTGCAGCACAAGTTGAGGAATAAATCCTTTTCTTATAAAAGGATAGTACTGAGGAAAATAGGGGGTGATCTTCAAATTGTATTTTAATCATCTAATTTGTGCTCCTAACTTTAGCTCTCTAAATCACATTGCAGTTCTGTAGTCAACAATGAAAAGTAATGTCTCCAATACATTAGATGTCACCATCTGTAGAGGAATGAAGGCAGGTTAATTAGCATTGATAATATACAGCTGTGGGCTGGCTTCAGGGGTGGTGGGTTGGATGATGTAGATAAGGTGCAGCTGTGGCTGGTTCTGTTGAGAGGTTGGGCAGCTAATGAAGAGGGAGCAGCCAAAGAAGAGAGGAAGAAGAAGCAGAGAGAGGAGAGAATGTATGCCCTGGGTGAGGAAAGACAAGGAAAAGGCAGCAGAGGGACCTGCATGAAGAGTGTGTTGGTATGAGATGGTAAAAGACCTTGTTGCAGCTTGATAGTTTGGGGAGTGCTGCGACAACCATCCATTTAATCCCTAGAATAAAAGAAATTGCTTTCTTCTTTTAAGCAAGTCCATGAAGAAAAGTTCAGTGAGTCTCATTAAGGGGAGGAAAAAAAAAAATCATCAGTTGTTTCCTGTATTAAAAGAAGTTCATACTTCTGTGTCTTTGAAGCCTTGGGCTTGTGCTATCTATTTTCTCTGGTTCCTGAAGCAAGATTTTTCCTCATCTTCCCTGGGAGACAGCTAAATTTTAACCAACAGATGCTACAAGCTACATGCTGTCCTCCCTCCGTGTGGAAAGAGTTGAGGTCACAACATCTGAACCCTCTATCTGTTTTTTAGTAAGTTTGCAAGAATGAGGATGAAATACAGCAGGCAGAATAAGATAACCTCATGCATGCAGTTAATTGCAAATTGAGAAACAGAATACATTAGCCAACTATTTATTCTTTTCCAGCTTGTACTAAGAACCTGCCAAAAAGGTATATTCTCCAGGGAGAAGAAAAATAAAGCATATTCCATTTTGCCCTTACATTTATAGTGATTTGTATACTATACTTTTAAATCTGAATATAACAGCATTAAATATAAACTATGAGATATCACCAGTACTGCATTTTTTTATTTATACATGCTTTTATAGCCTAAAGCACTTAAGGGAGATTTCAACATTTAAAGGTTTTTAAAAAAACAAAACAAACAAGAAAACCACCAAACACACACCACCATCTCATTAAGTGAAACATGCATCTCTAATAAAAGATAAAAATAAAAAAAACCCAAAAGTGAAACACACACATCCCAACTGAAAATTACTTTTTGTTACATAGGAAGTGACCAAATATCACCTTATTTTTCATAAATGTAAATTTTTAAGGTAGTTTTGGACATGTTCCTTGTTCTTGAAGATTTTTAAGGTGTTCCGTTTAATATAAAAACAAATCAGTGCACACAAATTTATCTTCTCACCTGCTACAGTTTGCATCCAAAACAACATTTTCAATTCTCTGAATCATTTCCTCCATATCATTCTTTCCTTTTTCTTTCCAGGCATCTTCTAAAACTGAGCCTGTCAACTAAAGACAAGGAATTAGTAATATATTCTTTTTTAAACAAATTATAAACTTTAAGAAACTGTCAACAGAAGAGATTCTGTAACAATCCATAACATTTAGATGCAGTGTGCAACTACCAGAGGGTCAAAGGTCCCAATCTCCTATATCTTTTTACTAAACAGATTAATAGACCTTGCGCATAGTTTATCATACTGTCTGTAGTCTAAAATAACTCTATGTCCAATGTTTATGTTGCCGAGAAGTTCACTTTCCTCCTTTCAGTCTTGAAACATGATTTTGAAACAACTCTCCAGCAATTTAATTACACTGTGAAACAGTCACATTACAACAAAATGCATACATGTAACATTTTTTTAATACTGCAGTGATTTCTTGTGAAAAATCATTACACTTCATCTTTCTGAAGTTGCGCATCAGTGGGACATGGAGATTGCATTTGACCATCCTGTTACTTGGGATGCATTGACACACTCCCTCCCATCCTTTTACCTAATAAATTATCAATTTCTAATTACCCATAATTAGAAATCTCTCCATATTACTTCATTTATAGCTGTTAACCACATACTATAGTGCTGACCTACAGAAGGGATCATGTGATGTGGCTAACTCTGTTAGGCTGGATCTTGAATCTGTGGCCCAGAAATCCATTCTAGCCTGTGGCACAAAGAAATAGGCTTTTGATTCCCACACACACACACACTGGTTCACCAGCAGGAACTATATATGACCATGTCTCATTTTCCTCACTTTCTACCATCAGCTGTCACGTATCCTATTTTTACTTATTCCAGATGAAAAAAAAAAAATCTTAAGAAGAAAAAAATCAAAGTATCTTAGTATTTGTATTTAAAATATATTATGATCTACATTATATAAACAAGTAGTGCTCATGAGCTTCCCTCTTTCATTCAGAACTATGATGATATATTTAAAAGAATTAAAAACTAATTTTTCTTCTTTTAAAACTACTGTCTCACCTTCAGCAGCTTCACTGCACACATCAAATTATTATCCACAGGATTAGAGAAGAGCGCATTTAGTAATTCCCGAAGGCCTTCTTGAAGAATTTCTGCACGTGTTACCTGTCCCTTTGTTCCTTTAATCTGAAAAATATATTTTAAAAAAACAAACCACATCTAAAAGACTTCAGGTTTAGAAATTAATTTAGTCACATTTTCTCTCTCAAATGCTGTATGATTTGATTTGTGATTAACATTGCTGACCTTTTCAGTTGGAAGAATATGCTAAATACTGTAACTATTCTAGAACACAGACTTTGAGTAGTATGCTTAGTATTCTGACATATACATAACAATGCTTGCATAGCATTTTGTTTCTTTGCTAATGAATTGCAAAGAAAAGCTGCAAAATGCCTGGCAAGTAGTCCACATCATCCCAAATTCTCAGAATCCCATGCTCTTTCCCATCCTACATTATGCATTCTCTATAGCTGTAGAGTAGCTTACTTCTAGAAGGCACTCGATACATTTAAAAATTATAGAAAACAGTTTAAAAATAAATGGTATACTCCAATCTGGGCAGCTCCGCCTCCCCCAAATCCTTTGGAAAAATTCCTTTTTAATTCTAGCAAGTGAAAACTAGATTTCAAGGCCCACTTATGAACAAAAATGGAAGAGTCAGAGAGTTTTCTTTCCTCATGCCAGCAGAACGTTTTTTTATGGTGTCTGCTTAAATCAAATCTTTGAAATAATCCAGTGAAAAATATATTTTTAAGGGCACTACAGCAGTCAGTGACCTTATCAAACTCACAGGTATAAGAGTAAAAGAATTATGTGCACATACAGTTTTTTGTACAGATCAGATACAAAAAACTGATTTAGATATAAGATTTCATGCTTTATGTATAAGCCTAGGACTCAACCTTTGAAGAAATCTCTTTAAAGGTCTGCATTTTTAATTGCTCATTTTGAAGATTCCCACATCTTCCTCAAGCATTTGATAATAGCTCCTATTAGTAGCTGAATATTGATTTACATGGGTTACTGATACTGATCTGCTTCTGCTAGGTTGTAACATTTCCTATGTCGGTTAAGTGCAATAATATGGTAGTTTTACCAGACAAAAGAAAATACCAAAAGCTTAATTCCAAAGGTGATTTATGGCTGGTTCTTTTTATGAATTCTTACTAATTTTTCTTTTTATTAAAAAAAAAATATCTTTATAGACTTCTCTTCTGGTGATCTTGTCCTTTTTTGTTTATCTGTTTCTTGGACACACATTATAATGAAACTGTTCTAAAGTTCTTTTACTTTATTCCCCTCTCCCTTAAAAAAACACATCTCAAATGATATTCCATTTTAGTGTTTACCTAAACACAACAAAAATTAATGAAGAACCATCTGACATGCAACTGCCATCTTACCTCTAGGTTAACGTAAAGTTCAGCTAAGAACAACACAAAGGCATGAAATTGTTTTCTAGTAGTCTTGTCTCCTTTGGCAGCTTCATCTCTGTTTTCATACTCTGTTTGACACCTGAAGACATTAAAACAAAAATCATATAATCTGTAGACATCCCAACATATGTATCATGCTACTTATTTAATAGAATGCTAAGAACTTATTCACTGCATTAAAACTGTTAAATCATACTTCCTAGCATTCAGCATTTGTGAAGGAAGTGAGAGGACTTCACAAAGACAATGTGGATTTTTATTCTTCTAGATGAATACATATGATTACATGATTGTTTTCAAGCACTGAGATGTCCAAGACAGCAGAATGAAATAGAGCAAATTGCAACCTGTAAAAATCAAAAGACAATTAAGTTACACAGGTTATATATTAGAATATGGGTCCAGGAAGTTTAACATGGGCATCCAAACATAACAGAAATAAAAGTAGGTATACTCTGAAAGACATTTTCCCCCTTTCAGGGTGCTGCCCACATTGTCTTAGAGGCCTTTACACTTATTAGATAAATTCTTGATCCCATCATTTTAAGTGAAAGTGATGCATAATTTAGATATAAATGCAGATACTGAGGATTAAGATAACATGGCAGTGGGGTAATTTTCTAGTATTTAACACCTGTGTCAAAAATATACAAGTTCACATAGCAGTTCAAAACCAAATTAAAAAATATTTGAAATAAGAAGGAAAGCAAGACAACCTCCAACATATTCTCAATGGTTATGTAATAGATTAAGAGAAACTGAGAAACTGAAAAATTTAAGGAGTTGAAATAAAAAAATTTGAAGCAGAAACTTAGGCTGAGAAACAGGAGTTCTCTGTATTCATATTGTTAGCTTGTTTATCTCCCTCTTTCCCCCCAATTCCATCCATATTAGCAATAAAAACATAAACAACTTTAAATTTATGGCTTCAGGGTGCCAAAAGGAATGTTATCCGTTGGATTGGCTCTAAAACCAGGAGTCAGATAATCCAACATTAACAGGGAATTCCTTCAATGTATTGTTCAAGTAACAAACATAGTTTAAACAAAAACAAACACACACACACAAAACACCCACCAAAGCCAACCACAAGATAAAAGTGATAACTTTGAAGGCAAAAAGACTCATCTGCTTTGGGATAAGGGGGGGGGGGGGAAATCAGCTTCTCCATAAGGTACCATTCTCAATTAACAGCAATGCATTTTGATGATCTTTTAAGTTTATCATTCCTTTGCTCCTAAACATAAGTGGACTAAATGAAACTTTTAAAATAAGGAGCAAGCCTGAAGCTTAGAAAGCCAAAAGTCCTTAAAGAAAAAAGGCTAATTTCTAAAGAATTCTTAAGTATTGAAGTGTACTACTCCTTCAAATGTCATACAGTAAGATTTAAAAGGAAATGCATCCATTTGAAAAACATTGCTTTTTTTATCAACTATGAAGTCTAATAATTATTAAACCATAAGCCCTCAAATTCTGTAGTAACTGAAAATTGAAGAAATTTATCCTGGATTTTATGCATCTACTTCATAGGCGTAAAGTCAGTTAGCCAATCAATGAATAATCTTTACACAACTGCAGCCAGAAAAGTAATTAAAGAAAAAACACAATGAAATAAGAGTCAAAGGACAAGGACAGTACATGTATGTGCATTTAGTATAAAGTTGACTAGCTTTTCAGTCCAGGGTTGGGGATTCTCTCTATGTACTGCATTACATTTACCCTGTAATTCAGTACCAGTCTAATATACACAGATCAAAAGAGCCTACAGAACCCCGAATTGAGTCCTATTTCCATATTTAAAAATATAAAATTATTTTAAATATATGTATTTGATATCCAGTATGTACCTGTGCATTAATAATCCTCAATCTAAACTTCTATTTTAAATATGTACCTCTCTGCATGCTATGTTAAGAGTTACATACAAAAAGAGAAAGACAACCTAAGAAAGTAATGCACTTAAAATAACATGCTGACACTGACCTTTGAAGTAACAACTGTCGGAAGTTCCCACTTTGCGAACTAATAGTTAGATGGTGAGATAGATAGTTACACAACCGTGCTCCCATGTAGGAAAAATTTGGGACAGATGTGGCCTTCCAAAATAAAAATGGAAAAATAAATTATTCATAAAAGTCATTATTAGGTTATCAGGAAATGCCTTTAAAAGCTTTTTGGAAAACTGTGTTTAACAACAGTTGACTAGATAATTGAAGAGCAGAAGATTAATTAAACTACAGAATAGCAAACTCCTGATTCAGATATTAAAACTGTATCATTACAGTTAATAGCTCTTGATGAGTCCTTTTTTCTAAAACAAATACAGTTACTGTTGAACATTTATACTTTTATCATCTAAAAACAGGTGGTGGCAACAAGATTCCACAACACACACTGTCTGAAAAATATTTTGCTTTAAATCCGATACTTGAAAATTTCAAGAGATGAATTCCCAATTACTTTTTTCATGAGTGTCTACATTCAACCTCTCTTAGAACTTAAAGCAGAACATCCCCTTATTTTGGCCATTTATTACTGCTCATTTGTTTTGAACTCTCTTTTAACAAGAGTTGAATTTGAGATTATTTCTCAGATACAGCTTCAGTGAAAAGATGTTCTGGTCTAAGTAACTCTACCAAAAAAAACCCCCAAAACCAGGGATACTTATAATTCATTAAATTTCTCCTTTGGCTTTATCATCTTTGAACGTTCCTTTTACATCTTGATCATCTATTAGTGCTATAGATGTCCTTGCATACTTCTCCTTCTAACATGTTTGAAAAAAGCATCTTGCCATTATCATGTCATTGCATTATAGCTAGTTATCTTCTACAGGCAGAGGAAAATATACACTCAATGTAACTGTACTATGTGCATAACATTGCTGGAAAGAACTGAGGTATCTTTGGAAGATACAACAAATTTAATTACTTAAGTTAATTACTTAAGATAGTCAATTCTACTTTAGTTTCCCATAAGAGGCATGTGAAATAGCAAACGAGCTTTTTGGTGCTTTGATTCAATCAGTTCCTTGGACTAGAAGAGATGCCTCCCTTTTTATAAGGCAAAAAACATCACTTAAATTACTCTTCCCTAAAAATAACACAACCAAACCCACACCCGACTTCCTCAAACCTCGTGTATTTTTTAAAACCATTATCTTCCTAATTAGTTGGTCTGTATTTGTGGTTGCATCAAATACTGAAACAATTCAATTTTGGGTATTATGACCTGGCATAGCACACAGAGACCAAAGAAAACCACCTCACATCATCTTCATAACCAATCATTATAGTATAATAACATCTTCCCTGAATTACTGTTGCTTGGTAATCCCAGTTTACCTCCAACTCAAAAAGTTACAATCTAAACATGAAGGCTAGTCTACCAATATGTATCTTGAGAAATTTTAGTTGCTGTAACAGCAACTATCCACTGTATTAACTAAACAGTCAAGATTCTTAATCCATGAAGTCAGAGTGTTCAGCTTTTGGAAGACAAGAGAACTGGCACTTCACTCTGTTGAGACATAAATGGATTAGGAAGAACAGGGGGAAGTAGATAATTCATTCTTATAGACAGGCTATGATACCCGATACCCAGATGAAGAGAAGACTGTACAGGACTTGGGTTTCTTTCATTTTGGCCTTTTTCCTTCACAAACCTAGCATCTATAAATCTGCTCAAACATCACTGAAGCAGATGCTTATAAACATACTTCAGAAATTTTAATTGAAGTTTTGTGATAAACCAGGACGAGGAAACAAATACTTGAGCAGAAGCTCGACAGAAGAATAATAAGCATATTTGACTGACACTCAAACACTATTGTACACAGACATATAACAGCTAAAATCATATGCTTTTGGATACTAGGACAGCATTTTGCATTGAGCTATATTTTATTTTTCACATAAAACTGTTATATTTCAGACTGATAACACTCAATGCTTCTCAGTTAAGGAAGGCATAGCCAACCTTAACATTGGACTCATTTTAAATAGGTAGAGAAGAAGGGGCAACATTAAAAGACTTACATTAAATGAGTCTATTTAACATATATAAAGTTATAAATAGGATAAATTCATCTTTTTTTTTCTTCCAATAAAGTTATATGGAATATTTTCATCTTTTATTAACTATTCTCCATGAGTCCAAATAAAGGATGGGAAAATGATGCTGCCAAACACAGAACAGGTAATCTTAACATCTAACTAAACTGTTCTGAATTAAACGTGCATCAATTCTGTAATTATAATAAGAAACTTAAGACTCTACAGTTCTGTACAATGACTAGTCATGCAGCTTCTACATACCCCAGATTATTTCACAGTAAAAAAATTCTGCAAGTATTTGCACTTAAAAGGTAAATAAAGTTTACATTCTTCAAGGCAGAATTTGAAAGCAACTCAGGAAAGTGACACCCCCAATGTAATAAATAGCAAGCACAAGCATGACTTCATTCTCTGCAGCAAGCCCAGAAAATTGTAACAGCAGCTCATTTGCTTAGCAACACACATTAAGCTGTTCTTTCCAATGGCTCCCCAATTAGTACAGAGTTCAGTTCAAGGTCTCTGTCCTCATTTCCATGGCCATCAATGGGACTGGACCTAGTTACCAGCAGACTAGCTTTCCTTTTTTCCAACTACGCTGTTCTGAAATAGGTATAATTCCAAATGAAGAACAAAGCCTGTCGGTAAAAGAGCATTTCCCAAAGGGTGATGTGTACAGTAGGTAGATATTTAATTCCTTGGTATTTAAAAAAAATAAATTTATAAGTATTATGAAGAATTTTTTGTAGGATAAAAATGTACAGCTGACATTGCTTAAGAGTTTCTTCAGTCCATACTATATAAATCCAGCAATTCAAATGTAACTCCTTTATAACTGTTGTAATTTCAATTCTAGTATGTGACCCAGGAGATTCAAATACACAGCAAAGGAAACAGAGTAAATCATGGAAATCTATCAACCAGCCAAGTATCCCATACTTGAGCTATCATTTCAGTTTATTGAGAAAAATCTTTCCCTGTACGTTTCAGTCTAAAAAGAAAAAAAAATCAAACTGTTAAAATACTATGTAGGGAAAATTATATAATAATACTAGCATGCATGTCTTGGACACTAGGTAACAGAGGCATAACATCCGTGTTATAAGACAGAATACACAGGCTACCTGCTGATATACGAGTTCAACAAGTTCTTGCAAAGTTTCATCTGCAGTGACCCAGCCATTCAGTGTTTTGGCAAACTGCTCTATTTCAGTTTCAAAACAACCTGGTTGCTCGGCGAGATGATTTAGGAAGTCTTGTACATATTCTGCCAAAGTCAGATAGCCATCATATCCATCTTCAAAGGATGAATCCTATAGTAGTGAAACAATATACCAGCTATTTAAAAGGAACCTAAAATAAAGTTGTTACACTTATTATCTCCTGAAGTAACCATATAGTCCTTAGTCTTGAGTAACTCCTGATACTCTGCATATTTGATAGTGATTTTCATTACACAGTTCACTTAAACATTTTTAGAGAGCATAGACCTCAATGTATCAGAATGCTCCAGTAGTCCTATCATCTTAAAGAACTAGGTAACATGTTTTTATAGATTAGGGTCTCCCAGCAAAAGACATCAAAATACAGATTTAAAAGAAATCAGTTTGCCAAATTAGGTGTAAGATCAACTAACAAAGTAAAGAATAAAACTACCAAACTGAGGCTCAACACTCTTTCCTGATGTGCACACAATCTGTGCTACAGATATATGAACTGTAGAAGGAAAAATAATTGAAATTGGAAACAAAATATTTTGAGCTTACATAGAGTGCAAAAATGCTCCAAAATATGCAGGAGGGGGAGAAATTACAGAAATACAGTACAGCATAGCATTCCCATGTATAAAACACAGCCAGGAAAACTGATCTTTTAAAGTCAACAAATTTGCATCTCTTGGCAATGGATGAAAGACTACAAGGCATGAAATGAAACTATTCAAATGGTATTGCATTAATTTGCAGTTACTGAGGTTAAAAATCAGACCTAAATGCACCTAGTCCCTAAAGAAAGGGGGAGCTGGGAACAATACCACTTTATCAATGTTTATGCTTCTGCTGATGGAACAGAAGGCTGCTAATTTTGTCCATTCAAAAATGAATGTATGCAACAGTCTCTAAAGTCAATGCTGTTCTGAATTATTACAATGCTAGTATATGAGAGGAATAACATAGGAAGCAACATACTTTGTGATGTAACTAGTAATAACAGTACAAAAAATTTACTTTGTCACACTATACAAAAGATTGTGAGAAGTATCTCATATGAGATCTCAGAAGCACAAACAGGAGCCTGAAAAAAGATTGCTAAAGAACTGACTTCTAATTAGTGATTCAAGACATAAGGGTAACATACAGGATATCAGAATTCTCAACTGATCTACTATTTAGCATGAAAAAGATTTAACATCTATCTACTGTAATGAAAAAATGAGCTAAAAACGATAAACCAGTTCTTCTTTACTTAGTGGACATGAATATATTTATAAAGTCAATAATTATATTCTCCTTTTCCCCACCACCCCTCCCTTAATGAGGGGATATCTTTACTTTCTGTCTTCAAAACGCTTTCGTCTCTTCTCTACTGTGAAACGACACGAATCTGTGAAAGATAAAAGCCCTGGATATGAACTGCGGAGCAAGACAGCTATACACTGATGAAAATCAAGTACTGACATTAATTTCACAAGTTGTGAAGAACGTGTGGGGGGAAATGCAGATTTTCCAAAATTCTTCAAAGATCCATGTTGTAAGGGTATACAACTTAAGCTAATGAGGGACACATCAATATAACTGAAGAAAAACTAGAAACATTTCTTATGACGTTGTGGTAATTTGACCCTGGCTGGATGCCAGGTGCCCACCAAAGCCACTCTGTCACTCCCCCTCCTTAGTTGGACAGGGGAGAAAAAAACCAAACAACCAAGAGGCTCATGGGTCAAGATAAGAACAGGGAGATCACTCAACAATTATGTCACAGGCAAAACAGACTTGAATTCGGGAAATTAGCTTAATTTATTACCATTCAAACCAGAGTAGGATAATGAGAACTAAAAAACAAAACTTAATAACACCTTCACCCCACCCCTCCCTTCTTCCCAGGATTAACTTCACTCCCGATTTCTCTACCTCCCCCCCCCCCCAGAAGTGCAGGGGAACAGGAAATGGTGGTTACGGTCAGTTCATCACACATTGCCTCTGTCGCTTCTTCCTCCTCACACTCTTCCCCTGCTCCAGCATGGGGTCCCTCCCACAAGAGACAGTCCTCCATGAACTTTTCCAACGAGTCCTTCCTACAGGCTGCAGTTCCTCACACACTGCTCCAGTGTGGCTCCCTCCCACGGGGTGCAGTCCTTCAGGAACAGACTGCTCCAGCATGGGTCCCCCAAAGGGTCACAAGTCCCACCAGAAAACATGCTCCAGCATGGGCTTCCCATGGGGTCACAGCCTCCTTTGGGCATCCACCTGCTCTGATGTGGGGTCCTCCACAGACTGCAGGTGGATATCTGCTCCACTGTTAACCTCCACAGGCTGCAGGGGGACAGCCTGCCTCACCATGGTCTTCACCACAGGCTGCCAGGGAATCTCTGCTCCAGCAACAGGAGCACCTCCTCCCCCTCCGTCTGCACTGACCTTGTTGTCTGCAGAGTTGTTGCTCTCACATATTCTCACTCCTCTCTTCTGCTGCAATTCTGTTGTGCAGATTTTTTTCCCCCTTCTTAAATATGCTATCGCAGAGGCACTACTATCACTGATTGACTTGGTTTTGGCCAGCAGTGGGTCCATCTTGGAGCCAGCTGGCATTGATTCCATCAGACATAGGGGAAGCTTCTAGCATCTTCTCACAGAAGCCACCCCTGTAGACCCTCTGCTATCAAAACCTTGCCACACAAACCCACTACAGATATTTAATTAAGTAGAATATTTGCCCAGTGAATACTGAAGACAGTTACTTAATGTGTCCCACCAGAAATAGGAAAAAAAAAAAAAAAGGGTTTAAGGAAATGGTGGCAAATTGTTACTACTCATAAGGATAAAGCCTTCAACAGCCTGATCCAAATTGGTTTTGCTTTGAGTTGGGGATTGAACCAGAAGAACTTCAGAGGTCCTTTCCAACCTAAAGTATTCTACGATTCTAACTGGAGCTTATGAAGCCAAAAATAAAAGCTAACAGGCCTCTGTGTAACTTGCTAAATACTCTATTTCTCTAAAGGAAATCAGCTTTTACTAGGCAATTTCAAATGGCCCAGTAAAAGTTCTGTACAATAAAGTTAAACTATTTTGTTCCACAGAACTAGGACATTACCTTGCAACAACTGCAGCTTAGTCACATATGGCTGAACTAGCATCTCTCCAAACCACCTGTTCAAAACCTCTCCATACAGGTTGTAAGGGATACAGTTGCTGTAGCTAGTAAAAGCTGCTGCTCTTTCTGACAGCCATCAGGTTGTTAAAAGATCCTCATTTAGCACAGAGGAAGGTATCTTCTCAACCTCACCTGATAAAAATTCAATCTTGGAGGAAAACATCCTTGTTCTGGAAGGGGCTCCAATCCCATTTAGTATATTGGTGTCCCTGTATTCATACTCCTCTTCCCATTTTGTAATTAAAAGACTAAACACAGAGGCTAAACTCAGCACCACATTCATCTACCTATACTAAATATGCAACTTCAAAGGCAGTCTAGGTTTTAGTAACTATTCCAGGGAACATAAATTAATAAATCAAACATTATTATATGTTGTATATTGGTAAATTAGTAACACTTGATACTATCAAAACTAATTAGATTTACTCCAGTAACTTCTAGACATAAACCACTTGTGTTTCTCACTGGCAGATTTTAAGATTTAACAGAGAAGACAACACCACATATTGTAACAGTTAAGGGAAAGTAAAGCAAATTCCTCTTGGTTATTTTTAAACAGTAGTTGGCTAACAGGAGTGTATAGGTTCACACGGGGGGGGGAAAAAAAAAAAAAAAAAAAAAAAAAGAGAGAGGCTGGGGGGAGATTCCACCTAAGATAATACAAATCTCACTCCTAAAACTATAAGTGAGAACATTATGCCCTTCTGATGGAGTGACAGCCATATTATTTTCATATACCCATGCCAGAGAACAAGCCTGACATTTCCTACTGGCAATCCAAACCTAAATCTAGTCACCAATTCTACTGCAGACATCCACAAATTCCTATGGGATAGACATCTGTATAGAAACAGAGAATACCACAGATGTCTTTCCTCCCCAAAGTCCTGATGTATTGGGTCTGGCTGAGCCCCATAGCAGCCCTCACAGTGCTGTGCTTTGTATTGGTAGCTAGAAAGGTGGTGATAACACACCAGTGTTTTGGCTACTGCTGAGCAGTGCTCCCATGGCATCAAGGCTGTCGCACCAACAGTCCCCCTGCCTCTCACCAGTAGGCTGGGGGTGGGCAAGATCTTGGGAGGGGACAGCCAGGACAGCTGTCCCAAAGTGACCAAAGGGATATTCCATACCATATGATGTCTGCTCAGATATAAAAGCTAAGAGAAAGGAGGAGGAAGAAGGGGCATTCATTATTTATGACATTTGTCTTCTGGAGCAATTGCTATGTGTACTGAAGCCCTGCTTCCTGGGAAGTGGTCAAACATCACCTGCTGATGGGAAGCAGAGAATAACATCTTTTGTTTTCCTTCGCTTCCTCACATGTGACTTTTGCTATTGCTTCATTAAACTGCCTTTATCTTGACCCACAAGTTGGGGTTTTTCCATCTTATTTTCTCCCCTCTCCCTGTTCTTCTGAGGAGGGAAGTGATAGAGCAGCTTGGTGGGCACCTGGCATCCAGCCAAGGTCAACCCACCACAGTCCTTTTCTAAAAATTCTAGTATGCCTTGGATGCTGTACCCCTTAAAGCAGGGGTCCTCAAACTTTTTAACCAGGGGGCCGGCGCGGATGCAGTGGCAGGCAGTCATCTGCGGCTGCTTGGTTTCCCCCCCCCAACCCCCGGCGGGGGGGTTCTGTAAATACCGGGGGCCGGATTGAGGACCCTGGGGGGCCGTATCCAGCCCACGGGCCATAGTTTGAGGACCCCTGCCTTAAAGTATCTTCATAGGTAACCGATAATTTTGAGTATCAGAACTAACTGGAGATTAATTAATCTAATAATCAAGTGTTATATGGACACAAATAGTAATTACAGTAATGTACAATCAAACAAGATATCAACACATTATTTCTAAAACAATAATTGCCTAATAAATAGCAAAACCAATGTGAGTTTTCAGATCTAAAAATTCCAGGCAACATTATAAGTGAAAGCTAATTATTAATTCTAAATCAGAAAAACAGAAGTTTTTCAAAACTTTGTTTTGATTCAAATTCTAAAATTCATGATAAAAATCTGTGTAATAGTAAGGTATGTTAAATTCCTTATTTTTATTGCAGGTGGACCCAGTTTATGAAACCTAAAAAGCAACACTGCTGGCCTCAAAACTTTGTAATTATACATATGCACAGGCATGCCATTCAAAATGGCATTTTTTCTTTATAGGAAACATGTAACATACTGGGGCAAAGTAGCATTTTTCCCCCTAGATTATCCATTCACTGAAGCATGTTCGTATTGGCATTTGTCAACAGTTGTATATTGGCTATGGGCTTGTATTATCCAGGATAGTGATTTTATTCAGTAAGCTGGCAAAGCTGGTAACATCCAGACAACATAGATTTTACTGTGAGGAAAAAACTTCAAAACACCAAACCACCATGTTTAGCATTCAAATAAAGTATTTTTCTGCAAGTTATTAAAAATCTATTTGTTTCAGTATAATTGTTGATTATCACTTGATTGTATTTGTAAAATAGTTCCCATCTATTTATACATAGTACCAGAATTTGTCTGCTTGCATAACATAACAAAAAGATATTCCAAGAATTCACATAGATCTTCCCTGGAGTAGAATTAGTGCAGCAATAATATGGAAGACAAGGGGAATAGAAAATAAGAAATATCAACTTTTATCATGTAACAAACCTACAATATTGATCTGAGATTACCCTTAGTCTGGCTGCAAATATATTTCATATTACGTATGTGGGTAGGTTAACTGCTAGGAATAAGCCTAACCCTGCTTTTTTGCCCTTTGGCAATACAATATCACTGAAGGAATTAAAAAGACACATACACACAATGGTACATAGAAGTTAGGCAGTCATGGACAATCATACCTATAGCACAGTAAATTTAGGAAAGACAAAGCCTGTGCTTCAAAAAACTAAAGTTCAAGCTTTCTCCCACACTTGCTTCAAAAAACTGTGAAATCTGAATAAAAGTGCAGCTAAGCTTTTACTTAAAATGCAGTGCAGATGTAACTACAACAGAGGCAGTCACCAAAAAGACAGCTTACTTTGATGTTGGGTATAATCAATGCTTGGTGTAATCAACAAGGAATGCTGTTATGTGCAGCAAGCTTTAGCAAAATATCTCACACTAAAGGCACTCACATGCAGCATAACATTCACTCATTATCACTTAACATTCTGGCTGTGTCTCTGGAGGCTGTCATCTGAATTTTTTGGAATCTCTTCAGCAAATGCAGCATCCAAGTTATCTGATACACAAGATCTCAAGAAAACATTGTTAATTTGAAGATAAGTAAATTTGTACATACTAAAAAGAGAAGATAAACACTCACTGCAAAGTTCTGATTGAAGTTCTGGTTGTATCCTGATGGATAAAACTCAGGTGCTTTAACAGACAACTTTGATGTTACCACAGGAGCCACAGCCACCTGAGATTCAGCCATTTCTGGTCCAGAATCAGGAACTAAAACTTTATCTTGCGATCCAGATGGAATTCTTGCAAGTTGCAGGTGTTCTGAAAAGTTTTTGTTAACAGCTTTTCTTAGAAATTGCTAAATTAGTATTTATTCACAGAGTACATCACTTTTTGGATTTTAAATACACTTATACTAGAAATATACTTCAAATATTTTGGTTTCTTCTTAAATGTGGATAAAGTTTTCACTTTAGCAAACTATAGATGCCTTTCTGTCATGTAGAAAGCAAACACAATGTTCATGTGAAGGTGACACAAAAAAAAGGGGGGGGAAGAGCCTTCTCCTCCCCTATGAAAACATGTTTTCTAAAAGAGCTAACCTGAGAAACTAGTACATATTTTTCTGATATGATTGCTGGTTTTGTGGGGTTTTCATAGATTTCAGATGCAAAGGCAAGGCTTTGAAGGTCAATAAATGGAAGACATGAGTAATTTTTAGCATAATCCTGAAAGACACTTAACTATCATCGCTCTCGTACACCATTTGCAAAAAAACCCTATGTAACGGGGGTTTTAAACCACATTTTCCAAATCTATCTTTATAGATTAGCTCCTAAATTTATTGAAAACAGAATCTGATATCTACCTGAAAAAGCTAACCAGCAAACAATACTTTATGTTACTGTTGGGTTGGGTTTATTTTTTGGTAAACCTTTAGATCAGAGTTAAAGAGCTCTTCAATAAGGGGAAGACTGAGACCATTTGCAATCAGATTAACAAATGGATAAAACACACATACAGATGTGCAGGCACAGAAAGGGAGGGACGGACAGAGAGGTGTTGTTAAGCAGGCTGCAAAGCAACATCACACCTTTACTTAGGCACAGGTCCATAGCTCAGAAACATGAGCACTCCATCTAAGGAAAAGTGCACTTGTCAGGCCAACTACGCAGCTCATCTCCATACCGTGCCGTGAGTAGCCAGGCAGGCGCCCGGGATGCGCAGAGCCCTAGCCCTCAGGCCATGGTGGCCACTCAGTACTTAGGTGTAGGGTGTGGGAGAAAGGACGCGTCTCTGTGAGCAGGCCGAAGGGAGGAGTGTGTGTGTGCGCGTGTGTGTAAGTCCCGGGACCCCACTCGCAACAGAACGGCGAAGGGGATGGGGGGGGGTGGGGGGTTGTCGGAGCAGCAAGCGAAGCAGGAGCAGGGCAGTGCACGCAAAGGAAGGGAACGCGCCGGAGTTTAGGAGGCCGCTCCCCAACAGCTTCGGCATCAGGGGCCTCCGGAAAAGCGGAGGGGGCCGCTGCACGGCAGCCAGTACCTGCGTTTCCAGTGCCCAGCGGCGCCGTCCTCGGAGGCCGCAACGGTTCCTGCTGCGGAAAGAGGCCGCCTGACTTGTGCTGCTCAGCCGAGCCTGAACTGTGGAAACCACTACCCCCGAAACAGGCCCCACCGCCATTCTCCGACACACCCACGCTGCCTCCTCGACCCCGGCCAGCACCTGGAGCTCGGTCGAAACTATCCGACATGCTCGGGCCGGGAGTAGCTCAGGCACTCATGGGAAAGAGCCAGCGACTCAGTTCCGCTTCACCGCGGCCCAAGCCCTTCACTTTCAGTTTCACCCCCACACGCACCGCCACGATGGTCGCGACCCAGAGTGGCTCACAGCGCCCCCTCGCGGCCTCGCACAACCCGTTGCCATAACAACCTCGGCGTCGCAGGGGCCTAGCACCGCCCGCCGCCGCCGCCGCGACGGGGTGGAGGGTGGCCCGCCGGGCGGCCGTTGGCGTCCGCGACAGCTGCCACTATTGAGGAGGCCAGCTCAGCCGCCACGGGTTAAAGGCTCTCGCCCGGATTTCTGGCCGCGTTGCCAAGCCCACGCGTTCAGAACTGATGAGTCAGGCTCTTCCCCCCCCCCCCCAACACGGGATTGACTTGCAACAACAAACAAGTGTGGGGTTTATTTATATCAGCAGCCGGTTCTGGGGACTCGGGATGTATTTGAGTCGCACCTTCCTCAGAAATTACAAAAGCTTTGAAACGGCATTTTCAAAAAGACAATATTCTCTTGTAATTGCTTCCTTACAGGAACAAATAGCATGCTGTGACTGTAACAGGACCAAGATTACAGCTACCCATGGTTAGAAAACCTGTAGCTACAGAAGCCTGCTTTTAAAAGCATCACACCACACTGTGCATATGTAGCTGTTTTCCACAAGAAAGGGGTTTGTGTGGAAAAGCTGCAGGCTAAATTGTAAGTTTAAGCCAATAAAGTTAAGCCTCCAATTGTACAATATTGTTGTACTGTTAGGTCTACTTGATAACACTGTTCAAAATAATGTATTTTATGTAGAATGTATACATGATGTGATAACAAATGCTACTCTGATTTAATTCTTAAAATCTTCCATGCCAACAGGAACTGAAGGAGACTATCCGTTTAATGCATTTTGCTAATATTATCACATTAACTGGGAATTATTCAATTCACATGTCCATTCACAATTTAATTCACCTATTTGTATTCAATTCCAGTCCAGTCTTGCTCTACTCACTTTGCAAACTCCAGATGACAATCTGCTTTCAAGATTAGGAAGATAAGATAACTGAGAACTGGGGTGCCCAGAATACAACTCAGCTGATGTTTGTGTTTTTGTTTCCCTGAACAGTCTGGCCCTTGCTGACTGTGAAATGTGTTCATTTGATTCATGTCAATATAGAACAATGCTAAGACTGCATGATGAAATGTAACCTTCTGTCTTACATACCCTTGTATAACCACACGCTTAAGGAAAACAGAGTGATCAATGTATATAGTTCCTGTACCTTACAAAGAACATCTGGTTACACACCCTGATATGCAGGCTGAGCTGCTAACCGCATAGTGTTAAGTAAGAGAAGTTTACAGGGCACATGTGTAAAATCTAGGGTCATCCTAAGGGTGAGCCGAGGAAGACTGCTGACTTCATCCATCGACCACCAGATAGGGGTTAAGAAGACCCTCGGAGATAGAAAGAGCATGTGCCACGAAGTACATGCCTATTCCAAGGATCCATTTACATAAACCAACCCTTTCTTAGAAATAGCTATGAATATGTATTAGTTTAGGAAATATAAACCAAAAATAAATTTTGTACAGGGTGCGTCTTGGTGGAGCACCCGGCGCACCTAGTGCTGTTTGCTTGCCTCTATTTGCTTAATAAATTGCAAACTTTGATTGTAATCCTATTTTGGGACTAAGTTATTTATCACACTGACCTTTCCACCTGTTACTTCCACAGCCAAAGTCAAAGGCTTATGTGGTGTTGCTTCAAACTGTTCATCACTCATGAGGGGATGAAAAATATGCAGGTATTTATGAAACATTATACAAAAACAGAATAGCGCTGTCTTGTACTTTAAAAAATATGATTGTACACTAAAACTGTGCCTGTAGAAGTTATGTTCCTATTTACTTTATTATTACATTTTGCTATTTTTAGCTATTAAAGACAGGGATAGGGAGTGAAATATTTGTTACTTCCCCAAGGCATGAATTGGACTGATTTTTGGTGAGAGAGAAAGTTGGCCAGACAGTAAAGGTGAAAGGATTAATCAGGCTCATGGGAAAACTGTTCCTAGGCAACTATTACTGAAAGTGAAGACTAATCAATTAACAAATCCATACTCCACAATGAATGATGAATGATGTACCACTTATCTATAGGATGATGTACTTATGTTTATCTAAAAGTTGGGAAATGTCCAAGGACCCTTATTGCTAACATGATGGATGCACTAATTGCTAAGTCCTTGGATTTGTCATCTTTAAAAAGCCATCTGGTCCTAAGTTCCTGTTGTTTATACAGCGTGGCAAAGACAAGGACTTAAATCATGGTCACTAGTTTAGCGAGATATGTAAATGAGTTCCCGGAGTTGTAATGAATATGTAAATGATTTCCTGGAAAGTTAATGAATAGGTATGAGTTGCTTGTATAAAGAGGGGACTGAAAAATCCCCTCGGTGTGCATGACTTTGGTGGAGCGATCCCCCATGCACCCAGCGCATGAATAAATATTGGTGACTGATTCTTTAAATCAACAACTGAAATGAGAATATAGGAGATTTTGATGAGTTTTCAATAAAGCAGACTTTCCTTGCGCAAGCAATTGTCAAAACTAGTTTATAAGCAGTATTACCAAGCTTTTAAAGGTCACAAATTAGCTACTAAAATAACTAAATAAAATATATCCATTGTTCTTGTGTTATTTCACTTCTGGTTTGTTCTGCTGAATTAAACTCTATAACTCAGGATAGGTTATAAAGCAGGTATGTTTAATTCACCGGCGGGCATCACGGTGGATAATTCCAAAAGCACCTGCTGCCCTGACTGCTTTGTGCACGTGTGATTTAAAGTATACATTCATACAGATTCAGCAGATGCCCGAGAATAGGTTATAGGTTGGGTTAGGATAATTAGTTTATCGAAAAGTCATTAACATAAGTCGCCTCCCATTTGCGCTTGTGCACTGTCTCCTGGTGGTGGTTGTGGGGGTCGAGTTTCTTCCAAACCAAAAAACAGGACAGGTCACATACCAGTGTTTTATCAGCACAGGAGTATCCCAGGTCCATCTTATCAGTACAAAGGGCCCCTGGACCTGGCCTAATCTGCAAAGTCATACTGTGAAGCTCCTCTTTGTACATACAATGAGAGTTTTAATTATTCTAAGTTTTCCATATCCTATTAATCGAGTTATTTCTAAGCTTTCTATCAGTGCATACAATAAGAGTTTTAATTATTCTAAGTTTTCCATATCCTATTGTTATAAATTCCGAGCCAATTTTTAGTTTTATATGATTTAATAAAAGGCATGTAAACGGTGCTGGGTCAGGGCTCCTCTAGCACACACATGTGTTACATCGGGCAGCTGGTTTTTATGTTCCTAAGCTAATACATACTCATCACTACTTCTAAGAAAGGCAGGGTTATTACAATTAGTTTCCGGAATTTGACCCCTTCCACTGGCGCATGTGTATCAGTTCTCCGTGGTCCCTCTGGGGGTCGTTTGGGCTGAAGGCTCGCAGTCTTCCTCCCAGGCTTTGTCCTCCAGTTGTCCTTCAGTTTCCTTTTCTTCCTTATTTGGTAATCTCTTGGCTGGATGTCAGACTTGTGTAGGGTCCTGTGCAATAGTTAACAGTCATTTTGAAACTCCTTTTTTCTCCTGTCCCTTAGATCCAGGTCCCAATGTTTACCTTTTAACCTCTCTATTGACATGAACTGCTGGACCATTTCTTACACTATTAATCTAGTTATTTCTAAGCTTTCTATCAGGTTTTAAAGCCTGTTGTGTCCTCTGGTCACATTTGTAGACTTTATCTTACCAGGAAGAGAATGAAAAACTTATATCAATCTGGAAAAGAAAGTTACGGTTCTCAATCACTGGTCTCAGGATCCTGAGGCTTTAAGAAAATCAACATTATATACCGGTATCACTTTTTAATATGCCAATTTCAAGAAAGTGTTATAAACGATAACAATTAAAACAATTTTATTTTGGGTTCAATCAATTTAGGTTGAGAAACAATAAGCAAAAACAGCACTGGGTGCGCAGAGAACTCAATTAGTTCCATCACAGGCACACATGAGTCCTAAAAGCAGCATCTTTTATCCCCGGATCTTGACCAATCTCTTCTCACCGGATGTTCGTCCTGCTCTTTCCCCACTGGGCCGTTAGGGTACACCTTCTCCTCCTATTGGCTCTCCTTTGGCGCGCTTTTTCAAATCTCAAGGTCTTTGTCTCCTTCGGTGGGCCTTCTCTGGCGTGGTTTTGCTTTCCTTATGTCCTTTTCTCTAAACAGCTGGATGCCACTGCAAAAGGATGGCCTGGTTGCCTGAGAGCAGTAGCAGCTGTCATCCTAAACATCCAGGAGGCCCAGAAGTTTACCCTGGGCCAGAAAATGACTGTCTTAGTATCCCACACAGTGTCTGCAGTCCTTGAAACAAAAGGGGGGCATTGGCTCTCCCCTCAGAGATTCCTAAAATACCAGGCCATAATGGTGGAACAAGATGATGTTGAGATCGTGACTACAAACATCGTCAATCCGGCCTCATTTCTTAATGGGAATATTGGAGAATCAGTCGATCATGACTGTCTAGAAACAATCGAAGCCACTTATTCTAGTCGGACAGATCTCAAGGATGTTCCTATTAATGGAGCTGAACATTGGTTCACGGATGGGAGCAGCTATATGCTGAATGGAAAGCGACATTCCGGATATGCTGTTACAACCTCTGAAGAAGTGATAGAATCGGGGCCGCTACCGGCTGACACTTCGGCACAAAAGGCTGAAATCATAGCCCTTACTCGAGCTCTGGAGAGAGCTCGGGGAAAACCTATAAATATTTGGACTGATTCTAAATATGCCTTTGGAGTGGTACATGCTCATGGAGCAATATGGAAAGAAAGGGGACTGTTAAACTCCCAAGGAAAAATCATCAAACATGCGGAAGAAATTTTGAAACTCCTAAATGCGGTCCAGCTTCCTGAAAGGGTGGCAATTATGCACATTAAGGCACACCAGAAAGTGAGCACGGAATTGGAAAGAGGAAATGAACTGGCGGACAGGGAAGCAAAACAGGCAGCCAGAAAAGCAATCAAGGTGGAGGGTGCGCTAACACCCGATGGACAAATATCTCTAGAAGGTAAACCAGACTATACAAAAGAAGATCGCAAACTGATTTCTGACCTAGAGGGATCATATAATGAGGAAGGGTGGGCTATAATCTCACATGGGAGAATAGTGATTCCTTCCTACATGGTATGGTCAGTAGTCCGGGAAGAGCATAGAAAAAGGCACTGGGGGGCAGAAGCTCTATATAAGGATCTCACTAAAAACATAATAGCACGAAATTTGTATACTACTATTAGACAAGTAACCCAACAATGTGACCTTTGTCTCCAGACTAATCCTAAGATTACCAAGGGGCCAAAGTTGGGAAAAATTGGGAGAGGAAATGTTCCTGGGCAACATTGGCAGATCGATTTCTCGGAACTTCCTAGAAAAGGGGGGTATCGATATTTATTGGTACTAACAGATACCTTTTCAGGTTGGCCAGAAGCCTTCCCGTGCAGAACTGCTAAAGCCCGGGAAGTGACCAAAATACTACTCCAAGAGATAATACCTAGGTTTGGAGTCCCAGCAGTAATGTCCTCGGATAGAGGACCACATTTTGTGTCCAGAATAGTGCAACAGATCAGCCACCATCTAGGAATAGATTGGCAATTACATACCTCATACCGACCACAATCGAGTGGCCAGGTGGAAAAGATGAATCATCTAATCAAACAACAGATTGTCAAGTTAGGTCAAGAATCAAGAAAGTTTTAAAAAAGGTAGAACAGGATGGAAACCATAATTGGTGGGATACTCTCTTTGGCTGGTCACCTTCTGCAACAGGAATTCTGAACACTCTGGTACACCCCATTGTGATCTTATTGATCAGTTTAGGAATTTCCTTAATACTAACCATTGTGTTATATTTGTGGGTTTGGAGAATGTTTAAAAGGGTAACACTTATGTATGATGCTTTATATCATTCGGGAAGACTGCTTAAGTAAAAGAATTTACTTAGTTTGATAGAAAAGGGGGGATTGATATGGAGAAATAGTGTGAAATGGGGACAATGGACATCGATTGTGATTGTATATTTCTGCTCAGGAATGTGGGTATGGTGACTAGTCATGGGTGCGGTGTCTGGTCACATAGGCACACAGCTTTGAGGAGACGACTACAGTTTTGAGGAGATGCCTGCCCTTCTTCCTCTAACAAAGGGGCTATTTAAAAAAGAATGAGAAAAGGATGAGAGACATTCCAAGGCTATCTAGAGGGAGGGAGTGCTAAGTCTCCTTGCTGGAGAAGATCGGATGGTCACAAGAACATGAATCACCTACAAACCTGCAAGACCACCACATTCCAGGAAACGGACTGATAAGCTAATTAACATAGGAAGCGAGAGTAAGCGGGTTTAGGTAACGAATATGTATAGGCGTTAATTGAATATTCATTTGTTTTATTGTATAAATGTGAGATGGTTCGTCACTTCGGGCATGCACGCTTGTGAAGGAGCGATCCCCCGTGCATCTGCGCGCAATAAACATACCTACTTTATAACTTTCGAGTTATAGAGTCTAATTCCGCACGTCAGCAGGACAACCCCTAGAGGAAAAACGGAATGGACCTTATCAAGTGTTGCTGACAACTCATACTGTTATCAAGATTAGGGAGCAAGCCACTTGGATCCACTAATCGAGAGTGAAGAAAGCTCCTGAGAAATCATGGGCCGTCGCCCCGACAAGACCCACAGGACTACGATTCTTCAGGTCATAATTATAATCGGGTGGTTACCAAATTTGTACTTAACTTTATGGAATAAGAATGCACATATATTTCTGGTGCAAAGAATCTTGTAGACTCTGAATAAAACTGATTGTTGGATATGTACACATATGACCAAGTATGGAGAAAAGGGCATATCATTGACCAGAATCCCATTGCCTAGGAGTCAATATATCAGCAATGATAGAAAACTTGGAAAACAAAACAATCAATGCTATAAAGGCACAGCAAATAGAAATATTTAGCTTGTCACGAGTGGTATTACAAAACAGAATGGCTTTGGATTTATTATTGGCTGCTCAAGGGGGAGTATGTACAATTATTAATACCAGTTGTTGTAAATACATAGATCAGAGTGGAAGAGTTTCCACTGATTTAGAAGAAATTTGGAAACAAACCAGAATATTACATGAAATTACAAAGGATGATCTTTCTTGGGAATTTGAAAAAATGTGGAACAAGTTAACTTCTTGGTTACCCAATCTCCAATGGCTAAAACATACTTTCGTTGTAATGATTATCTTTATAATCCTTGGGATGTTTGTATGTATATTATTTCAATGTATGCTTCGGTGTTTAGATGCGAGTAAATATATATGACACAAAAACAAGATGCAAAGGAATTTGCATGACCCTATGAAAAGGGGGGAAATGATGTAGTGTGAACTAACTTTAGAATAGAATTAAAGAATAACCATTATAATGTTTGTTAACCACTGTAACAATTGTAGATATCATGTACCGCCATATGTTACTCATCGACCTTCGGTGTCTGTTCTGTTATCCTTTGTTAGACATCCGCCTATCTGCTGACCTTCTATGTTAAAACTTTAGCAGAACACTCCAGCAGGAGAGGACAGATAAGGGTAAAAGAAACAATTAAGCAAGAAAAGCAGATGGCCAGAAAGGGCATAAATTACCTCAGACTGATAAGAACACTGCAAATGTGCAAGACCATCACATAACAGGCAAGAGGTGAAAAGTACACCATGAGGAAGACCTACGGTCTAGGATTATTTTTACATATTGTAGGCTTATTTTTATCCATATCCAAGTGTCAAGTAAGCATTTAGATAGCTAGGGTTAAACCATGATACTCTCTTATGAGGACAGGCTGAGACAGTTGGGGTTGTTCAGTCTGGAGAAGAGAAGGCTCCAGGGAAACCTTATAGTGGCCTTCCAGTACCTAAAGGGTGTCTACAAGAAAGCTGGAGAGGGACTTTTTACAAGGGCATGTAGTGATAGGACAAGGGTAAATGGCTTTAAACTGAAAGGGGGAAGATTTAGATTAGATATTAGGAAGAAATTCTTTACTGTAAGGGTGGTGAGACACTGGAACAGGTTGCCCAGAGAAGTTATGGATGCCCCATTCCTGGAAGTGTTCAAGGCCAGGTTGGATGGGGCTTTGAGCAACCTGGTCTAGCAGAAGGTGTCCCTGCCCATGGCAGGGGAGGTTGGAACTACATGATCTTTAAAGACCCTTCCAACCCAAACCATTCTATGAAATAAGGAATCTGTTTTCAGTACAACACACAGGCATAACCATCAGAAAGTAACTGAAGTCAGTTTAAGAGCTAAGGAATACAGTGCCCAGTGCCTAAACAGCAACACAAAGACCTACAATAATTCAACATACTAAGGTATAACAGTAAAAACTGATATACAACAAATAAATGTTTTGGCACCACCTTTGCAATCATGGTCTAGGGACTCCGCACTAGGATGGCAAGTGGTGCGAAACGGACGTAGCATGGAGAGGTTCCATTCATTTATGTCTTGCCAGAATGGGTTAGAATTCCTTTTCACAGGATCAAGACTAAGTCAGTCCTATCACTCTCTCTGGGAAATTGTCCTCTGGAGACTGGAGCAGCAACCTTCCTGGAAGACTGACTATTTATGCTTGTTTTTCCTTGTAGTTTGTGCACTCATGCCTCCAGGTCTGAGGTAGGTTTTCTATCCCACTTCCTCATGTCCTCTCCGTGGTCTTGCAGATAAAACCACAGAGTACCTCGTGGTATTTTCTATATTCTCCCCTCCAAACAGAAGGGCGTCTACGGTTGATAACTGAGATGCGAGTCTGTATTGGTGGAGAGTAGGACATATTCTTGTCAAGCTGCTGGACAAGTCTCTCTACAGCTGAGATGATGGAGGTAGAGACACTATCTTCATATTCTCGGAGCTGATGAAGCACTTCATCCACTGTTGGTGATGTAGTGTCTGACCAACCCATTACTGCCAATGAGTTGGCATATGCTGATGGTGCGCTCTGTTCCAATTTCCGCCACATCGGTCATGTGCATCGGACTTCATCAGGATCTATGGGTGACTGTGGATCATTCAGGTTATAATAGATCATCTCTTTCACAGCTAATGCCCTCAAGTACTGAATACCCTTCTCTATTGCAGTCCACTTGGTTGGGCGACATGTAATATTCTCCTTGTAGAGATACTATTCCTTCACACTTGACAGAAGTTGCTTCCAGAGGCTGATGTTTTGCGCTCCTTTTCCAATTGTCCTATCAATGTCCCTTTCTCTAGCAAGTGATCCCAGCTGCTTGGCTTCCCTACCCTCCAAGTCTATACTATGAGCCCCATTATCCCAGCATCAAAGCAACCAGGTGATAATGCGTTCACCTGTTTGACAGGCATAATCTTTCCACATATCCCACAGTTCACTCAGAGATAGGGATCGAGAGGTTATTTCTTGTTCACTTTCTTCATCTTGTTCCTGTGATGGGCCTGCTCCTTCATCCTCCTTTACCAAACGGGTTGCTTTCTGTTTCCATTTCTTCTTATCTACAGGGGCCACTAACACTGACACCAGTTGTTCTTCATTACTTGTTTCAGGGGCCAAAGTAGCTGGAATGCCTGCCACAGGGGCTAGAGTAGCTGCAGTGCCGGCTGTGGGGGCTGGAGCAGGGGCTGGAGCAGGGGCTGGAGCAGATACAGTGCCTGCCACAGGAGCTGGAGCGGCTGCGGAGGGTGGAGCGGTGGCTGGAGTGGCTGCAGCATCTGCCGCAGGGGCTGGAGCAGCAGTTACAGTTTGTCGCTTAGAATTCGACCAGTTCCAGGACATGTAGATTGCATTCAGTATTCCTATCGCTAGGTTCAGGACTGACACTATGGGGCTTCCAGTGGACCAAAGATACTCAGAGTCTCCTAAAATCCTAAATGTTTCATTAATTAAAAATGAGAAGAAGGGGGGGAGGTGTGGACCCCACCCACAGACTGACTCTCTGGGAAAACAAAGCCAAAAGTACAGTTGTTGGCATTCCCCGCAGGGGCCACCAGGCACACAGAGGCAACAACACTAAGTACACAGACCAGATTAGTTTCATAACCAAGTACATCATAGTATAAACCTGCACTATATAGTACAACAGTATAATAACTTTAGCCCAGGTCCCAAAGGAAACAAACAACACAACAGGGAACACATACTGTAAATAAACAAGACAATTCAACCCTGGGACCATGGGCAGCAAATTCAAAAGCAGAGAAGCCAGCATTGTAGCCAATTATTATTAATCCAATACAATGAATACCGAAAACAATTTAATCTAACACAGTCTGATTAGGCCTGTTGTTATCTCAATCCTTCATGTCCCACATTGGACTGTCGTGGTTTAACCTTGGCTGGTAATTAAGTACCACACAGCCGCTTGCTCACTCCCCCCCACACCTGGAGGGGTGGGAAGGATAATTGGAAAGGAATGTAATACTTGAAGGTTGAGATAAGAACAATTTAATAATTTAAACAGAATAAAAAAAGGTAAGAACAACAATAACAATATTTACAATAATAATTATAATGGAAAGGTGGAGGAAAAGGATAAAATCCAAAGGAAAAGGGAGAAAGGAAAACAAGTGATGCACAGTACAACTGCTCACCACCCGCTGACTGATGCCCAGCCAGTCCCCAAGCAACGATCCCCCCCAGCTAACCCTCCAAGTTTCTATACCAAGCATGACGTCCCATGGTATGGAATACCTCTTTGGCTGGTTCAGGTCAGCTGTCCTGGCTGTGTCCCCTCCCAGTGTCCTGTGCCCCCCCCCAGCCCTCTGGCTGGCAGGGCCCAAGGAACCAAAAATTTCTTGACTTAGTATAAACATTACCCAGCAACAACTAAAAACATCAGTGCGGTTATCAACATTGTTCTCACATCAGAGCCAAAACACAGCACTGTACCAGCTACTAAGAAGAAAGTTAACTCCATCTCGGCGGAAACCAGGACATTTTGTTTCTGAGTTACCTGTTTTTTCAATTGCTTTGAGATTTCATATTTCTCCTCACCAATTGATATGTGCTCTTTTATAGTGAAGAGAAAGATTGATGCTAGCAACAGTCAGACCCATGTTCCAGGTCTCTCTGCACAGCTTTAGCTGAGGCATCACATTTTTCTCCTTTGTAAAGGCAGACCTACAGGATGGGCACTGTTAATCTCCAAACAACACAGGTATTATGTAAGTCATAAGATATATTGTCTTTTACTATTGCAATGGCATTTTTTCACACCTTCACAAGACTACGATTTGAGAAGTTCTGACAAACAATATTAAGAATTGGGAAGATCAAATGGGAAGATGAAAGGCTTTAAGAACTGGATCCAAAACCAGTCCATGTTATAGTCTGAAGGACCCAGAATATTTTCTCTCTGATGTTTGTAGGGGTACATTTGGAACACAAGTGTAATTCTGGCTTAACAGAGTTCTCATCATGTGATCAAAACCAAAGAAAAAGTCTACAGAATAAAACATGTATTTCCATGTCAATACTAGAGCAAAGAACAGTGTGACTGTATTACTTCTATTTATTTATTCAGTAAAAAGGAAAAACAATCAGAAGATGAGAAAGAAATATTTGAATACTCCCTAAACAATATTAATACTAAAACCAAATGTATTACAAACCTTAATCAGCATTGTAGTCACAGACTGAAGTCACAAAAAGCCAAAGGTTCATCTCATCCCAGAAAGCCAGACATTATGTAGAACAGGACTGGATTTCTTAGCGTTTTCCTCCTTGTTGATTATCAGCAGAGATATGAATGTACAAATTCTGATCCATCTCTTGAAGGTATGTCCACGGTGCCCTAAGCAGTAGAGGGTTAGAAAAGCTTGCAAACATTATTTTTTTTTTAACCTTCACAACACTTTGCCATAGGAAGACACTATTTTCTACATTTCACAAAAAAGAAATCAAGCAAAGCAAAGTCAAATGCTTTTTGTCAAGTGTCCTGGTTTCAGCTGGGATAGAGTTAATTTTCTTCTTAGTAGCTGGTGCAGTGCTGTGTTTTGGATTTGGTGTGAGAACAATGCTGATAACACACTGATGTTTTTAGTTGTTGCTGGGTGATGTTTATACTAAGTCAAGGACTTTTCAGTTCCTTGGGCCCTGCCAGCCAGAGGGCTGGAGGGGCACTGGAAATTGGGAGAGGACACAGCCAGGACAGCTGACCCAAGCTAGCCAAAGAGGAATTCCATACCATGGGACATCATGCTGAGTATATAAACTGGGGGGGTTGGCTGGGGCTTGCCGATTGCTGCTTGGAGACTGGCTGGGCATCGGTCAGGAGGTGGTGAGCAATTGTCTTGTGCATCATTTGTTTTCTTTTCTTCCTTCCCTTTGGATTTAATTCCTCTCCCCCGCTCCCTCCTTTTCATTATAACTGTTTGTTTTGCTGATTGACTGGATACCAAGCAAAAATGAATTCCAAATCAAATATAAGAATAAATGCAGTTTATTATTTTACAATATAATAAAGGGAAAATAGCATGCAATATGATAAAAGAAAACAGTACTAGTTATTAGGCACATTATGATAAAAAAGTAATAGGAGCGAAGCATCAAATCATTACTGCAAAGCGCTATAGAGATTAAGAAAAGGATACATCACCAATTACCACCTTAACACCATCCAGGCCCACACTGTAGCTGGGAAACCCCGTTGCAGCCAGTGCCAGGAGTCTCTCGGTAACTGGGAAACTGGGAGAATTCCTACGCGCGCGCGTTGTATCCACCTGTAGGTGAGGCTTCTGGCCCAGTCCCACAGCTTGCCTGCCTTTATACTCAGTGAAAAACAAAAATAGTTTACACGCCTAGTGTATGGAAACTTTTAAGTTTAGGCTAAGTGCAGGCGTGTGCTATCTCATTATTCATAAGATTCACACATGCCAGGGATGTTGGCCAGATGCCCGAGTGTGGTAGAGTTACCATCATGACACAGCTGCACACAATATTATTGTCTGGATGGTCCTGTGCATGTCTTGCTTGTTGGGGGGGGGGGGGGGGGGGGGGAGTGGGCTCAAGACAAGCACCACCTGCTCATTAAAGAAGTCCTTGAGCTCCCTGTCCAAGTTAAGCAATCCCTAATTAAAGACAAAGGCTTTTTCATAAGCAGTAATCAATTAAATAAATTTTCACCACAGTATCTTCAGTTGAATCCTGTTGCAAAAATTATTTCTGGAAAACTTCTATGAAAAATAAACTATCTTGGGCTTTTTGTAATTAGGATATGACCCTGAGAAGTTCTGAGCACAATATTCAGTCATCTATTATTTATGTCAGTGCAATTTAATGAGTTTGAACATTTTAAGCTATGATTACCATCTGCCAAATTCAAGGTTTTACAGCACTATCAGTCAACAAACTGAAGACAGAATTGAGATAAAATTCATTTGTTCTTTAGCAGATATAAGCAAAATGCAAATTAAAAACCAAAAGGAGCAATAGCAATGAACATGCATATTTCCAAATGTATCTGAATTAGTACGTTTTTTTACAGAACTGTATAGTCAACCATATAGATCCAAGTTGTCCAGAAGCATTATCTTGGAAAACAACTTGAGGGACAGGCATACTTTAGTATACCTTTTAGTCATGCTACTTTAATTTCTGGTGTCATCAGTTAAAAAGATTCTGGCAAAGATAATACTTGTATAGAAGTGCTGTAGAAAACAGTGCTATTCGTTTAGCAGCGGTAAGTAGGAACAGTACAGCTGGTGTTCCTGCATCATGGTTTGAATGACCTGAACACTGGCTGTTTTATAAAAGGTGCCCTAAAGCAAAGAGACCTAGCAGTATATCAGTGACTGAGACAATCTAAACCACTTTGCCAAGTTATAATAATTTCATTCAGTAAGAGAACAAAGTGGATGGTGTGTTTCTTCTCCTCCTGTCCCCCCCCAATTGCCTTTACTATTTAATAACCTTAGGTGAAAGGCAACTGACTTTTGTTTATTAGCAAGAAAGTAGTTGTACTAATCTTCAGTTTTTACTGATATAAAGTGCCCAGATAGCTCTGTTTAAGAAGCTTAATTACAGAATAAATATTACTCTTCTAAATAAAATTGAGAAGCAGAGATAAAGCATTCAACATCTCTGAAAGTACTGAGACAACCTTACTCATATTGCATTATGTTTCAACATTCAGTCTTCCATGGTCCAAGGCCGTTACAGAGGGCATATGCAAACTTTCATCTTGGCAAGTCATAGGACAGTTAGCAGCAGGAAAGCAAAACATTACAGGTGTAGCTTCATGTTAAATACCATATCCTTACTCTGGAATACTAAATATTGGGTCAGCTGACCCAAACTGACCAAAGGGATGTTCCATACCATATGATGTCTGTTCAACAATAAAAGTTAAAGTGTGTGTGTGTGTGTGTGTGTGTGTGGCATTCATTATTACAAGATTTATCTTCTGGAGCAACTGCTATGCATACTGAAGGCCTACTTCCCAGGAAGTGGCTGGACATTGCCTACTGATGGGAAATAGAGAATAAATATTTGGGTTTTTTTTTTTTTTTGCTTCTGTGCGCAACCTTTGCTTCTCCTTCATTAAACTTCCTTTATCTTGACCCACGAGTTTCTTCCATTTTATTTTCTTCTCCCCTGTCCTGCTGAGGAGGGGAGTGATAGAGTGGCTTGGTGGGCAACTGGTGTCCAGCCAGGGTCAACCCACCACACCCTTCTAAGAAAGAAAAGACTAAAGCATAAAGCCTGAAGGCACCTAGAGTGGTAGTGCTGATGTTAAACTGATTCATGATACACCTGCTCTGCTGTTGCCCAACACTAAGAGGTACATAGAAAGCAAAAATGTGAGTTTCCAGCATTAAAGTTTGCGGGTGTCTGCAGTTCTGCTTCTAGGCATTCCCAAATACTTTGGTTTTGTTAATACTATAAATTACTAAGCCTTAAATCATACATAACAAGCTCTATTCAAAGATTTCTATTCAAAGATTTAACATCCCCCCTTTCTATACGGCCTGATGGTCTTGACCAGGGGTCCTCAAACTTTTTTAACCAGGGGGCTGGCGCGGATGAAGGGGCAGGCAGTCATCTGCGGCTGCTTGGCTCCCCCCCCAAACCCCGGCGGGGGGGGGGGGGGGGGGGGGGGCAGGGGGGTTCTGTAAATATTGGGAGCCGGATTGAGGATCCTGGGGGGGCTGTATCCAGCCTGCAGGCTGTAGTTTGAGGACCCCTGGTCTTGACTATCCTTTTAAAATTACTATTCTTGTGTGCCTGAAATATTCAGGCTCAGCACAAATACAGCAATAACTTCCTTTTGGCTGACAGCTAGAGGCTATACATTCCCACCTGCTCCTCTATCCACAGCAGATGAGACTCCTCCATGTGAAGTGGTTCAAATCCTCATCTCACTTGCCACAGGAAAGCCCTAATGACCAGGCAACACATCCACCTAGGTGGAAACCCTAGTCTCCTTCCCTGCCAATACCCACGTAATAAACAGGGCCCAGGGGACTTCTGGTTTCCCCCACTTCAAAACACCAGCTAAATGCCCTGATGACTACAGCTGCTTGTTCTCTCTGTGGACTCACTTTCTCTGGAGCATGTTTCAGTTTTTAGAAGTTAGAGGTTCAGTATTTATCTTCAAAGGCTTTTGTGATTTCCCCTTTTGAAGCTTTTAAGTTTTTTCCCACATTATGTGGGGAAACCGGACACCTAGAACAGAGCCATCACACACAACAGAGCCCACAGCTCGTGGCCTCCTCAGCATTCACTTGCTCCACCAGAGCACCCACACCTTTGCACTAACAAAAGTAAAGTTAGCCCATAGGGACAGCATGAAGCCTTTGCACCTGCTCAGTTTTCTCCAATTTGGGCAGAAGCTTTGAGATGGATAACACCTCAAACAGGGCATAAAAACAGCAGCCCAGCCACCCCTACCAGAGCAGAAGACAAACTGTACCAACCTACCGCATGCCTACAGAGAGCCAGTGAAAATGCCCCTCACCCACACCACCAAAATTTCTCTGCTCTCCGATGGACACGTACGCCTTTAAGAACGTCCTCCTCGCACCCTGCGTGTGCGATCAGCTGATAGCAACGTCGCGTAGGATAAAGCAGGATGGAGGCTCTTGTAGTTGTTGAGCTGTGGGTTGGCTGTACTACAGTCGTGTGCTCATCTGTACTGCTGTGGTGTAGGCAACGGCAGCAGTGGGCAGCTCCAATAGTGCTAAGCTGCTCCCCCTCGTAGTGGGGCGTCCGGTGGCCTAGCGCCACTGTCAGCCGGACGGGCGCCCGCGGCCTCGGAGACATCCTCGACAGCACAGCGCCTGGCGCCACCCGGTACATGGGTTACCTGGTAGGTCCCTGGCAGGAGAAGGGCACCCCCTGCCCCCAGCCCATGGGACATTTTACTGAGCGCGCCGCTGCTGAGGCGGTGTCTACCGGCGGGGGTTGGGCGTGTGGAGACGCAGGTGGGGCAGCGGCGGCGGCGCCGCCGGGGCCGTGGATGCCCGCCCGCTGGGGGCGCAGGCAGAGGCCCTGAGCAGGTACTGCGCCTCGAGGGGTGGCCGCGCTGTCTTCCTCCGGCCCGCGGGGCTGTTTAACGACGGTAAACTGGCTTGGTTCTGCTGAAGCACGTGGTGGCCCTGCTCATTTGGTTGCTATTAGATTGCTAAAGCCGTTGACGTGCGGAATTAGACTCTATAACTCGAAAGTTATAAAGTAGGTATGTTTATTGCGCGCAGATGCACGGGGGATCGCTCCTCCACAAGCGTGCATACCCGAAGTGACGAACCATCTCACATTTATACAATGAACAAATGAATATTCAATTAACGCCTATACATATTCGTTACCTAAACCCGCTTACTCTCGCTTCCTATGTTAATTAGCTTATCAGTCCGTTTCCTGGAATGTGGTGGTCTTGCAGGTTTGTAGGTGATTCATGTTCTTGTGACCATCCGATCTTCTCCAGCAAGGAGACTTAGCACTCCCTCCCTCTAGATAGCCTTGGAATATCTCTCATCCTTTTTTAAATAGCCCTTTTGTTAGAGGAAGAAGGGCAGGCGTCTCCCCGTCTCCCCATCTCCCCTTTGTTAGAGGAAGAAGGGCATTAGAGGAAGAAGGGCAGGTGTCTCCTCAGAGCTGTGTGCCTATGTGACCAGACACCGCACCCATGACTAGTCACCATACCCACATTCCTTGAGCAGACATATACAATCACAATCCATGTCCATTATCCCCATTTCGCACTATTTCTCCATATCAATCTCCCCTTTTCTATCAAACTAAGTAAATTCTTTTACTTAAGCAGCCTTCCCGAATGATATAAAGCATCATACATAAGTGTTACTCTTTTAAACATTCTCCAAACCCACAAATATAACATAATGGTTAGTATTAAGGAAATTCCTAAACTGATCAATAAGATCACAATGGGGTGTACCAGAGTGTTCAGAATTCCTGTTGCAGAGGGTGACCAGCCAAAGAGAGTATCCCACCAATTATGGTTTCCATCCTGTTCTACCTTTTTTAAAACTTTCTTGATCCCCTCTACATCATGATGGACCATAAGAAGAGTTTCATGTCCCTTTTCTTTGGTTTCTTCCAGTATATGTTGGAAATCTGCATGTTTTAATAGTTCTTTTATACTGCTTATATTTAGTCCTATGGGGGTAGGAATTATTATCTGTGATAGGGTAAAATTGGATTTTAAGAATTGATGAGACACTACTGCGGCTGAGTAACTAAAATCGCATCCTGTGATAGTAGTAAAATTACAAATACAATAATTTGAATACTGTGCAGTCTCCTTTACCTCCCCATCTACGGTTATTGTGTTACACTTAGTTCTCAAGCACGCACATCCCTTCCCTGCATATATAATTACTGTTTTCAAGTTTGCATTTGGTCGGGCCTCGAAATGACATATTTTCTGATCTGTATCTAAACAAGTATCCCGAGCCATTATAGTATTGCTTTCACAGAGGAAGCCCTGCTGTTCTCGCATAATACAAGATTCTAAATCTACTGTTTGCCACTTGTCGCCTGTCTTTCTGGCCCATGTTCTATGTTCAAAAGGGTATAGGAGCACCCCATTATGGTTAATTCCAAGGGCTACAATGGGGTGTACGGTAATTATTACTGCATTATGTATGGTTAACACAAAAGCTGTGATGGTGTGTGTGTTGGGGTCATAGGTAAAGTTCACCATATTCCACCATGACTGGAGTTTTCTTTCTACCTCCGTAGCACTGTCCCAAACCATCTTTCGAATTTCTGTAGGAAATATGCCTTCCTCTCCTCTTATTATGGATGCAGCTATTGATTGCATCCACATTTGGGCTCGGATGCAACTTAGAGCCAGGGCAACGTCATCCTGTAAACCACCTAATGCCTTAGTGATGAGTTGATGATCTTCCATGTTTATTTGTTCCCACCTGGGGAGTACCTTCGATATCAACCATTGATGCGCCCCTAATGCCAATAATGAAGATTTTAGTGGTTGTTGTAGTTTTGATAGATCGGCTGTGGTGGCGGCTAGTTTATTCATTATTACCTCTGAGTCTATGGAATTTAATACTCCGAGTCCTGTTCCCAACATTCCAGTTACATCTCTCACTATTCTGTTTCGATAAATATTTCCCCTTTTTCTTAACCAAGTTGTCCATCCCTCATAAGAGGTTCCTAAGAAGGGGGAACAGGATGGCTTAACATCAGAAACATTGACTTGTATTTTTAACTCTATTCTTTTAAGAGACCATTCTGGGTTAAACAACATTTGTTGCTGACCTGTATTTCTGATTACATATGGTCCAATTGTATAAATCTTTGGATCTGGTTTAGTTAATTTAAGATCAAGTGTTAATGGGGTTGTTGTAACTGTGGTGGTGGTAGGAACAGTGGTTAGCAGGATTGTTATTTTGATCTTATAAGTCAGAGCTGTTCTTGGGGATTCCTTTCCTAGGCATATTATAAAGATGGGCTCAGTTAAGGTAAAATTGTGCCAACATTCCCGTGAATTAAAGCACATGGTTGTATTTAGAAGGGTAAATTCCTTATCTACCTTTCTGACATTAATCAGGGTGTCTCCCGAAATCTTGGTGTTATCCTTTTCATTATATGTTTGACACCCTACTTTTATCTTATCTCCTAATTTTCCCCATAATCGGTCGACTTTGTGTACATCCTCCCGATCCCATTGATTCCTTTGGTACACCTCATTTTCAGAAAAAACCACCATAGCTAGTTTCGTCTTTGAGTCCACCTTTCCCATTATTCCAGTGTGTTTTTTCTGGGCATGATTCCAAGGCCAATTATCAGGCTCTTGGTTGTAGGCAAGAGAGAGGGTACAAAAAAACACAAATGGTTTAAACCCACTATTGATCATTTTAAGAATCTAAACGTTCCTCATATTTGAATCAAAAATATCTTTCTTTGTTTGAGTTGGGGCTTACTGATAACAAGTTGGGCAAGACTGGCCACTGGCTCAGTCCCAGACTCTTGTTCTATATTGTTTGTTGTGGTGCCCTTCCCATATGGTGGATCCGCAACCTCTCAGGTTCACTTACTTGCCACCCACATTGTTCCCATTTGTCCGAGTAAATTTGAGTTTCAGTTCTTTTTTATCTGGGGTTACTTTCCAAGAAGTTGCAGGGGCTTTCTTAATCCGGGTATGGTGAATCCAAGAATTCTGTCCCTCAACCTTGATTGCAGTGTAGGTGGTGAGTAGGACTTGAAAAGGTCCGGTCCACTGTGGTTCCAGGGTTTTATCTGCAAAACACTTAACGTATACATAGTCTCCTGGTTGTATATCGTGAACAGGTCCATCCAGACCCCTACTGCGTGTTCCCATCACATGCTTCTCAATTCTTATTAATTGTTTGTTTAGTGCCACCATATAGGAAGTCATTGTTTCTTCACCAATCTGTGAAGACATCCCCCTTTGTACCCCATAGGGTCGTCCATATAAAATTTCAAATGGGCTAAGCCCCTCTTTTGCTCTGGTCTAGTTCGAATTCGTGTAAGAGCTAATGGCAAAGACTGGGGCCAAGTTAGATTTGTTTCTTGGCCTAACTTGAGAATCTGTTGTTTGATTAGATGATTCATCTTTTCCACCTGGCCACTCGATTGTGGTCGGTATGAGGTATGTAATTGCCAATCTATTCCTAGATGGTGGCTAATCTGTTGCACTATTCTGGACACAAAATGTGGTCCTCTATCCGAGGACATTACCGCTGGGACTCCAAACCTAGGTATTATCTCTTGGAGTAGTATTTTGGTCACTTCCCGGGCTTTAGCAGTTCTGCACGGGAAGGCTTCTGGCCAACCTGAAAAGGTATCTGTTAGTACCAACAAATATCGATACCCCCCTTTTCTAGGAAGTTCTGAGAAATCGATCTGCCAATGTTGCCCTAGAACATTCCCTCTGCTAATGTTCCCTAGTTTTATTTTATTTGCTGTATTGGGATTATTGCGTAAACACATTTCACATTGCTGAGTCACCTGTTTTATTACAGTATACAAGTTTCGCCCTTTCAATTTCTGATTTAGACTTTTATATAAAGTATCAGCTCCCCAATGCGTCTTATTAATAATAGGGCTGTGGTCCATATTAAATTGGATGGTACCACTATACAACCATCCCTTAAATAAATCCACTTAATTTTATTTTATCATTCATGTCCTGAATTACCTTTAAGTTTTCTTTAGAATAGTTTGGCTCTTGATCTGTACTTACAGTTTGGATTTTACCGTCTGGTATTAAGGATAATTCCTCCTTTCCTACCTCCTCTGTTACTCATCTGGCCTCATGGTCGGCCAGGCAGTTTCCAATTTCCAAATCAGTGCCTCAGAGTGGGCCATTCCTCACATCAAGGTCTGGCATGGCACATGTTCCCACCACTCAACGCCTACTGGGTTGCAGCCAACAGCGGAGCTCAAGATTCTTCTTGGTGGCAAACACAGAGGCCAACCCAGTCTTGCCCTTGACTATGGTAGGAGGCACCTGACCAACCTTATTCCTTGTACTTCATTGTCAATGCAGTTTCATCTGCACATCCCATAACAAGTCACTGTCATGGCAAAACACACAGATTTACATTAGTAGAACTACTACAGAGTGTATTTTATTTCACTTTTTCTGCCAATATCCCCACAGCCTTGCTGACCAAGGGATATTGTTTTTATCTGAACTGAGCAAGCCTCCCCCTTATCATTTTACTGTATCAGGTAAAGCATTTTTCACCTTTCCTGGAATTTTCAGATACACCTGGTTAAAAATTTCTCTTACTTCAGGGAGGTCCTCTTTTCCTCTTTTCTGCTGAATTAAAGATAAGCTCAATATTTCAATTACTTGATCATTTTTAAATTTTAGTTTCATTTCCCCTTCTTTAAACGTCTAGATGTTCTAATAAATCTCATCCCAACAAAGATTTTAGTGAATTTGGCATTCTTATTTGTTTTTTTAGTTTGTACTTTAAAGGTTTCAGGATGTTTTCCTGGTGGCCAGCAGCTCCCACAACTGTAACAAATTTATTTATTTATTTATTTATTTATTACTGAAGTTTAACAAATAAGTTGGTTTTGTATTCACTAGAATTCCACCTCATACCCATTCCCTGCCCTAGAGGGGCCGTTACCGGTCCTGTTGTGCTGCAAATGCTGCAGCAATTGGGGTGACATTGTCAGGTCCTTCTGCTCAATTGTCAGCAATAGCAATCCCCTCCTCCTCACCAGCAGAAGGGTTCGGGGCAGGAGATGCTGTTCCTGCTCTGCAGGTTACACAAGCCTGCCTCTGCAGCAGCACTTCTGTTTTAACTCTTTCTTACCCCGAATGCAAATCTGCTACTTGTTGCTTTAAGTCTGTTGTTATTACGTATCATGCCGTTGCAGGCAAACAGAAAACATCCTGCCATGCATCCCAGCATGATTCAGTCGCACCTTCGAGGGGGTACAGGGGTTTGTACAAACTCACCCCAACACTTTCACAAGGTCTTTGATTCTCCACACACACACACACGCCTCAGGTTTTACATACGTTAGTACAAGTTTTTATATCTTACAACGTGTTTCATTCTGGTTGCTCCACAGAAGGAACCGCAACCTGAGCTTTTAAACACAGAAATTTCAACAAGAACATCTTTCTAGTTTAGGTCTCAGTTTTTCCCTATCCTTTCTAGAGCCACAATCAAAGATCAGGTGATGTTAATCCCGCACTCTTTCTAGTGCTAGTACCATAGGATCCCGAGGGGGTACTAATCCACAGTCCTTTTGCCACTCAGGTTTGTCCTGGAGGACGAAGAACATGTCTGCATACGATACTTCGTCCCATTTTCCTTCTCTTCTCAGACACAACATTAATTGCAGGAGAGTGTTATAATCTAACGTTCCTCCCTCCTGAGGCCATTTCGCATCGCTCTCCAATTTATACAAAGGCCACCACTGATTACAATATTTAACCAATTTCCTTCTATTTTCGGTACCACCCTGTCCTACAATATCACTCCAATGTTTTAATATACAACCCAAAGGCGATTTTTCACAGGGCTTACTCCTTCCATTTCCCATTTTGCAATTTTAATTACTTTGTTTTTCTCCGGCCGCCTTAGCCACCCAAGGTTGGAAACGCGGATAGCTTCTTACTCGTTTTGCACTCAAACGCCTGTCTCAAGCACTCTTGCACTCACACTTAGTCAAAATAATTAAGCTATACACGGAAAATCAAAATGCGCATCTCAATCACACCATTCACACTCTCCGGGCAGCCCGCAGTCACACAAGCAGTAAGTTATACGGTACCGTGCACTTATGTACAAACTCTTAGGAGCACTAACAGTTCACAAAGTATGCATTTCAATGAACAATTGCCAAAAAGCAAACAACAAACAAAAACCAATTTTTCCTGGTCTTAAGCAGAGTGTTAAGTTTTCCGCTATTTGCCACAAATTACCAGAATGTTAATATTTTTCAACATACATTTCATAACTCCGAGTTTTGAACATATAACAAGACAACACATAGAACAAACAAGACACAGAGCGCTATTTCAGTTGTTACATTCCAGGAATTCCCCAATTCTTAAGACAACCTAAAGGAAGTTTTTAGCTTCCTCTTTTTCCTACGCAAAAGTTTCCCTTTTACTTTTGCTGTGAGGTCCCTCTTGTTCCTGTGAGATCCCGCCTTATTCCATCCCGCCCCCCGCTTTCCGTCACGAGGCCTCCGGGCTTTTAGGAATGGCAGTAACCTCGGGTTTGCTCGATCTGCCCTCAAGATCGCTAGCGGCCACCCCTTGGTCAGCAAACCCCCTCCCAAGGTACCTTTCCTCCTGGGGACTACGCTGCGCGCCGGACGTCTCCGTGCGTCTCACCAGCCGCCCCGTTACTAAACATACCGTTTTATCCGCGGATCCAGGGGTTTCTCTTCTGCTCCCGGGTGAACAGCTGAGAAGAGGAGGCTCCTCCGAGGAAATCTCCCGGGGCGCGCCTAGGAGCGTCCGCTCCGCAGCTGGTCCCTCAGCCGAGCAGAAATCCTCCTGCCTGGCTCGCCAAACTGACGTGCGGAATTAGACTCTATAACTCGAAAGTTATAAAGTAGGTATGTTTATTGCGCGCAGATGCACGGGGGATCGCTCCTCCACAAGCGTGCATGCCCGAAGTGACGAACCATCTCACATTTATACAATAAAACAAATGAATATTCAATTAACGCCTATACATATTCGTTACCTAAACCCGCTTACTCTCGCTTCCTATGTTAATTAGCTTATCAGTCCGTTTCCTGGAATGTGGTGGTCTTGCAGGTTTGTAGGTGATTCATGTCCTTGTGACCATCCAATCTTCTCCAGCAAGGAGACTTAGCACTCCCTCCCTCTAGACAGCATTTGAATGTCTCTCATCCTTTTCTCATTCTTTTTTAAATAGCCCCTTTGTTAGAGGAAGAAGGGCAGGCGTCTCCTCAAAACTGTAGGTGTCTCCTCAAAGCTGTGTGCCTATGTGACCAGACACCGCACCCATGACTAGTCACCATACCCACATTCCTGAGCAGACGTATACAATCACAATCGATGTCTATTGTCCCCATTTCGCACTATTTCTCCATATCACCGTGACCTGTGCTGCTGCTGTTTTTCATAAATGCACGAGCATAGGGTATGCATAAATGAACTAAATTGTCACCTTGGGCAGAATCAGCCCTGTGCCCGGGAAGCCTGGTATTCAGGAGTAATGTTTATTGCTCTTTAATGAGTATTGGTTTTATTTGTTTGTGAGAGACTATCACAGGTGAGCATTTTAGGCTGGAGTCATAATTGGTGTTCAGACTCACTGATGTACATGCAGCAAGTAAACTGTGGCACGGCTAGGTAATAAGCTGATGACTTCGTTTTAGTATGGTGTCTGCTTACCTGGTCTTTCAAATAGAACAACAAGTGAGCGTAATGGGCACATTCTGTGATTCAGATTTTGTTGCTTTGAGTGCTAGTCTATAAACTGTGTCCCCTCGTTTGTTGTGAAGTGCTGTGAAGAGTCAGCCAGGGCAATGAGTAGGTCCCTTCTGGCTATCCCTGTTCACTATTGATGTCTGGTGGGACCAGTCAAGAAGTATTTGGAGTTTGAAACTCAGCCTTTGTATTGTCCTCACATGAGATGTGCATGGGTGTAGGCTTTCAAGAGAGGTTCATTAACCAGTCAACAAATTCTCTGGAGATGCTCTTTTTAGTGGATTGTTTTGAAGGCTTGCTGTATTGAGATGAGAGCTGTGTGTAGTGGCTGGCTTTCTTCTCTGATGATCAAGTTAACTAAATCAGAAATATATTAAATATTTACTTAAATATTATTCTTGTGTCCATGTAGCTTAAATTTATTTTGCTTTGTATTGGGGTTTTTAACTATAAAAAGGTTGGGGGTTTTGGTTCTTTGAACATTTGTTAGTTATAAGCTATTTTACTTCTGTATATGTGCACACAGAAGGTAAAATCTGGATAGTTTTTGCGTAACTGAATTAAACTTTCAAATTTTAGATGAATAGACCTTGAAGTGATTTCAGAACTAATTGGTTTTGTCTTGTTCTGGATACTTAGGGCTTAGGCACAGTCTTTTTTGACTGGGGAAAGCTGCATATATCAAACTAGTGTTCATAAAAATGGTAGGTGATAGTAAAAGGAAAAAAAGGTTTGAGCAACTTTTATTTCCTAGACAAGCCTACCTTTAAGACATTCCCTTTTATTTAATTGGACAAGTTTGATTTGGAGTGGTAATAGAGGATAGATAATGATCAATTAACAGTTCTGATCTACTTCAGGTCCTGTCTTTCCATTGCTGTTATGTTGCTTGGTATCTGCAGACCACAGAAAACGTTCTTTTATTACAAATGGCATTATGGAAGCATCTGTTTGAAGGTTAGTTTTACTTCACTGAAACTTTGTAAACCAGTAGCTTCTGTCCTTTGAATAAGGAAAGATGGGGAAAGGGCCACGCTAGGAACCCTGGGTTTTTCCTCTGAGGCACGTATAAGTGTTTGATACATCACCTGTAACATGAGCAGCAAAGGTCTATGTAGCCTTGCCTTCTTATCATTTGCTAAACATCCCTCCCATCATATGAATTTTGTCTTTTTTTTTTTTTTCCATGAAACTATATGGATTATTGGGCTGTCTGATTCATCTATCAGATATTGACATCCTTGACATTTTATACCCTCTGTAGAGCACAATAGCTTGGTGTGGATAACTGGCTAGCTGAAAAGGGTCACATAGACATAGTCCAGCTGGCTGGACAAAAATGCACATCTCTCAGCTTATCTGAAGTAAAGCAAAATACACTGTCCTTGGCTGTCCTTGTTACACAGTAACAGGAAGATTTTGGTGGGAAAAGAATGTTGCAGGTGGGAACAGATAACTACAGAAGAGAAACAAGGGGCGGGCTTGGTATTTAGGCAACTAGCCAATAATGAGCTTAACTTTTGTAATATGTATGAGCTAATTATAACAAGGCATAAAAGGTGACTGTAAGGGACAATAAACGAAGTCTGCTGATCACTCATATTGAGCGACTGTGTCTTCCCTCCGTCGCGACAAATGGCGCCCGAACAGGGACCCTAGAGAGGGCTGAACCTGCGAGCCACGGTTCGACGGAGATTCGGGTACCGGTCCTGAAAGCAGCGCAGGAGGCGGAAGGGCACAGTCCCCGCGCCCGGGAGCACCTACAGAGGGTCCCGCCGGCCACGCGTCGCCGAAGTCTCGCAAAGGCTGCAACAGCGCTGACGACGGTACGGAGAGACAAGCGACGTACGATTCGCTCATATGCTTTTTAGAAAAGCGGAGCGTTCGGGACATAGATTGTAAAAAGGCATTACCCGGGTTATTAGCGTATGGGGTAGCATCCGGGTCCCCCGCGGCAGCGGCGAGCGGCGGCGCAGCCCGGCAGGCCCCTTCCCGGCCGCGGTTTCTATCCAAGGCGGCACCCCACCCCTCACCCCCCCCGCTCTGATCCGCGCCATGGCGATGCAAGCGGCCAAGCGAGCTAACATCTGGCTGCCCCCAGAGGTCAATCGGATCCTTTATATTCGGAACCTGCCGTATAAAATCACAGCGGAGGAAATGTATGATATGTTTGGGAAATACGGACCTATTCGACAAATCAGAGTTGGAAACACTCCTGAAACAAGAGGAACAGCTTAAGCTTCTCAAGGAAAAATACGGACTTGATTACAAACCCACCAAAAAAAAAAAAAAAAAAAAAAAAAAAAAAAAAAAAGGTGCTTCAGATGTCACCTACAAGAAATGGGTTTCTGCCTTGACCTAGCAAACATCTCTGTGCTTAAAGAGAAGCCTTTTTGCCTTGATGGAGATAATTTATTCTGCATTCTATATTTATGCTGTATTCTGAATGTGGAAATTGGTTGGGACTAGGAGGCTGGCTTAAAGGCATTTTGCAAACGGGATTATTATTTTTGATCATTATTGTAATAATAGTTTTTTGATCAAAACCAGCCAAAATTATTTGTAAGCATTAGGCATATCTGAAGAGAATGCCTTTGTTTGAATCAGCAGTTAAGGTGTAGTTTAGTCTGAGGCTGTGGTTTTATCTGCTTCTGGTGAATTTTTGAAGTGATGAAATCAGAGATACAAGGTATACTAAGAGTTATGAGGTAATAAGGTAATAATCTAAGTAAGGGTGCTGTCTTTTATGTCTACAAGTGCAATATGCTTTTATGTAGCAGAGAGAAACTTTGACAATAATGTTGCTTGAGCGAGATGTGCATGTGACAACTTGGAAAAAGGGATATCACAACTGGAGTGCAACAGTGTTTCTATGTCTGGCAGAGTGAAATCTTTCAAGACCTGAGTTAGACAGTCTAAAATAGTTAGTATTCAGAAAACCCATCTTAAGCCTCTTTTGCTTACATAGTGTTATGGAAGTCAACTGCTATTGTAGAGAATGAATGATTTTTTTTAATACATATTAACAAATACTACTATTTTAACTTGAGGCAGTTGAGTGAGAAATACTCACGTGTAGCATTTGAGGGAATGTCAGCATAAATCGCACTTACATTAAGACTGCATTTTTAATTACTGTACTCGTTAAGATTCGATGATGCCATAAAGCTAAGGCCTTTTATCACAGATTGGTTCTGAACTAAAAGGTGTGTGCACATGTAGATATGCACATTTGTGTTATTTTCCTTAATTGGCTACAAAATAATATAATTAGGTTGGGGACTAGATCTTGGGAATTTGTCTATTATACTTCTGTTTGTTAAGGAACGTGCATAACACACAGCACCCATGTAGGCTTGGCTTGTGGCACAGTTGTCAAATTTAGCATAGACATTCAGACAGATAAGCAACGTACTCTTCTTGTGTGTATCACCTACAAGCCATTATGGCTTAGTGTGTAAATCTGTATGTAACTATTGAAAAATCCCCTTATGAATGTATATAGCTTAGAACTAATTTTTTCCCTTTGTTAATTCTTTGATATCAATGAGGAATTCTTCAGAAAATGTATGGACTGGTTGGTTGCATAAGGGCAGTTGTTATTTGGACAGAAAATTGTTAATGGTCAGGGATTTTCCACTAAAATATTTGCAAATATTCCTAGTCAAACATCAGTTTGGTTTCTTTTTGGGTTTTGAGCTTGCATTAGTCCATGTTCAGAACTTTAAAATTACCTTTGAATTTTTTAAACTTTTTATATCACTGGAACAGAAAGAGCATCTAAATTAAAGCTTCAAGCTAACTTTATTTTTCAAGTATTTCTGGAATTATACTTCTGAACTGAGATTTTATAAGTTGGCTGTGTATTTTCCTGTGTTAAAACGCTGTTATTGAAAATGGTCAACCAGGCCTATGTCGCCCAAAATAAAAACGGGGGAATTGTGGATAACTGGCTAGCTGAAAAGGGTCACATAGACATAGTCCAGCTGGCTGGACAAAAATGCACATCTCTCAGCTTATCTGAAGTAAATCAAAATACACTGTCTTTGGCTGTCCTTGTTACACAGTAACAGGAAGATTTTGGTGGGAAAAGAATGTTGCAGGTGGGAACAGATAACTACAGAAGAGAAACAAGGGGCGGGCTTGGTATTTAGGCAACTAACCAATAATGAGCTTAACTTTTGTAATATGTATGAGCTAATTATAACAAGGCATAAAAGGTGACTGTAAGGGACAATAAACGAAGTCTGCTGATCACTCATATTGAGCGACTGTGTCTTCCCTCCGTCGCAACAGCTTGGAGCTTAAGATATCTCTTCTTCAGCTTGGGAAGCTGATTAGACATGAGGATGAGGGGTCTAACAGTTCTTTCAAGATAAAGATAAAACTGAATGTGGGAAAGATGGTAACTTATGTACAGGGTGCATACAACCGTATTAGTGTGTGGATCAGATGTGAATCAGTCATATCTACTTTCTGTATGTAGGTTTGCATTGTAGAGTGATCACAGATCACATGAGTTTTTTTCAGATGAAATCAGATTGGAATATGCACTCAACTAATGGGTTTTCAGTCCTCAGGACCAGATCGGAACTAGTCTGAAGTAAAACGCCTGAAATACATAGTATAAATGCTTGGTCTGCAGTACCAGCTCTTGCTATGCTGCACTACTTGCTATTGTATGTAGCCAGGGTCACTTAGTCTGGAAGTGAGAGTGCTGCTGCTTCTGATTACTTTCTGCATCAGCATAGCAATATAGGAAGAAACTCAAAACAAATTTTTGAGATCATCACCCAAAGCAGTTATTGTGGCTAGATTGCAGTTTCAGCTTTATGAAGCATAGTGTTCAAATTTAAATCTACTGGGAATGGGAAATGGAATCAATTCTGGGAGATGACCTCTCTGGAATGAGCATGCTTCTGATATTTAAATAAGTTTGGGAGTTCAAGAACCTGATTTAGCTGAAGAGCTGGAAGAGACGTGCTCTGAAAAACAAATCTTCCTCCTTGATAGAATCTACCTAGCCACAGTATCATAAGCAGTTTTTGCTGAATGAAAGATGTTATCAGTGATATAGAAAGGGCAATAAAAATATCGGTGATTTAACTCACTGGAAATCACCTGGCTGAAGACAGAACAGTGAGCAGTAGTACAGAATTCCATTGCAGAAGATGCTAGAAGTTAAATGCTGTATTAGCTTGATATGTAAGGGTTAAAAGAATAAGAGATTGGTCAACTTTGGTGAGGTGGCAGGGGTTCACTAACCTTTGTACAATGTGCTAACATCTGTAGAGTGTAGGGAAATACTTAGTTGCTACATACTTGTGGCCTGAGAGTTTAGACAAGGGGATGTAGAACCATAAGGGTATGTCATAAATAACCTTGGACAATGGTAAATAAGCATTGCAAAGGAAGATATAAGTTTTCTTTAACTGGGGAACAGGATGGTGTGTTTCAGAACAATAGGATAAGAAGTTTTTAAGTCAGCAGAAATGAACTGCGCATGCGCAAGAGACCCCAGGTTGAAAGTTTATGCTGACGAAGATTTTGAGCCTTCATCAGAAGATCCTCTGAGAAGACCTTTAAGGTGGTAGCATGTGTGGGCGAGGAGGCGGAAGAATATGTAAAACATTTCAGGAAAATAGTTTGAATATGTATTAGTTTTCTGGGAAATGTTATGCATATGTATTAGACTGTAGCATAAAAATAGTGAGACCCGAAGCTGGGGTGCGCATAGGAGGAGGAGCGATCTCTTATGCACCTGCTGCTGCAAATAAAGAATACCTGCTTAATAATGACTGTCGTTATTGAGTTTTATCTCGTTATCCTGGCCCAGCCACACCTAGCCTTTCACCTCAGCAGGGAGTGCTAGAAAGCAAGAGGACTCGGAAACTTTGATTTTTGGTGTCAAGCTCATCCTGCAATAGGAAGCATTATTGAATTCCCTATGTAAACTTTTGATTCACAGGTGACTGTTACAAACAGTGAAACTTGATACAGCTTCCTTGGTAACACAAAAGAATGCCTTAATGTGATTATGTTACTGAAATCTTGGAATGAAGAACTTATCGACACCAATGTGATGTAGATAAGCAGACACTTCTTTATTGACGGCCGGGTGCGTGAGTGAGTCCTCTCACGATCAACGCACACCAGGTCCCAAAATCAGATTCCATATATATAACTTATTCATACATATTCATTACTTATTCATACATAATCATAACATTTCCCGTAAATCATTTACATACTCTCCTCCTATATCCGATTATGCGCAGTAAAGCTTAGAAAGGTCTAGAAATGGGTCTGGGGTACGATTTGGGTAGGTGGTATATGAGTCGGTGGTCGCGATCTCCCCCTGCCGGAATTACCTTTTACTAAAGTTCACGGTTTCTTGGCAGGCACCTACAAGCTGTTCCAGTCGACTCTCCCCAGTTCCCATTAATCTCATATTCTGACATTTCAATACACCTCTGCGTACAGAAGACTGGTTAAATACAATGGAACCTTTCAACCCTAGAGTTATTACAATAGTTCCAGACCCTTCTTCTAGCCTTGGTACAAGACGTACAAAAGATTCCATAACAACTCTTACTGCGTCGCTGCAAGTTTCCTATAATTTTTTTTTTCCCTATCCTTCTATATTTTAATTCTATTAAATGATTTTATAAAATCAATTAATTAATCAAATAAAATCAATCAATTTTAACTTATTAACAAATCGGTAACAATTATAATTTCCATCTTGTGAAGTCACAGGAGTATTGCAGCTACAGAAACCTCATTCTCTTCAGGTATGCGCACTGAAGAAACAAGTGAATTGGCACATTTAAAATCAAATTGCTGTTTTGCCTTTTCCATGATGAGTCTTGCATTAGAGTGGTAGGTGTTATTACATCAAAAAATGTGTCCCAGCTTCTGAAAATGTGCTAGTCTGTGTTTGTTACAAATAGCCCTATAGCGTCCTTGTGAATCATTACCAAGGTTCAATATGTGTTGGGCCCCATGTTGCTCTGCAGTATGCTTCTCCTAAATTCTTCAGAGCTCCAAGCTTGAGGCAACATGGTGATGAATTTCACAAAAGGTTAGAAATGCAAGCTTTTAGTAAATGAGAAAATCTGCATTTAATAAGGACAGAATATTCCTCTTAATATCCCATGCTGATTACCATTTTTGGCTTGTCTTTATCATCAGCTTGTGGCTTTTTAATACTGTCAGCTTGTGCTTTTTATTCTCTTAATGCCAGAGTTCTGAAGTTTTGTGATTGTGATGTCAGCTTTCCATTAATAAAAAAAGCATTTTCAATTTTGTACTTAAAGGCACAAATGTGGGTCCATACAGCTGTAAAGCTGTAAGGGGGGAAAAAAACCCTGCAGTACTTAAAATCTTGTGATTTTTTGGGTTTTGGCTCATAATACTCTGGGGTATGTTGGGTTTGCTTTTTTTTCACTCTTTGTGCAGCAAAACTTTCTGAAGTGTAAACTGTCTGACTATATAAAAGTCCTTGGGGACATAAATAGGGCATTTGCAAGTCTATAAACGATTGGCTCATCTCATGCTGGAGCTCTTCAGAGTATAGAACTTTTCTTTTGTCTCCCTGGCAGCTTGGTAAGGTGACTATATTAGTTGCCAACATGAGGATGTAAGTAGCTTCCTGCTATCTGAGGAAGAGACACAAACCAGGAAGTCTGGCTGACAAGTCCTCTTATGTTTAGATGCAGTCCTCCCCTACAGCTGCTTTGCTTATAAGGACAAACAGCAGGAAGAAAACTAATCTTTGTACAATGCCTTGTTTTTATGGTGTGTGTTTTGGTGGGGCTGTCAAAGAAAAACTTGTTCACAGGACTATGTTAACTTTTTGGCCTGGGGAAGCAAGGTGACATCGAAGAGTCAGTAGGAGCTGTTGGTATGGGGGAAATGAGTTTGCAGATCTGGGTGGGTGGGTGGGGTGTTTGGTTTTTTTATTTTTATGACTTGGAGCTTTTGGATGGAAGAAGCATCTGTTTTCTACATTTTTTATTAACTTTTATATCAACTACTGCCTAGTCTTCCACTATATGATTTTGCCTCTAATGGAGATGAAAAACTTTGAATCAATTCAAAATGAAGTAATCATTCTGTAAACTGTCAATAACTCATTTCTGATAGCATTGCTCTGGCAGTGAATAAGAGGCAGAAGAGAATGCGTAGACTACAAGGGAATTTCATGTTTGTGTTTAGTTGTATAAACTGCATGTACTTTGGATGGACCGATGCAGAGATAAATGTAAAGAGTGCATATTGAACTGGGGGGGGGGGGGGGGAGAGAATCATACTACCCCTTTTGATACTGTAATAAAATGGTATATGTCTAATGTTAATAAATGCAAAGTTACATATATTATAGTAGAAGTCACCTGACAGTACAAAGATACAGAGAAGGATGACAGGCTAATTGAAATAAAAGGAGGGATTAAATAGTTATAGCCCTTTAGTCTGAAGAAGTCAGCTGAATGGCGTGGGGAGGCAATATTACAGACATCTTTGAAATCATAAAAAGAGGCTGAATAGGCAATAAGTCATTTCTCCCAATAGAAGAACTTGATGACAGCTACAATCCAGGAATTGCTTTTTCCCCAGACAATATATAAAGAGCTAGCTTCGTTTATTAAAATGCTGAGAGGAACTGATTTCATTGACTGCTCTGACTACAAGGGAGGAAAGTTAGAAGGAGGATGAGTAGGCTTTGGAGCATCCAGAGATGCACTGTTGTGGCCGCAGTGTAGAGGGAGGACATGCATCCCTTATGTTACAGATTTGCTAATAAGTTAAGATTGATTGACTTTATTTGATTTTATAAAATCATTTTTAATAGAAATATAGAGGGATAAGAAATATATTTTAATGAAACTTAGTTGCACAGTAAAAGTTGTTATGAAATCCTTTGTACAGTCCTGTACCAAGGCCAGAAGAATGGGCTAGAATCATTGTTTAAAACTTAGGTAACAAATTTAGGGATTTTACAGATTTCTTTGTATTTGACTAGTCTTCTGTATGTAGAAAGTGTATTGAAATGTCAGAATATAGGATTAATGGGAGCTGGGGAGAGTCAACTGGAACAGCTTGTAGTTATCTGCCAAGAAACCGTGAACTTTAGTAAAAGGTAATTCCGGCAGGGGGAGATCGCGACCACCGACTCATATACCACCTACCCAAATCGTACCCCAGACCCATTTCTGGACCTTTCTAACCTTTACTGCGCAGAATCGGATATGGGAGGAGAATATGTTAATGATTTCCGGAAAAATATTATGTTTATGCATGAATACTTGATGAATATGTATGAATAAGTTTTATATATGGAGTCTGATTTTGAGACTTGGTGTGCGTTGATAGTGAGAGGACTCACTCACACACCCAGCTGTCAATAAAGAAGTGTCTGCTTATCTGCAGCACATTGGTGTCGATAAGTTCTTCATTCCGAGATATTGGTAACACTTATAAAGTGCATATGAAAGTTAAAATAGTTACTTTAGGAAAATGCTGAGTGCCTGGAGTACTTGATTATACAGAAATGCCTGTCACTGGAAAGGTGAGTTTCAGATGATCTGACTGGAGAGTGGGTTTGGACAGTTTTGGTTGGTATTAAAGGGAGAGGCCTGCTGGAGAGCTATGCAGAAATGCAGTGTGATAGTTCCTCTCTCTGTACTGTGCCCTGCTCATGCTCAGTCATGTAACTCAGTCACTAAATTTGTTGCTCAGGTATGTGAGCAGTCTAGCAGCAAGCAAGTATGGTGCTCCCTACTGATGTCAAGAAGTAAAACTCCAATTTCCCATTTACTTCCTTGTATCGTGTGCTTTCTACTTCATGCTGTTTTGCAGATTTAATAGACTTTTTTTGTTTTTTAATTGATTTTTATACAAAAGCTAAGCAGCCTCTCAAATGCCAGTCCTTACCAGCACCATGTGTTCAGTCTGTACTGTATTATCTGGGCACTTCCTGTTTTGTACATCCTCTTTGTACAGTGCCATAAGTATCTTACAAAGGTTCTTAGTCCTTTGGACTACAGACATCTCAATTGTTAGTCTGTTATCAGTAATACTCTTGAGGACCTATTACTTCAGCTGTACTACTACATTAAATAGGCTTCCTGTTTTTTCAGGCCTGTACAGATTATAAGGTGGAGGAAGGGTTTATATAAATATCCATGGCAAAAGAGCCTCTACTGCCTTCAGCTACCATAACTAAGATGATAAAGCTTCGTTGTTTGGAGCTAGGAAAAAACATAGATCTTTGCAAGAGTGCAGAAAGAGATGTGATGCCCATTTTGGGGGATTAAACCAGATGAGGTTATTTAGAAGTGTATACCTAATCCAAGGGGGCAGTAGAAAAGCAGAGGTGGTTAATATAAAAACTGTATAGGTATTTGTAGGGATCTGAAGCTGAAAGATGTGTATCCTAAAATGAAAATGTTGTAAACAACTTAAATGGAAACTTTTGGGGTTTAACAACCAACCAATCAAACAAAATGAAATGCTGTTTCCTCTGTGGGTTTCACACAGCTAGTAACTTCTGGCAGAAATATCAGTCTTTGCAGACTGCATGTTTCTGCTTCTTCTATCATACTAGTGTCTGAGTCCGACATGTCAGTTGGAAGTGTAGGAACAGGCAGATAAATTACTTTTTAATCTGCATGGCTGTGGAGATTGTAAGCATATGACACCTTGTAACAAAGCTTATATTATCATTAACTTTCTGCTTCTGATTTAATTTTCTTAACCAAGTAAAAATCCTAATGAAATAATTGTGAAGAGTTCAACCAACGTGAACATCAGAGGAAAAATAAGCAAAAGTTTGTTGTCTGTCTTGTAAGAATTTTTATGATGGGACATTTGCCACCTTTATAGATATTTAGGACTCCATCTCAGAAACAGTATGCATGATTGTATGCCTACACATCACCTCTAGAAGGTTCTCTGATACTCTACTAGGCTTTGAGACTTTTTTCTTCTAAACTGTTTGCATATAATAGTAAGATTTTTTTTTTGAACAGGGGTAATAGTGTATTCTTTCTGTCCATACCCTGCAAATATGACTCCAGGAATAAGCAAAAAAACTAGTAATTTTCCTATCACTTGTTGTTTTGGACAACAAAACAAGGACAGAAGCCTCTGCAGTGGTAAGAACTATGCAGAAAAACTAAGTGGACCTAGTGGAAGCATGGTCCTTGGCTGGTATGCATTAGCAAGAAAAATTCTAGAAAAGAACATTTTTTCCCTTCACAGGAAATTAGAAAGGAATGGTTTTCCTTGATTGCAGAATATGACATCAGTAGATAAACAATTAGAAAACACTAGTTTTAAAAAAACAACAAACAATAAGGATAACAAAAAGCTCTTTGTAGAGCTTTCTGCTTCTCAGATGCTGGGTATGGCAAAAGCAATGCTGCTAGCACGCATCACATCAGTGTTAGCATCTTTTTCCTGAAAATGATGAGTAATGGATATTTTGGCATTAGTAGCCTTTTGGCATTAGTAGCCTTTTGGCTTGAATTTGCACAGTGAGTTCTGGAAATAAATGATGCATTTATAAAGCTGTGCCTTACTATAGTCTATATAAGGTAAGTACAGTAAATGATGCAAATGTGCTTTTAGTTCTCTGATTTACTTTGGATTAACTTATATTTGTCTTTGTTTATAATGATAAATTCATGTCTTGAAATGGTTCGACTGGAAACAGATGGTGTGCTAAGGAACTTGTCTGATGTTAGAACAAAACAGAAATAACATTTATTCTTGAAGTGTTGGAGGGGAAGCGCTTAAGAGAAGAAAAACCAACTGAGGTGATAACTAAAGGTAGTCATAGAATTGGAGATAATCATGGGAGCATGCTTTGAAAGGTTCAGGAGCTAGCCTGTGGCTTACAGCATGGAAAGCTTCCTGTGAGGCTCTTCCTCTCCCCAGCGTGGTTTCCTATTGGAAAATGGAAAGCTCAAGTAACAACAGAGCTCATATAGCATATCCTGTCTATTCCTCCCTTTCCCGTGTCATGTCCTTGACATGAGCAGCAAAACAAAGGCACAAAAAGGCAGCAGGGAAAAATCCTCTTATGTGCTACCCATTGGGAAATGTGGACAATTCCATTCACAGTCACTGTTGATATTCTGTGGGTAGACTGCTAGAAAGGAAAGGTATGAATGTTTTCAACTTCCAGCCTTAAATAAAAGGTGCTTGCTATCACCAGTCTTGGCAGTGGCTTGTGTTTGATGAAAGCATGTCCAGTTTGTTGTAAATGTGTAGTCAAGCTGCTTGAACCATGCTGGTTGTGGTATGTGGTGCTACCAACCTAAACGGGAGAAAGAGGGGCAGAATGTTCTGATGCATGTGTTGTTCTGTGCATGTGAATGTTAGATATATTATGGATTTTTTGATATGAGCTGTGAGACTTCCCCTTCTACTTTGCTGAAATAAAGAATTGTGACTTTTTTCAAATGGAGAAAGTAAAGATGGATGAAGTAGGAAAACATCAAGGTTGGGCCAGGAGTGAGGATCAGAATACAATTATCTACCCTTTCTCTCCATAGAGTTTATTGGTCAAAGTAAACTGTACTTGAATTGCTGAGCAGCATCCCCTTGTGGCCAGAGCTCATGTTATCTGCTCAGAGAGCTCAGCAGCTTGGTCCAACCAATGATGGTGCAACAGCATTGCTTCCCTGTGCTATTAACTGATATATTCTGTACTTACAACCCTTTGACAACTTCTGACAACTAGTAATTTATTTCACTGGGAAATGTATGGTTTGCCAAATTAGCCTGTTAATTTTTGTCAGAATGAAAGGTTGTATTTTTGACAAACTTGCAGGCTGGAATAGAACTTTGTCCCGAACTAAGGAAATTATGAACTTGGATTGTGCTCCATCTGACCAGTCTCTGCTGTCCATGATGCCCATCACAGGAACAAGATGAAGAAAGTGAACAAGAAATAACCTCTCGATCCCTATCTCTGAGTGAACTGTGGGATATGTGGAAAGATTATGCCTGTCAAACAGGTGAACACATTATCACCTGGTTGCTTTGATGCTGGGATAATGGGGCTCATAGTATAGACTTGGAGGGTAGGGAAGCCAAGCAGCTGGGATCACTAAAGTCATTGAGTACCTCAGCCTTCTCCATGACCCAGGTAACCAGGTGTCCCATTTCCTTCTGGAGAGGGCCCACATTTTCCCTAGTCTTCCTTTTATTGCTGACATACCTATAGAAGTTTTTTGTGTTGTCCTTGACATCCCTGGCCAGATTTAATTCCATCAGGGCTTTAGCTTTCCTAACCTGATCCCTGGCTGCTCAGACAGTTTCTCTGTATTTCTCCCAGGCTACTTGTCCTTGCTTCCACCCTCTGTAGGCTTCCTTTTTGTGTTTAAGTTTGTCCAGGAGCTCCTTGTTCATCCATACAAGCCTCCTGGCATATTTGCCTGATTTCCTCTTTGTTGGGACGCATAGCTCCTGAGCTTGGAGGATGTGATCCTTGAATAATAACCAGCTTTCTTGGGCCTGTCTTCCCTCCAGGGCTTTATTCTATGGTACTCTACCAAGCAGATTCCTGAAGAAGCCAAAGTCTGCTCTCCTGAAGCCCAGGATAGCAAGCTTGCTGTGCACCCTCCTCACTACCCTAAGGATCTTGAACTCCATCATTTTGCCCCCCCACTGCCCAGCCCAGAATTCCTATTCAGGCCCTGTCCCCACAAATCAAGAAGGTATTGTTCAGAAGGCCTATAGAGGAAATTCCTGGGTTTAATGTTCTGGGGGCGGTATACTTGCACCAGGCGTATTTATTTCAATAAACTGCTGACCAACTGGTAAGGTCAATGCCCGTGCTGTTGAGATACGGTCAGCTAGTGTGATTCAGGTAAAAACACACTGGTGCTTTTATGGTTCCAAATAACTCAAATTCTTGAGGCTCTAATGGGAGAGCCAGAAAGTTATTGATTTTATGAAGCCCCTGCCCCGAGTCGTTCTTTTTGTACCATTGAGCGCCTTCACCCTCTGTTAGTTGCCAAGGGGTATCACACCACCATTTTGGTTCCCGGACACCTGGGCTGACGCAAGCCCCCTGTACAGTCTGATTATACAATGAGTCCCATTCCATCTCAGTGAGAGGAATGCCCACCAGGCATGTTCGGAATGGATTCGTCGGGCTGGTCATGGCGATACACAGTGTAGATTGATTGGTTGCATTGGCGAGGGTGAGCCAGACATTGGTGTCGGGTAAAGCAGGTGAGTGATAGGAGCCTATTCCTGGATTGCAAGCAAGGATGACAAGAAAGGCCAGATACAATGCACAGGGACCCATCGGAGCTGATTTCCTGTAAAGACACAAGCATAACCCTGACCCCACATTATTAGATGTGTAGGACCCTCCCATTCATATTGGCAGGAAAATATATCGCATCAGTATCCTGTCCACTAATCATTTGGAGTCTTGTTCTCCCTCGTTGAATCAATTGTCCAAACAGTTCAGTTATTGTGGTTGCAGTCTTTCGCAAGGTATGTGGTAAAAACACCTACTCCAGTACCCACAAGGGATCTGAAGATTGTTCATTCCACTGAAAAATAACAGCAAATGCTTGAAAAACACTGGGAATGATAGCTAGATACATAGGCTGATCTAAAAGCCAGCAAAAACATTGATGTTGTTCGATTGCATTAGCAACTTTCCTCAAAGATTGAATGCTTTCTGATGTCAGAGTTCGTGGAGAGTTAAGATCAGGATCCCCCTTCAGTTGTTGAAATAGGTGATGTAAATCCTCAGTAGTAAGTTCCAGAACAGGGCACAACCAATTAATGGCTCCCAATAGTTTTTGCAGATCATTAAGAGTCTGAATTTTCAGGGTGTTGAGAACTACAGTTTGGGGTCGGATTTCCTGCTGAGTGATCTGCCAGCCGAGATATTTCCAGGGTTGAGTACGCTGAACCTTTTCTTCTGCAATCTGTAACCCTGCTTCATTAACAGCAAATCATACCTGCATAGCAGCTGAATGAGCTGCCTCCTCTGCTTCAGCAGCTATTAAGATGTCATCCATATAGTGGTATATAATCACAGAAGGATTGTCACAGCGAACCCTGTGAAGGGCAGTGGCAACTGTAAGCTGGCACATCATGGGACTGTTGCACATGCCCTGAGGAAGCACAGTCCAATGATACCTCCGCATGGGTTCTTGTTGATTGATTGCTGGTATCGAAAAGGCAAACCGAGGTGCATCATCTGGATGCAGGGGAATAGTAAAAAACCAGTCTTTTAAGTCAATTACCACAAGAGGCCAATCAGCAGGTAGCATTGCTGGTGATGGCAACCCTGGCTGAAGAGCTCCCATAGGTTCGATTACAGCATTAACAGCTCTCAAATCATGCAACATCCTCCATTTTCCACTTTTCTTGGGGATGCAAATCACCAGGGTATTCCAAGGGCTATTTGTGGGCTGGATATGTGTTGCAGAATGGATGAAAGAGAACGGCCACGGTTCCATAGAAGGACTGTGTGATACAGCTTTTGACATAAGTCTGGAGTGAACCAAGCTAGGCCGCAGTGGGAAATTACCAGGCTTGCTAAAAATGGAAAATTACCAGGCTTGCTAAAAAGGGAAGAGAGATAAGGTCATGCTGACCTTGTGCCTAATGTTGTAAATAACTTTGAGGAATTCGCGTAGACAAGAGAGGAAAAAAAAATATATGTAGCTAGCTATCCGCCGAAACCGCAAATAGGAGGACGTATGAAAGTGTAACCCTTTAGAGCTTAGCCAATCAGCAGATGATTTGTAGGCATAATTAACTGGAACTGTATATAAGACATAATCGTGCCGTAATAAATCGAAGCTTGCTCTATCACTCACATTGAGTTGGCTGCTTGCTTTCCCTCGCTCGTCGCAAGTGGCGCCCGAACAGGGACCCCCAATCCTTGTTCTTCACCGGACAGCGAGGACGGAGAAGCACTGGTAGCAGCGACCAGAGAGCAGAAGATCGGCTGATGCTGGCATCGTACCCGATCCGTGCTTGAGCCCAGGATAATTCAAGAAGGGGTTCGCCGTCCGTGAGCTGCTACCCAAGGGAAAAGGCTGCAACAAAGAGGACTTTAACGAGTGTGCAATGGAAAAAGAGGTAGCGCTAGCACTTTTACAACGCTTTTTAGAAAAGCGGGGAGTAGGCCCTTTGAAAGATCTGGCCGGGTTAATTGCATTAGGTAAAGCAAAAGGATATTTTGCAGATCCTGAGCATATGTTTGAAGTAGAAGAATGGCGTAATTATGGGGATTGTTTATGGGATTCAGTAATTGATGATGATAAAGCTACTAAGAAATTAATGAAACCTTGGAGAGAAGTTATTAATTGTTTAAAAAGATATAAAGTTGAAAAACAAATGGCAGCAGCTGCTTCCAGCCGACTCGAACGGTCTGACCCGGCTGCTGAGCGTCTTACGGCAGGAGGTGATTATTTTACCCCCCCTGCCTCGGGAATCCCTGTTCCTGTTGTCCGCCGACCCTCAGACCATCCTCCTCCCCCTCCTCCTCCGGAGGAAAAAGCTTGTCCCTCGGCACCACCTCAAGAGGAGGTGCAGGGAGAATCACAAGAAAGTGAAACTGAGGAGGAGACAAGTGACAAAAATGAGAGGGCAGACGATGGGAAGTTAAAAACTGATTCAGCTAATAAAACTTTTAAACCGCCTTGCCTTCACCCGCAGCCACGACTACTTTGAGTCGGTTGGGACAAAATAGTCCGAGAAGCGATGGAACAAAAAGACTTTGATGTCGTAGCTCAAATTAATCATCAAGCCTATCCAGTAATTTACACTGTTGATAATGCAGGAGTAATGACAGGAGAACATCATACTTTAGACTGGAAAATATTAAATCAGTTATGGAGTACAGTTAATGAGTCAGGTTTACATGGCGAACCTGCAAGGCAAATGTTAAACTATATTTGGAGTAGCGGAATGCTTTGTCCAGAAGACATTAAAAATATAATGAGACTCATTTTGAAACAATCACAACAGTTGTTATGGCAAGCCCATTGGCAGAAACTTTGTGAACTGTCTGTACATATGCCTCGCGCACCGAATGATCGTTTAGCGGGTTTAACAGTAGAACAATTGATGGGAACCGGGCCCTTTGCTTCTGTAGAAATGCAGATGCAATCTGGCCCAGATGTCTTATTAGAGTCTACGAGGCTAGCACGAGAAGCCTTACAAAAAGTCAAAACTACACCAGCTACGCCCTCATATATGTCAGTCAAACAAGGAAGGGATGAATCTTTTGCCTCTTTTGTAGATAGGGTTACAGATGCTATTAATCGTGCAGATATGGCTGAGTTTATGAAAGGACCTTTGTTAAGACAATGTGTGCTGGAAAATTGTAACTCTTATACAAAAGGCTTTTTAGTTACTCTTCCTCTGGATGCCTCTATTGAAACCATGTTAGAGCGAATGAGCAGAGTTCCTGTAGGAGCCCAAGCTCTGTTAGTTGAAGCGCTTAAAGAGGTAGGGGACAATTTAGTTAAGGCTCAGCAGCAAGCATTTGCAGCCCTCGCTCCACTGAAACCTCCGGATGAACATCGAGACAGAATACACCATCGAAGGGACTATACATGTTTTCGTTGTGGACGTTCGGGTCATACGCGCCGGCAGTGTCAAGAACGCCAAGTATGGTGCCGAAACTGTCAAATGAATAATCATAATACCGCAGCTTGCCGGCGTTCGGGAAACGGGAAGCGGAGCGCCAGGAGTCGCGGCGCGCCGACCCCAATAGCGGCTCCAGCAACCTGCATGCCGATGACTGTCCCCAACCAGCTCCCCAACCAACAACCAACACCTCCCGCCTTCAACCAGCCACAAATTTACGACCAGCAACCCGAGGGAGCCTCGGATTGGATCTGGCAACAGCAATAGATATTACTCTACTTGATAATCGTCCACAGAAAGTTGCCACAGGAATCAAAGGACCTATAATGATAAACGGACAACTTCATGGAGCTTTGCTGCTAGGTCGTTCTTCCAGTGGCCTCAAGGGACTCTTTGTTTTACCAGGACTTATTGATTGTGACTATAAAGGAGAAATTTTTATAATTGTTCAAACAAGTTTTCCGCCTATATATATTCCCAAAGGTAGTCGCATTGCTCAATTAATACCACTCCAACACTTAACTCACCAAATGTCTGCAATCTCCAATCACGATCGCGGGACAGATGGTTTTGGGTCCACAGGAGGCTTAGCGCTGTTGACTGTACCTATGAATCAACGACCACTCGCCCAAATTATTCTTGTACATGGGACTGATAAAAAACACATGACTGCACTTTTGGACACTGGTGCCGATATCACAATCATCGTGCGTGGTCAGTGGCCTTCTTATTGGCCACTGCAACACGTCCCTGGAGGATTTGAAGGAGTAGGGGGAATAGCGCCTGTTCAGCGCAGTCAACAAAGAATACAAATCATCATAGATGGAAAAACAGCGATACTACATGTTACTGTTATGCCCTTACCGAGTGGAGTGAATGCACTCATCGGAAGAGATGTGTTGAATCAATTAGGAGTAATACTTACCACAAATTCACCTTTTTAGGAACGGTCACTGTCAATTGGACTTTCCCGATTCCTTTGAAATGGCTAACAGAAGAGCCTGTTTGGATCGGACAGTGGCCGTTGAAAAAGGAAAGTCTGCAACAAGCACATTTGCTAGTTCAAGACCAGTTAACACAAGGTCATCTTAAACCATCAACCAGTCCTTGGAATACACCGATATTTGTAATCCAGAAAAAATCAGGAAAATATCGGTTTTTACATGATCTACGAGCAGTGAATCAACAAATGCAAGCAATGGGAGCCTTACAGCCGGGTCTTCCTAATCCTGCTATGTTGCCCACCGAATGGCATTTATTAATAATTGACTTAAAAGACTGCTTTTTTACAATTCAGCTACACCCCAATGACACTCAACGATTTGCATTTACATTGCCATCGGTTAACAGAGAGGGACCTGACCAGCAATTTGAATGGACTGTGTTACCACAAGGCATGAAAAATAGCCCTACCCTGTGTCAGCTATTTGTTGATGCTGCTCTCCAACCTATTCGAAAAGCATGGCCTCATGTTATTATTTACCATTATATGGATGATATTCTATTTGCTCAAAAACAGCCTTTCACTGAACAACAGGAGACCTTTTTACAACGACAGTTAGAGACGCAAAATCTCGTCATAGCAACTGAAAAGGTCCAGCGTTCACCCGCATGGAAATATCTTGGCTGGAATATTACTCAGTCACAAGTGAGTCCACAAAAATTAACCATTTGTAAAGATCTGCATACCCTCAATGATGCTCAAAAGTTATTAGGTGACCTCCAATGGCTACGCCCAGTAGCAGGCATCACCAATGATGAACTAGACGTGTTACGACCTTTATTAAAAGGAACAGATCCATCTAATCCTATTATTGTTTCTAAGGATCAACAAGTTATGATTCAACAACTCAGTGAGCGGGTTGTAGAGCGTGCAGTAGATCGAATTGACCCTAATCTTCCTGTAGACCTCACTGTGTTAAACGGTCCCTCACACTTTATTGGTGCACTTACACAGTGCAAAAAGAAAAAGGGGGAGACTGTGAGAGTATTAGAGTGGATCTTTACCAAAATGCAACCAAAGACTACCATCCAAGAAAAAACGCAAAATTTGGCAGAAATCATTCGAAAAGGAAGAACGCGAATTTTACAAATTACCGGAATGGAGCCAAATGTCGTGTATCTACCAATATGCAGAGAAGACTTGGAGTGGTGGTTGCAGAATTCATCAGCTTTACAGTTAAGTTTATTAAGTGAAGCTCTGGAGATTAAAGTTGAGCCTTTAAAAGCACCTATATTAAAATGGATTAGTAATTATGACTGGTTAAAGTGTCCGAAACGAAGTGAGCGACCCTTAGCGGATGCTATCACAGTTTATACGGATGCAGGGAAATGCTCAAGAAAAGCAGCAGCAACATGGCACGAGAACAATCAATGGCACCACCAAATCCTTCCTGCGAAAGCAGGAGATTCGTTACAAACTTTAGAGCTAGCTGCTGTTGTATGGGTATGTACCCAATGGATACATGCGAGGTTAAACATTGTAACAGACTCGATGTATGTTGCAGGAATCGTAAGCCGAATTGAAGATGCTCGCCTTAAAGAAGTGCAAAGTCAACGGCTGTTTGAACTCCTTAGGCAACTGTTGTCAGCAATACAGCAGCGCACGCAACCCTACTGCGTTATACATATTAGAAGTCATAAATGGTCTGAAGGTTTGGGGGAAGGGAATGCGCGCGCTGACCAGCTCGTGTCTGTAGCAGCTCCACTAAGCGAGTTTGTTAAAGCACGAGAATCACACAACACATTTCACCAAAACGCACGGGGACTGCATCGACAATTTGACATTACAATGGAAGAAGCTAGAGGAATTGTACGAGCTTGTCCTACGTGCAGTCATCATGGACCGGGACTAGGTATCGGAGTGAACCCCAGAGGACTTAAAGCCAGAGAGTTGTGGCAAATGGATGTCACTCACGTTGCTGAATTTGGCAGATTAAAATATGTACACGTTACAATTGATACATATAGTAAATTTGTATGGGCTACAGCACAAACAGGGGAACGAGCACTCCATGTAATGCGGCATTTAACAAGTTGTTTTGCTGTCATGGGAGTGCCACAGACAATAAAGACTGATAATGGCCCTGCTTATGTCAGTGAAAAAATGAGACGTTTTTGTCAAGCATGGGGAGTGCGACATATTACAGGTATTTCTCGCTCTCCCACGGGACAAGCAATCATTGAAAGAACACATCAGACATTAAAGCAATATTTACAGAAGTTTGAGAAGATTACAGATGTACAAGAGAGACTTGCTAAAGTTCTTTTTGTGTTGAATCATCTATGTATATTTGCAGAACAGCAAGAATCACCTGCATGGTTACATGGGTATCTTAAAACATGTAAAGATGATGTTCCAATGTTTGTTATGTATAGGGATCCTTCAACTGGTTTGTGGAAAGGGCCAGCAGAAGTAAAGTATGCTGGAAGAGGTTATATGTGTGTACTTACCCCCACAGGGCCGCAGTGGATCCCAGCAAAATGGACCAAAGCAGCAGTGACTGATGCTCCAGTAACCAATGTCAACTCGTGATTGATTTATTAATATTGTTTTAGCTATATTTTAAGCATAATGTTGAGAATTGTTGTGTTAATTAATTTTGTTGTCGTAGTTGTAGCTTTTGTGCCTAAATCATTGTTTGATTTGCGAGAAAATGTATGGGTAACTTTAAGTAGAGCTGTTAACACAACCACGTTTTGTGCAAGCTTGTCAACCCCTAGCGTACCCTTTTTAACTTGTTTAGTAGGTGTGCCGTTAAATGACTCAGATTGGATTGCCCTTAACCAGTCTCTTAACCAGATGCCAAAAGTTACCATATTGGCTCGAGGTAATAATATGAGCAGCTTTTTTGAAAAATTTGATAACTGGGATGACAAACTCCCTATTGGTCCTAGCCCTCAAGAAATCGAACTAGTCGATTCACTAAATGCCTCTTATTGTGTATATTTGAATTCTTCCCAGTACCCTTGTGCTGGTGAAGCCTCTAACATGCCTTGTAGTACAACTGCTATCACTCCCGTATATCCAATTAAGAATCAGTTTAATTGGAGTGTTTGGTGTAACCATACCAGTCGAAATCTGTCTAATCCTGCACCTGGAGTATTATATCCTAGGAAATTACCCCCTGGTTTGTTTTTTATTTGTGGTAATAGAGCATGGAATGGAATACCCTCAATGCCTGTAGGTGGTCCATGTACCATCGGTCGTCTGAGTTTAGCCTTACCACATTTTCATCCTAACAAATCAAATCCAGTGAGATGGAGAAGAGACACTTCCCAGATCCTTGGTAACACCTGTGATGATAACGTTCAACTTTGGAACAAATGGGAGGTATTTTTTGCTTCGTTATTTATCCCAGGTGCCGCCGCTGCTCGGGCCCACAAAAATTTAGAAACGCTGTCTTGTTGGGTGGTTAAACAAGCCAACCTCACCAGCAGAGTTTTATCAGACCTAGCTGATAGTTTAACTTTTGTTCAACATGCTGTTTTGCAAAACCGCATGGCCGTTGACTTTTTACTATTAGCACATGGACATGGCTGTGAAGATTTTGAAGGCATGTGTTGTATGGACCTTGAAGATAATTCAAGCTCCATACATAAAGAAATCAAACAATTGATGGAACATTCTCAAAAAATTCAACAAGATGTTGGATTTTTTGGCCTTGAAGGCTTAACAAATTGGCTTGGGATAGGAGGCTGGTTAAAAAGACTGTTGCAAAGTGTGTTGCTTATAGTAATAATTGGATTTATATGTTTAAGCTGTGCTCTCTCTTGTATTCGAAAATTATTTGAGCGTGTAACTGGACCAGTTTTCCTTGTCCAAAAAGAAAAAGGGGGAATTGTTGCAGAATGGATGAAAGAGAACGGCCACGGTTCCATAGAAGGACTGTGTGATACAGCTTTTGACATAAGTCTGGAGTGAACCAAGCTAGGCCGCAGTGGGAAATTACCAGGCTTGCTAAAAATGGAAAATTACCAGGCTTGCTAAAAAGGGAAGAGAGATAAGGTCATGCTGACCTTGTGCCTAATGTTGTAAATAACTTTGAGGAATTCGCGTAGACAAGAGAGGAAAAAAAAATATATGTAGCTAGCTATCCGCCGAAACCGCAAATAGGAGGACGTATGAAAGTGTAACCCTTTAGAGCTTAGCCAATCAGCAGATGATTTGTAGGCATAATTAACTGGAACTGTATATAAGACATAATCGCGCCGTAATAAATCGAAGCTTGCTCTATCACTCACATTGAGTCGGCTGCTTGCTTTCCCTCGCTCGTCGCAGATATGTCCTGCCTTTAGCTGCTCATCTACCAAATGATAAAGATGTTCAAGCTGTTCTTTACACAGGGACCACTGGTCAACCCATACTGGCTTGTCGGAGAGCCAGGAAAGCTTAATAACTGACAGTGATAAATTTGGGTTGGACGGCTGTGCAGTGACCCCTACAAAAAAGACGCCCTGTCCAGATCATTTACATGAATAATAGTTCCAAACTGACCGAGTACATCACGACCCCACAAGGTGCATGGCACTAGCATAACAAATGGAGCAGCTGAGCCAGCTGCCCCTGTGGCCCTTGAATAGTTAATAAATAGGTGCTCTGTCGAGGTCTTTGCATTCCACCCACCCCAAGAATAGTGGATGCAGGCTCCTTTGTTGGGCATTCCGGGGGCCATTCAGAGCTCTTGATAATAGATACATCAACTCCAGTGTCTAGTAAACCTTGACATTTTTTGCCTTGAATATAGCATGACAAAAAAGGCTGGCTTTGTTTTATCGTTGTGGACCAGTATACCTGAGGGGCTCCTGTGCTACCAAAGCCTGCTTTCTCCCTCCTTTTTCCCTGTCCATTTGCCGTGCCACCATAAAACGGCACTAACTAAGCTATCCACTGCTCTATTGGAATGTGGCAAGGTGGTGCTGGTGTCCAGGCCATTATTTGTATTTCTCCTGTATAATTAGCATCAATAATACCCGGTAAAACAAAAAGACCTAATTTGGTGGTAGATGACTGTCCAATTGATAATGCATGCATTCCTTTGCCAATAGGGCCATATAACCCAGTCGGCAATACTGTTACTTTAGTATCTCTAATAATTACTTTGTGTCAGATGGCCAGGTCTAATCCTGTGCTGCTGGTGGTGGCAGGTTGGAGCTCACTGGCCAAGTGCTCGCATTTCTTTTGTTGTTTGGGGCGCGCGGCTTTGCCCCCCAATTCCTGTTTCCCAACGGCGCGGCAATCAATCACCCACTAGCATGAGAATTGGAGCAACACTCCCAGGCCCAGTGTTTCCCTTTCCCGCACTGAGGGCAGTTTTGAGCTGGCTTTTCCCCCCCGAGCCCTGCTTTCAGGCATTACTTTTTAAAGTGATCTACAGCCCCACAGTGAAAACAGGCGGCCTGGCCAGCTCTGGACCCTAGTTTTATTTGAGCGGCCAGTGTAGATGCAAGGGCTGCCGCATCATGTCCTGTGGTCCCTATATTTTGACATGCTCTTACCATGTCAGACAGTGCAGGATTGCGATTGCAAAGGGGTTGTAATGCCTGCTTGCCATCTTCATTGGCATTATCATACACTAGTTGCTTTAAAAGCAACTCTCGAGCTTCCTCATGCTCGACTTGTTGTTGCAAAATGTTCTGAAGCTGATCAATAAAGTTAGCATATGACTCTCTAGGACCCTGCAAGACTATGGCGAACGACTCACTAGAGGCTCACCCAGACTCAGGTATCTTCCGGACTGTCTTAATAGCCATCTCCTTCATTTGCAAATAGGCATCCCTGGGATACCCTGCCTGAGTCATGGGAGCGGCATAATTATTTTCCCCAGTCAGCTGCTCATAGCCAACACCAATTCCCCAACTAAGGTTTTCCATCGAGGCCGCTACACATAGATCACGAAAATCAGATAACCACATCATATACTGCGTCGGAGTTAGTACCATGTGAAGCAATGACTTCCAATCATGCGGCGCAAGTGTATAAGACTCTGTCATCACTTCAAGAAGGGACACAGCAAACGTGCTATGAATCCCCCCTTCCCGCACTGCTTTTCTTAATTCTTCAACAGCCTCATATTGCACAGGCTGCCACTCTGGAGGCTGTTTTGGCCAATATAATACTGGACATGCCATAGCGACTCTCAAATCCCCTCGCTTAAGTGCTTCCCACTTGCATTCCCACCACCGATCCCCCAGATCCCCTTTCACTTTCCCTGAAAACACAGTCAAGTCATTGGATGGGGGGTGGGGGGTGGGGAAGGTCTGGTTCCTTTTCTGGATCTATAGGACCTGGATCAACAGGTTTCTCAGTGTCAATGGAATCACTGTCCGAGTTGTCCTGTTCCCGCACTTGGTCCTGTGTTGTGAGGGTCACTGCAATCAGTGCCAGGAGCTTTGGGGGCAGAGGAGGTGCAGATGGAGTTGCCATCGTTGACGGTGTGTTGAGAAGAGCCGCACTGTCGGTGGAATTTACAGCCTCCCCTGGTTCAGTGCTCGAGCTGTTGTTGGAATTTACAGCCTCTTCTGGTTTAGCAGTTAGTAGAATTAGTCAACACTTGGTGAAGAGTAACCAGAATTTGCCACCAAGTTGCTAAATGCATTCCCACTGCGGAGTCTCTCTCCGCGGCAGCATCATACAATCACCTGCTGACCACTTGTCAGGCAGGAATTTGTAAAGTGCCATCAGGTGGAAAGTCTGGCACTTTGTCACGGATCCATTCTAACAGAGTCATTAGCTGCGGACCCGTCACAGCTCTCTACTGAGTTGCAAGCAGCCGTCGCAATACATCCAGGTTGCGCTGTTGATCTCAGGATAACTTCCCTCCCATCGTCCCAGACTACTCACCTGTATTGTAGGTGATGGGTGCACAAACTTTTCTGCAGATCCTGGTTCAGTCAGGCTACACTACTGGTTTCGGGCTCTGTGAGCCTCCCTCCTGAAAAAAAACCCAAACCCAATGTGGGGTGCCATTTGTGGCATATGAGGCATGGACTTTGCAAGGATTGTGAAGCAAAGACATTTATTGTTAGTTAGTTACAGCTTTTATAAGTTTATACTCTGTACACACGCTGCTAAAAGCTTTACTATTGGTCAAACTACTGTTCATACGCCCAGCCGCTGTTCACTATAAGCTACTCTCTGCTGTTGACACTGTATCCTTATCTTCTAGAGGTGAGATCACATTCCTCCTTTGTTTCTGTCTCATCTGGGTTTCTTATACTCCCTCAAAGTTATTTACCTCTTTGCTGCAGGATCACATCTGCACATCGTCAAAGCAAGGCCACAGCTGCACATTATCAATGTCAAAACAACCCACTGTCTACGAAGGGAAAAATGGAGAAGTAAAAATCTATGGAGCATATGCAAATAGACTAATTTGTAGGAATGATCATATTTGTGTGTGTATGTATTTGTACAAATTTCCTTTTTTCCAGTTGCTTACATATCTAGGGCTATAATTTTTCCATTGGCAAAAGTGAACTTTCTACAGAGAGTGTCTTTTTAGGATCTTTTCATATTGGCCAAATAGCTGGCAGTAAAACAGGAAGAGCAGGGAAGTGTATAGACTTTGTGTAACTATGGAAGAAGACAGCCTTTCTGCTGTTGTCATGTGTTGACTTCGTGCAATTATTTATATGTAGTTATTAATTTAGTTGAATAGAACTTTAAATTCATGTGTAGATAGACTATGTCTAAGTAAAGAACAGGAAGGTCAAATGCTGAATCCTATTTCTCATTTCTTCCTGTAGTAGTTCTCATTTTCCCAGTAACATCTTTTTTCATCCAGGCTGTGATGGATGCTGGTCAAATACTGTACTGCGGCGAATGAAGAGACGGGACGCAGCTTGATGCAAGCAAGATGTCCCTTTATTAGTGATTTTCTTACAATTATATACGTTTCTACCTTCTACATATTACACACTGATTGGTTAAATCTTAAGCATAAAAAACACTGATTGGTTGATATTTAAGGCACACCGTTAGAACAATAGGAACTTATTAGTTTATCTTGACATAGCAATAATTTCTATTCCAAAGTTAGGGAGTTTCTTTCTACGCGGCTTTCTTGATTAACAAAGTTACATATCGGCGCCATCCGTTCCCTTATCTGGCTACTTGTTTCTCTGTCCGTCTGGTTGCCTCCTCAACTGTGACGGCTCAGAGGTCTGCAGTTAGCTTGTTCCTTGGTTCCCAGGGCTTGTGCCCTACAAGTTCTAACATGTCTCTATTCATCAGGCTAACAGTACTTGGACTCTTGTCCTTGAGGCCTTGTCCTACATCTCCCCCTTCCTGTTGCACAAAAAGAACCCCTGAAATCGAACGAGTTATTAATTTTTGTAAGCATTGTAAAAGACAAGGTATAAGTAATAAAACAAACAAAAAAGCAACTAAAGCATATATAATCATCTTCACTAAACTTCTTAACCATCCTGAAATGCCCCAACCACTAAACAGTTTATCTAACCAATCCCAAGTATCACTTTGTTGAAGATGAGAAACTCCATCTTTCAGTCTTTGGATGCTAGCATGAATTGATTCCGAATGATCTGAAAGGTTCATGCAACACATCCCTTCAAACTCTTCACAACCATGACCTTGTGCCAGAAGCAAAAAATCTATTGCAGCTCTATTTTGTAATGTCGCGTGGCGAACACTATCAACATCTAATAAAAGACCAGACAGGGCACTGCTTGTGGCATTAGTTTGTTTGGCAAGCCAACAGCCAAGCTTATCTAATGTTGCTAGAGCCTTTCCTGTAGCAGCTCCAGGCAACAGAAGAGATGCAATAAAGCGTTGGCCAAAGGACCAAAATTGCATGTTATCATCACAATCGGAGGCAAATGCATGAATGCCATGCTTTGTCCTTCGAGAGTAGCCATGTTGTAAAATCATAGATGTGTTAGGAGTCAGGACGGAAAGTTGCCCTAAGCTACACGGACCTCCTTTTATATGAGAAGGAATGACAGGCCATGCTCGATCACCACAAATAAAAAATATTCCAGCAGGTAGTGAGAGCGGAGCATTGCTAGATTTAGACAAGTTGTTAAGAGTGTAATTACACCAGATACTTGCATTTCTAAAACCAGGATGAATAGGGGAAACGTCCCATGCCCTAGATTGATTCTTTCCTGTGTAGTTAAATTTTACGTAAAAATCCATTTTTACTGAACCAAGGAGTTCAATTTCCTGCGGTTCCAGAGTAGCCAGTGGGAGATGTGGTATCCATACATCCCAATTGTCTGTCACATTTTTTGATACGTTTTTGGGTGGAAAAAGACTTTGAAGGTCCCTAGGTATAGGCCATTCGTCCAATGGTAAGCCCACAAGACATGGAAAAAGGCTGATCCGGAGTGGCCATAGCAAGACACAGAGTATCCTGTCCGGTCAAGTTCGCCAACGTGACCCAAACATTTACCTTTGGTAGAAAAGGGGGATAAGAGCTACCTTCAATAGGCCAAGGTCCAGGTATGAACATCATTATCCATATTACTGACAATGCTTGTTTCTCTTTTTCTTTTTCCATTGTCGTTTTACAACCAGCCATTCTTCTGGTCGTACTGTCCATGACCAAGGCACTGCAATTGATTGTCCACACTCTAATCCTACAGTAATGTTCTTGTTAATAATATAAATTCTGCTTGCTAATACAATATATTGAAACAACAACCGTGCAATAGCCCGTACTTCTAGGCTTTCAATCAATGATAAAAAATTTGCAAAAACTAAGTTTGGCAAAATCTCAGAACCTAACCCTATAACTCCCTCTAATTCCAAAAGAGGTTTTCCCATAAAACATTCAGCCCACTGTATATGATTAAACCTTAATATTTGATTATTACACTCAGAACACATCCAATGACCCCATCTGTCCCTTAGTCTTACAACTCGCCAGCGATCGTGATCACAGAGTTCACAATGAATCTTGATCCACGGTCGACAAGATGGTCCATGTTCATAGCAACATAACTGTAGAAATCGAGACGCTGTCCAATCTGGTTCATGACAGTGTCGTTGAAAGTCGATGTAATGGAAGATAATATCTGCTAGTGGTGCCGTCAGTGCGTTGGGGATCTGGTCTGGTCCAAACGTATTACCTTTGTTAAGTGGTTTAATCCAGGGCGATATTGTTCGCTCCAAGTGCTGTAAAAAGCGAAACCTAGATGCTATATCCTGAATTTGGTTACCTGACATTAATGCAAAACAGAAATCATCACACAGTTTTTATTTCATTCTGTAGGGTCAGTGTCGGTATCAGTTGTCTGCGGTAAAGGTTCACGGAAAGGTCTTACATTCTTTGCTGGGATCCATCTGGGTCCTTTTTCTGTGGAGACACAAGCATAACCTTTTCCCCATGTAACAAGAGGATATGGTCCCATAATTTTACCTGTTTCTGGATCTCGAACCAATACTGGGGCTTTAACCCGTGCCTCGAAAGAGGTATTTGCAGTAAAATGTCGAACTATCGGTGGGTTGTTATCTATTAAAGAACACTTTAAAAAATTAAAAACATACAATGCTTTCTGTAACCGTTCCTCTGGAATAGCCATTCCCATTCCCCCTTTTTGTTGTTGTAATAGACGTTTTAGAGACTGATGAGACCGTTCAATGAGAGATTGACCAGTGGGGGAATGAGGAATGCCAGTAATTTGAGTTATACCCCATAGGGCAAAAAAGGTTTTTATAGTTGTTGAAACATAAGCTGGACCATTATCTGTTTTTATCTTTGAGGGAATACCCAAAGTAGCAAAAGCACGCATTAAATGTCTACGAACATCTCGTGCCTTTTCTCCTGTGTGACAAGAGGCAAACAAGGCACCTGAAAATGTATCAGTGGAGGAGTGGATATATTTAAGGTTACCAAATTCTGAATAATGTGTAACATCTGTTTGCCTAGCCGTAGGCTTTGTAATCCTCTAGGATTAACTCCTGCAGCAATCAATGGGAAAGAATGTTTTTGACAATCAGGACAGACAGCAATAATATTTGACGCTTGTTGAGAAGTAAGGTCAAACTGTCGTTTAAGAGCTCCAGCATTTTGATGGAAAAAAGAGTGACTTAGTTTAGCTTGTGCAATTCGGTCTGGCAATACTTGAACTGATAAGTCAACAGATCAGCTCGCTGATTACCTTCTGTAAGAAAACCAGGTAATGAGGTGTGAGACCTAATATGCATAACAAAATAAGGCGCAGATCGAGAGTCCAAAAGGAAAATAAGTTCCTGTAACAGGGTAAAAAGTTGTGAATGTGAAACATTCCACAGCACAGAAGCTTCGGCTCGTGTAACAATACCTGCAACATAAGCTGAATCAGTAACAAGGTTGAGTGGTATGTTCCATTGTCGGAAAACGCGAACAACTGCATTCAGTTCTACTATTTGAGGTGAACCGGAGACTGTCTCTATGTCCGAGTCCCATCGTCTCTGTTGATCATCCCACCATAGAACAGATTTATGTGATTTGCCTGATCCATCTGTAAACACAGTAAGTGCCTGTAAAGGTTGTTCGCTTCTTTAGGGTTTCAACATCAGATGAAAGTCAATGTTAAACAGTTTGTGTGAAGGTGGATGAGAAGTTATTTGACCTGTGTAGTCAGCAAGTGCCATAACAAAGGTGTCTGATTGCTGATAAAGCCATTGTAAGTATACTGTTGTTACTGGTAGACAAATACAGACAAAATCCTTCCCTGATAAGGTTAACAGGCGTGATCTAGCTTTAACAATCAGAGAGGCAAGCATTTCATGTTGTGTCAAAATAGTTTTTGTAGACTGGTTAGGTAAAAAGATCCATTCAATAATTAACAAGGGGTCTGAGTTCTGAAGGTCCCATTGAAATATCAGGGCATGAGGCTGTCGAGCAGGGTTTAAAATAATCAAGTAAAAAGGTAGTTCAGGAGCCCATCAATGGGCTTGTCGAGAAGCAATAGCTGAGGCAACCTTTTGTAAAGGTGTATCCACTTCAGAGTTAAGATTACGTGGAGAACAAAGATTAGTGTCCCCTTTTAGTAGTTCAAACAGAGAACCCAGGTATGTATTAGAAATTCCCAAATAGGTCGAACCCAATTTATTGTTCCCAGTAATTTTTGTGCACCATGCAGGTTTCTTACATTGGTATTGAACTGCAAGGGTTGAGGAACAATAGTTTGTGCCCTTATTCGCCATCCCAGATATTTCCAAGGGGGAAACTTTTGGACCTTTTCTGGTGCTATACAGAGACCTGCTGAATTCACGGCATCTGTGACAAGGGCTACAGCTTTCTCCATGACCTCATGATGTTGTGCTGCCACCAAAAGGTCATCCATATAATGATACAACAACACACTAGGCATAGTGTTTCGGACAGGACTAAGTATTTTCGCAACATACCATTGACACATTGTAGGACTATTTTTCATACCTTGTGGCAGTACAACCTACTGGTATCTCTGCAACGGGGCTTGCATGTCAACGCTTGGAAATGAGAAAGCAAATTTTGGGGCATCATCTGGATGCAATGGGATACTGAAAAAGCAATCTTTAAGATCAATGACAGTCAGATGCCAATGTTGAGGGATCATAGTGGGGGACGGGAGCCCGGGTTGGAGGGCTCCCATACCTTCCATAGCATCATTAATTTTTCTGAGATCATGGAGCAAGCGCCACTTGCCAGTTTGTTTTTTAATAACAAAACCAGGTGAATTCCAGAGGCTAGTAGAAGGTACAGTGTGTCTTTTGGACAGTTGTTCTGAGACTAAATTTTGAAGTGCGTGAAGTTTTTCCAGAGGAAGGGGCCACTGATCCACCCAAATAGGAACATCAGATTTCCAGGTTAATTTTAGGGTGTCGCGCACTTCAATGACCCTATCTAAAAATGGGTTCGGATAGACATTCCCCATTGTGACAATACATCACGTCCCCACAAAACCATAGGGACAGGTAGCACAAAAGGTTTAACAGAAGCCACATGTCCCTCTGGTCCTTGAATTAGAATTAGTTCCAAACTCTGATGACTGTTACCGGTCCCCCCTATCCCAGCCAGTGTCTGAGAGACATTAGTCAGTGGCCATTGCGGAGGCCATTTGGCTTGAGAAATTACTGTGACATCAGCTCCAGTGTCAATGATCCCATTTAGTACTATTTGTTGGTCATTGTAAATAAGGGTACACTGATACATAGGCCGCTGTGGAGAAATAGATTGTACCCACAAAATATAAGGTAACCCTGTGGATCCAAAACCTCCTCTCCTCTGCGGAGGATGATCAGTGATAAGAGAGCTTACCCTTGCCGGAAACAGAATCAATTGCGCTATTCGACTACCCTGAGGTATCGTACAGGGTGGAAATGGAGTCCATGCCATGATTTTGATTTTGTCCACACTGTCAGAGTCAATAACACCTGGTAAAACAAAGAGACCAGACTATGTCGTGGAAGATCTACCAATTAACAGAGCTTGTGTATCGGGGGGTAATGGTCCTTTGACATTTGTTGATAATAAATGAACCGAGGAATCGAGCAGTGTTACTGTGTGTGAGGTTGCCAGGTCCAATCTGGTGCTGCCTGAGGTTGCTGGACAGAGACTTGAGGTGTTGGTGCTTCTCTCCGAGGTTGTTGAAATGTCAGCTGTGGCATTTGTGTCTGCGCGCGTCGCTGCCCTGCACTCCGCGGTCGGTTTCCCTGTATCGGTTGTCCCTGGAAGTCATACTTAGATCGACATTGATTAGCATAATGACGCCCTTTCCGACATTTCGGACAAACTCCAGGACCAGGAGGTTGTTGTCTATTCCCCGCAGCCCGAGCAAGACAATTTCTCTTTAAATGACCAGGCCTACCACAACCATAGCAATTCCCCACACCATGCATCGCTGCAAAAGCAGCAGCCATAGCCTCAAACTTGTGGTCAACTGTACCGATTCGGTTACATGCTTCCACCATTTCCACCAAAGTGGGGTTCGGGTTGGGAAGAGACTTCAGTAGCCTTTTACAATCAACATTAGCATTTTCAACAGCTTAACAATATATCCCGAGCTTCCGCATTATCTACTTGATGTTCCAAAGCCTGTTTTAGTCTATCAATAAACTGCATATAAGGTTCTCGAGACTCCTGAGTGATGTTAGTAAAAGCTTTTTGCCGCTTTTGTACGTCAGGGACCTGGAAAAAAGCCTTTTTCGCCTCTTCTCTAATTGCCTCGAGAGCCGCACGGGGGCAGTTTTGAGCCTGTGCTACAGGATCAGCATGTGCACCGGTGCCCGTAAGATGCTCTATTGTTAATGCAGCTAATGCAGCATCATTATGATTAACATACGTGAGCAGGAGTGCTTGCAGTCCCCCTCTCCAGTGCGACTCCCATAACGTGTACTGAGTCGGGGTTAGTAGCAATCGTGCTAAAGATTTCAAATCATGAGGAGTCATGACATAAGTATCAAACACAGAAGATAACAGACTTATAAAACAGGGAGAAGAAATACCATGTTCCGTAACTGTGCGGCGCAGTTCTTTAACAACCGAAAAAGAAAGAGCCTCCCATCGTGCTCCCCCTGCCCGACCCTGAGAATACAAGACCGGAGCAACTATAGTTTTAGCCATTTCTAAATCCCCCTCCTTTAAGGCTTGTTTCTTTATTTTTGCCCACACATCACACAGATTAGGAGGGTATAAATCAGGTTCTTGTTCAGGGTCTACCGGTCCCGGGTCAAAGGGGTCATCTTCTGGCAGATACTCCACTGCATTAACACCCAGGAGTTTAGAGCACTGTGATTTAGAGGCTGATAAGGACAGGGCTATCGGAGCTTGCAACTCCTCCTCCTCTCCTTCCTCTGCCTTTTCTTTTTGTGCTTTCAGAGTCTCAAAAATAACTCTCCATGAAGAAAGCAGACAGTGGGACTCAGTATTGCCTTTTGTCGCAGAATCCCACAATTTCACCCCTGTATCGTTCCAAAGTTCCTGCGTGAAAATTGTAGTTGCAGTCACTGCAGGCATATTTACTTGCACCCACTTAAGCATTGCTTTAAGGTCATGCCCAGAAATACTTTTCTTATGTTTGTTAGGGAGACCTTTCATAAGCTCATAAACGTCTCTTTCTGGGGACGAAGCCTGATTCCCCATTACAGATTTCCCACAGCTCACCTCTCAACTCCGGAGGGATTTATGGCCGGCCGGCTCCCGCTTCCTTTCAGCGGATCATTCAAAGTTCTGTGGGATTCGCTGCATGTCGCTCAGATAGGCGATTCGAGAGTCCCTCCACATCAGATCCTTCACCGGATCACGTCGGGGTCACCAATTTGCGGCGAATGAAGAGACGGGACGCAGCTTGATGCAAGCAAGATGTCCCTTTATTAGTGATTTTCTTACAATTATATATGTTTCTATCTTCTACATATTACACACTGATTGGTTAAATCTTAAGCATAAAAAACACTGATTGGTTGATATTTAAGGCACACCGTTAGAACAATAGGAACTTATTAGTTTATCTTGACATAGCAATAATTTCTATTCCAAAGTTAGGGAGTTTCTTTCTACGCGGCTTTCTTGATTAACAAAGTTACATATCGGCGCCATCCGTTCCCTTATCTGGCTACTTGTTTCTCTGTCCGTCTGGTTGCCTCCTCAACTGTGACGGCTCAGAGGTCTGCAGTTAGCTTGTTCCTTGGTTCCCAGGGCTTGTGCCCTACAAGTTCTAACAAGTCTCTATTCATCAGGCTATCAGTACTTGGACTCTTGTCCTTGAGGCCTTGTCCTACACTGTACCTTAATGTGGATGAAGTTCAAGATGATGACTCACAAGTGGGGCTGATCAGTGCAGTTATTCTGCTTCTGGACATTGGACGCTACGGTCTTGAGGTCGATAACCAGATGAGGTGATAATTGTTCCAAAAATTGGGAGTCTGTATGACAGTTTCTAGTGTGGGTTGGTCTCCTGGTTTCAGCTGGGATAGAGTTAATTTTCTTCTTAGTAGCTGGCGAAGTGCTGTGTTTTGGATTTGGTGTGAGAACAATGTTGATAGCACACTGATGTTCTTAGTTGTTGCTGGGTGATGTTTATACTAAGTCAAGGACTGTTCGGTTTCTTGGGCCCTGCCAGCAAGAGGGCTGGAGGGGCATTGGAAATTGGGAGGGGACACAGCCAGGACAGGTGACCCAAACTAGCCAAAGAGGTATTCCATACCATATGACATCATGCTGAATATATAAACTGGGGGAAGAAGAAGGAAGGGCGGGACATCTGGCATTATGGCATTTGTCTTCCTGAGTAATCATGCGTTATGGAGCCCTGCTTTCCTGGGGATGGCTGAGCACCTGCCTGCCCATGGGAAGCAGTGAATGAATTCCTTGCTTTGCTTTGCTTGCATGCGCGGCTTTTGCTTTACTTATTAAATTGTTCTTATCTCAACCCTTGAGTTTTACATTCCTTTCTGATTCTCCTTCCCATCCCTCTGGGTGAGGGGGAGTGAGCGAGCGGCTGTGTGGGGCTTGGTTGCTGGCCAGGGTTAAACATGACAGTCCTTTTTGGCACCCAACATGGGGCTTGAAGGGTTCGAGATAACAACAGATTTGATTGGAATGTGCTAGTTTGAATAGCTAAAAAGCAATAACAGCTATAAATTAAGGGGCAGGTTTCTGGGTGAGGGTGAGGTCTCTGGGTGAGGGGGAATGAGCAAGCAGCTGTGTGGTGCTTGGTTGCTGGCTGGGGTTAAACCACAACAGTTGGGAATATAATGTCCAATAACTGGTAAACATAAACCCCCCTCTTTTTAGTTATCAGTTATTAAACTGGTTGCATGGTAGTCATTTCTCCTTGTGAGTCTTCCTCAAACTGTTGAGGACTTGTCTGTTATGGAAATACTGGGTTGGGGTTTTTAAGAGTTACTCTTAAAGGTTGGTATTTATGCAGTCCCTTCCACTTGTTCTTTAGACTATAAGACTTGTAACTTAGCCATTTGAAAACCGGTGAACTGATTTTTGCATTCCCTCATCTGACTGCTGTAGAGCATGCTTGTTAGCTGACGGCTGTTTCATAAGCCACTTCTCATCCAAAGAGAGTACTTCATACATGCTGCTAAGTTTTAATTAGTTTACTTCTATAAGAATGAAGTTCTCCGTTACTGAAGTTCAGTAATCCCTGGCAGAAGGATTACACACAGCAGACCTTTTTGAAAGCAAGCATCAGGGTTCTGCTAATGAGTTGGGTGTTTGGAAGAAACTCATATGTCCTGCATTGTTATTTAAGAATTGTGATGTACCTCCTGCTGCTGCTTTGGCAATTTCATTTGCTAACATGGGCTCTGTTATCTACTCTACATGCCAGCAGCACATCTGCTTTTGTCTTCTCTGATATAGGTGAATGCAGGTCTTCTCATTTATACCCCACCTGTGATAAAAGTTCTGTGATCTATGGAACTGATTTTATTTTATTTTATTGCCATATATTTAAGAGAATAAATTTAGATTTAGATTGGAAAACCTGTTTGTTTTGTGTCCAGTACTGATTTTCTTGAATTTGTGTTTTACACTGACTTCAGGTGGAACATAACTGAACTCTGGCACATGTGACTGTCTTCTTGTTACTCTTACCTGCTTGGAGTTGTGCAATTCTTTTCATGCTTCTGATGAACATATGTAACAGGCAGTATGATGGTAATTATGAAGGCCCATCTTCCCCAGTTCCCAAGAGTGGAAGATGATAGCATGCAGGTTTGTGGATCCAAATTAATAGCTTGTTCAAAGTTTTCTGTGTTTTTCTTCCATGACTGTGGAGTGGCTGGAAGACAATGAACATATTATGAGCAATCCAGACCGAATAACTTGGTTGTAATAACAGGCCACAGCTCTAACAAGCTGCAGGTGTTGTGAAGGACATATGCAAGGCCAAGGGAGACAAAGAAACTGTATTCACAGAGAGATGAGTTGGACAGAAAGATGAGAAAGAACAGGATGCCTGCACAAGGGGGGAGCAGCGTGTGGGTACCACACCAGGACCAACCATAGGGGAGGTGGAAGTGTGTGAACGAGTAGTTTTAACCTATCACCTTTTACATAACAAAGTCTGCGTAGTGTGTGTATTTTTAGCTGGGGGTAGAAATTGGTGTGAGTCTATTAATAGCACCTGTAGAGTATAAATTGCTGTGTATCCCTTAATAAAGTGGCACTAACTTGATCACATTGGTTGTATAAGTTGTGTCCGAGCCTTCTGCGTCAACACATGACAGTGGCTTTGCAAAGACAGTCAGCTTAAAGATTGGATTTGCTGTAGGATTTTTGTCACCTATTATATTAACAGGTAAGACTAATGTAAACAAAAGGTTAAAGAGCTCGCTAGGCTTTCAGTTTTGCTTTGAAGCTTGACAGCACTGTAGACAGTCATGCAGCAGTTAAGGTTGGAGGGAATCTTGGGGGTCTCTTGTCTGACTGACTGCTCAAAGCAGAGTCAGTGAGGAGGTCAGACCACATGGCTCAGGGCTTTATGCAGTCTGTCTTGAAAACCTCCAAGAATAGACTGCACAGCACTTCTAGGCAACCTGCACTACTGCTGTACTGTCCCCCATGGGGAGAAAGGTTTCCCTTTATTTCCAGTCTGAACTTGTCTTGTTTCAACTTGCACCTGTTATGTCTCATCCAGCTACCATGCACTGCTGCAGAGAGCCTGGCTCCATCTTCTCAGTGATCTGCTTGTAGGCAGGAGAAGGCTGCTATGAGGTGCCCCCAAAGCCTTCCCTTCTCCAGGCTGAAGCAGCCCTATCCCTCAGGCTCCCCTCTCAGGGCAGGTGCTCCAGCCCCTGAGCATCCTGGTGGGCCTCTGCTGGGCTCACTCCAGTTTGGCAGTGTCTCTCCTGGGCTGGGGAGCCTAAACCAGAGGACGCAGTATCTAGGTATGCTCTAAGAAGTGTAGAGTCAAGGGGGATCATCACGTCCCTCCATCTCCTGGTTGTGCCCCCGTTCCTACAGCACCAGATGCTGCTGGCCCTCATTGCTGCCAGCTCCACAAGTGACTCCTGTACAGCTTGCTGTCCCCCAATGCCCTGGGGACTTTTCTACAGAGCTGCTGCCCAAGCAGGCAGTGCCCAGACTGGAGTGCTGCCCAGGGCTGTGCATTCCCAGGGGTAGGGCTTGCCTGTTCCTCCAGCCTGCCCAGGTCCCTCTGGATGGCAGCCCTGCTCTCCAGCTCATTGGCTGGTCCCCCCAGTTTGGTGTCACCTGAAAGCTTGACAAGAGTGGCTCTTCCCAGGTCAATGATGATGTTAAGCAGTACAGGTTACAGGTTGGGCCCCTGTGGTCCTCCACTTTGTTACTGTGGTCCAGGTAGAATACGAGCCATTAACTGTTACCTCTAAGCCAAATCATCCAACCAACTTTTACCCAAGTTGTTCACCTAAGCAGACTGTAATGTCTTTCCTTGTGTAGAGGTCCTGCTCTGTGACTTTCCTATGGACAAAAATTATACTGATCAGCCTATAGTTCCTTGAACAGTTCTGGCTTTTTTTGAAGATGGCATGACTTGTTGGGGACCTCCCCATCTCGGTCACCATTGAGATCAGCCAGTACCATCTTTGGGTGTGGCCCATCTGGCCCTGTGGGCTTCTGTGGGTAGTGAGATGGTCTCTCACATAGCCTCTGACTCTGTTCTTGTACGCTGCTGGAAGTTCTTCTTGTGAACAGTCTGTGGGTGATCTTTTTGGCACAATAGTGAGGACAGCAGTGTTTTTTGAAGAGGAAAGGGATTATGCATCTTAAACTTGTAAGGCAGCAAAAGAAGCTAAAGCACAGCAGAGACAAACTTCAAGTAACTTCTTATAAAACACCAACATTTCAGGTTTATTTTATGAGCAATTTGTATATTCCCTCAACATTGTTATAATCTTTAAATTAAAGAATGTACCTGAACATAACTAAGGTGTGTAACAGGTTCAGATACTTAAGATATCTCATTGTTGTGTTTAATAAGTGAACACCAAGGTAGTAATTGGATCATTCGGACTTCTTGGTAAGAAATCTTTAATTAGTGTCTTTACTTTTGCTGTTGTCTGATGCCGACAGGTAAGAGCCAAGAGACCAGGTGAGAATTTTTAGAAGATACGTTCATAAAAATTCACATTCTATTAACACAGAAAGGGCAAGTGCTTCCTCTGGTATATACAGTATATAGTTTTGAATTATTGTCTTGAAACCTCTGAACATCCCACTGGGTTAAATTGAATTTCTGTAGTTGGTTTTATAATTCCCTGTGTTACGGATGTAGCTTTGAGGTATGGTTCTGTTCTGTTAGGAAGAGCTAGGAGACTGCAGCATTAAAAAACTTTCAGAACTTATTTAGCAAACTGTTATTTTGCAAATTAAGAAGTCGTACACTGACAAATGCACTCCACTAAAGGTTTAAACAGTATTTAGCAGGCGAGTCTCTTAAGCAGCCTTTGTCTAAATACCAGCTTTCAGAAAAAGTCAGTTGACTTTTGGTAGCGGACCACTGAGGTTGCAATTCACAAGTCTTCTAAATTTAATGTATTTTCAGGAAGGTGTTTTTAAAGTCTTGGGGAAGGAAAAAAAAAAAAAAAAGACGACTAAATCAAAGGATTCTGCTTTTGAACCTAAACTCCTGTGGTGTGTGTTGTCCCCCTGTCCCTTGGTCTCTACCACATCCATTCCTTTGCTGTGTCTTATGAATAATCAGTTTTCTGTGTTCTTTTTGAAGCTCATCCTGGGGCTTGTCAGCCTGCTTTGGCAAAGCAGAAAGAAGTCTGAATGATGTAGAAGGACAAAAGTACATTGGGGGTGGTGGGGGTGGTGTACTTGTGCACTGGTGATTGCCTTGTTCAGTCCCTCGCCTTTATAGAAAAGGGTCTCCGAGAAGGAAACAAAGGAGATGAACAAACCGTTTTCTGGAAAGAATGGATGTATGTACAACGATTAATACCCTACTAAAGCTCGCGATGGAAGTGGTGCCAAGAGGCTTCGCTTCTGCTGTGTGACTCTTTGGGCTGGCGGGGACGCTGTTCCGCAGCACGCCAAGCGAGGGCGCCTGTGGTCCTCGCGGGGTAGCGGGAACCCGTCGGCGGGCGGGGGCGGCTGGGCGGCTAACTGCCGCTTACTCAGTGCCTTCGTGTGCCCTGTTTGAAGCGCTGCACCAATTGGGAAAAAAAACCAAACAACCTACGAAGAGGAAAACCCCTGTGTTCTTTATTTCATTAATACAATTCACCGTCTTACTCATCACTTTCAAATTTTTCACCATTTCTTACTTTACTATAAGGCTTTTTATACTTGTAAAACATGATTATCTGTCCATAGCCCAGGTATAGCTATACTTCTGCTGGAAAACAGAGTTGTAGTTAGATAAGGATTCATGTTTCAGTTGAGACCTTGGATACTGCATTGTTTTGAAAATACTACTTGCAAACTTCATTTTAAGCTGTATTTTAAGACATGGATCCCTCATTCCTACTAGGGATGAACAGATTTTACATCCCTACCAATGGGGAGGGTGTGATAAAGAAGTTTTAGCATGAGGAGAAGGGCAAGAGAAGACTGGGACAGGTTTGGGAAGGTGAACTGTGAAGTGTGTGTGTGTATGCTGCCTTTTTTGTTTGATTGTTTTCCCTATTTTCTCTAGCATTGTCATGCCTTCAGTGCAATACAGGACAACCTGATAGCCAAGTGAATTGTGAGCATCCAGAGCAATTACTGGGACAGGGACACTGTGTGGTCTGAGGTACAGGAAGCTGGAAGGAGCAGGGGATAAAGCTTGGAAGCAAGAACACCTGTAAGTTAAGGGGAACAGGGATGGCCAGAAATTATGTGTGCAAAAGAGTGCAGAGAGCCTGCAAGGCTTGGGGGTAGCTCACAGGCAGCAATCAAAATTGCAGAAAGTGAGAGCTAGCTCAGAGCAGTTTACCTGTAGCACCTCAGCAGTTCAGTGTAGCACCTCATGGAGACAGGCAGTTTCTGCACAGTAGAAGTTTTGGGGGTGTAGGTGCCTCAGCCAGGCATCTGAGAGACATGGTGGTAGCGAGAAATTAACAGTGCATTAGTATCATGGCAGAAAGATATAGAATCTAGGAACAGAAATGCAACCTTTCTATCTATGGTCCACAACATTTCTATACTTTTTTCTTGTGGGAAGCCAAGAGAGAACCATGCTCCTTGGTGCTGCTCCTCTGCAGGGAGGGTGGCAACCCACAGCAATCTTCCCCCTTGGCTAAATTGGGGAGAAAAGGGAGGAAGGAGGATGCTAGGGAGGGTCTGCAGTGGTGTTGTGGTTTAGCCCTGGCTGGTAATTAAGTGCCACACAGCCACTCACTCCCCCCTCACCCAGAGGGATGGGGAGGAGAATTGGAAAGGAATGCAGAACTCTAGGGTTGAGATAAGAACAACTTAATAATTGAAATAAAATAAAAATGAAAGAGCAATAATAACAACAACAACAGTTATAATGAAAAGGAAGGAGCGGGGGAGAGGAATGAAATACAAAGGGAAGAGAGAAAATAAAACAAATGATGCACAATACAATTGATCACCACCTGACCAATACCCAGCCAGTCCCCGAGCAGTGATCACCTGACTCTGGCCAACCCCACCCCCCCAGTTTATATACAAAGCATGATGTCCCTTGGTATGTATGGAATACCATGTTGGCTAGTTCAGGTCAGCTGACCTGGCCGTGTCCCATCCCAATTTCCCATGCCCTCTCACTGGCAGGGCATGAGAAACTGAAAAGTCCTTGACTTACTATAAAAATTACTTAGAAACAACTAAAAGCATTAGTGTGCTATCAACAGTGTTCCTATACCAAATCCAAAACACAGCACTGCACCAGCGACTAAGAAGAAAATTAACTCTATCCCAGCTGAAACCAGGGCAGTATCCACCCCTTATTCCATACCATTTACATCATGATATGTTTTCCAATACATCATCACCTCTCCTGTCCTTTAACATAAATACACAGCTATCATTCCCTTAGTCTATGGACCATCCCTCTAAAGCCCATAGAGTTAATTTAGTCTGTGACATTGGGCTCCATCTGTTGTAACACTCTTTCTGAGCAGGGAAGACGGTACGAGGTGTTGAATTGTTGCATGTTGAAGCCAGTTCTGATTCTATTATGGCTGCGCTGATCTGGATTCACCAAAGGCATTTTTCAGTGGTATGGCAGTTAAAAAAAAGTTAGGTTCAGATCTTCAAATCCAAAGTGGTATAGAAGGGTGCCACAAGATATATGGTACTAATGGGCATATAGAAGTGACAATATACAATATTATGTAAAAATTAATATCACACAATTAAATTAATTGGCTGTTTTCATGCAGAATCAACTCCCCTTGAAGCACACCTCAAACTCCTGCATTACCCACCAAGTGCACCCAGGTCCCTGAGCAAAAGCAGTCCCATTAATAGTTTTGCCTTTGCCTGAGGCAGGAATGACCCAGGCTGTTTTCCCAAGCATAGTTTTAAGGTGCACTACAGGACCTTTATCCCCCTCTACAGTACCCAAAAGCTTTGGCTGGGCAGGACCAGCTCGGGTAGCAGATCCTCTGGTATTAACCAACCAGGTAGCCTTTGCTAAATGTTTACCCCAGTGTTAGAAAGTTCCACCACTCATTGCTTTCAGTGTAGTCTTTAACAGTCCGCTACATCGTTCAGTTTTCCCAGAGGCCGGTGCATGATAAGGAATGTGATATACCCACTCAATACCTTGTCCTTTGGCCCAAGTGTCTATGAGACTGTTTCGGAAATGAGTTCCATTGTCTGATTCAATTCTTTCTGGGATGCCATGTCGCCACAAGACCTGTCTTTCAAGGCCCAGGAGAGTGTTCTGGGCAGTGGCATGGGGCACAGGATACGTTTCCAGCCATGCAGTGGTTGCTTCCACCATTGTAAGCACATGGTGCTTGCCTTGGTGGGTCTGTGGGAGTGTGATATAGTCAATTTGCCAAGCCTCCCCATATTAATATTTCAGCCATCGTCCTCCATACCACAGAGGCTTTAACCTCTTGGCTTGCTCAATTGCAGCGCATGTTTCACATTCATGAATGACCTGTGGAATAGCGTCCATGGTTAAGTCCACCTCTTGATCTCGGGCCCATCTATATGTTGCATTTCATCCTTGATGACCTTGTGTCATGGGCTCCCCAAGATATAAACAATTCACCCTTATGTTGCCAATCGAAATCTACTTGAGCCACATCAGTCTTGGCTGCTTAATCTACCTGCTGGCTGTTTAAATGTTCCTCAGTGGCCTGACTCTTGGGTACACGAGCATCTACATGATGTACCTTTACAACCAAGTTCTCCAACTCAGCAGCAATATCTTGCCATAATGCAGCAGCCCAGATGGGTTTACCTCTGTGTTGCCAATTACTTTGCTTCCATTGCTGTAAGCACCCCCATAGGGCATTTGCCATCATCCATGAGTCAGTATAGAGGTAAGGTATCAGCCATCTTTCTCATTCAGCAACATCTAAAGCCAGCTGGCTAGCTTTCACCTCTGCAGACTAGCTCGATTCACCTTCTCCTTCAGCAGTTTCTGCAACTTGTCATAGGGGAATCTACACAGCCACCTTCCACCTCCGATGCTTTCCTACAATACAGAAGGACCCATCAGTAAACAAGGCATATTGCTTCTCATGTTCTGGCAGTTCATTATACAAAGGGGTTTCTTCAGTATGTGTTACCTCTTCCTCTGATGACATCCCAAAATCTTCACCTTCTGGCCAATCCATAATAATTTCAAAAATTCCTGGATGATTGGGATTTCCTGTCCAAGCTCATTGTGATCCACTTACTCCATGTAGCATCAGTTGCGTGATGTCTAGAGGAAACCCTCCCTTTAAACATCCAGCCCAGCACTGGTAACCGGGGCGCCAGGAGAAGCTGTACTTCAGTACCAATCACTTCTGAAGCGGCTCAAACCCCTTCATAAGCTGCCAATATCTCTTTTTCAGTTGGAGTATAGCGGGCCTCTGATCCTCTATATCCCTGGCTCCAAAAACCCAAATGTTGTCCTTGAGTTTCCCCTGGTGCTTTCTGCCAGAGGATCCAGGTAGGGCCATTCTCCCCGGCTGTGGTGCAGAGCACATTCTTTACATCTTGCCCAGTCTGAACCGGCCCAAGGGCTACTGCTTGAACTATCTCCCATTTGTTTTGTTCAAAGGACCCCATTTAAAATAATTCTTCTTTCTGGTCACATGATAGAGAGGGCTTCCAATCATCCTGTAGTTTGGAATGTGCATTCTCCAAAAGCTGATGACACCTAAGAAAGTCACCTGTACAGGAACAATTTCCACAAGTGTATTGATATCACTATATGGATGATGTTCTTGTATCAGCTGCAAATTCAGCAAGTGTATCCAGTATTGCAGCAGTCGTTGGCCACCTTTGGGCTATGTATAGCACCAGAAAAGATTCAACAACAAGCCCCGTGGAAATACTTGGGAGTTAAAGTGCTAGATCAAACGCTTGAGCCACAGTCTATCCAGCTCCCAGTAAATGTCAGAACCCTAAATGATTTGCAAAAATTATTAGGGACCATAAATTGGGTGAGGCCATACTTGGGCCTTACAACATACCAATTGAAACCACTCTTTGATCTCTTGAAGGGTGACACTGATTTAATGTCTCCCTGATCACTAAGGAAGCCAGCTTAGCCCTAGAGAGGGTGGCCAATGGTCTGCAACAAAAAAGGGTTACACCGTGTAGACATAGAAACTGATAAGTTTGTATGTTGTCATTGCTAACTATCATCCCATGGGATTGTTGGGCCAACGGAATGAGTGCTGGCAAGATCCGCTACATGTCTTAGAGTGGTTATTTTTATCTGTACAACCATGGAGGACAGTGAGCACTCGGATTGAACTAGTATTGAAAATCATCACCAAAGGATATATGCGGTACGTTCAGCTCACGGGCCAAGATCCCAATTACTTGATAATTCCCATTGAACACTATTATATAAGCTGGTGTTTGGCAGTTTACTGTTTCAGTTGGTTCTGGAAGGATTCGAGGGACAAATATCCTGTCATCTTCCCAGTCACAAATTATTACAAATTTATTTGGACATACAAATACTTCAAAAGCTGTCGGCAGCAGATAGCCCAGTGCAAGGCCCTATGGTCTTTATGGATGGTTCTGGGAAATCGGGAAAGGCAGTGGTCACTTGGTATGATGGGAAGCAATGGCAAGAATTGATACACTTGACACAGGGATCACCCCAACTGGTTGAACTTAGTGCTGTCACTGTTGCCTTTAAAACATTTTCACAATATGCTGTAAACATTGTTACAGACTCTGCTTATGTTGTGGATGTTGCGCGACACATTGACTGCGCACTACTTAAGGAGGTAAATTCAGAAAGACTATGTTCTGAAACAAGAAAACAAGAAGTTTTGATGCTAGAGCTAAATTGATCTAAAGATTGAAGCCCAGAAAACTGATCGCTTCTGTTAGTAGAGTTATTTTTCTGCTCATATGATTCCGGAATTGCTTGTGTAAGCAGTAGTGCTAGCAAAAGGGAAGCATTGGTTTTGCTCATCTTACAGATTTGGGATGTTTCAGGTCTTTCTGTTTTTTCACACTTTGTTGGCTGAGCTACAGGACTTTAATCTCTTTTGTATTGATTCTGACCCTGTGTTTTTATGATAACCTTTATTTAATTGCTATAACTTCTAACAACAGAAGCCTTCCCCCATAAAATTATTTTCAGTATTCATAGGATTTTCTTAAAACTGTTTGTACTTTTAGTCTTGTACAAAAGTGGATCAATCTTCATGAAGCTTCTAGGAGTGCTCTTGTACTTCTGGCACTTTCCAAATGCTTCTTGCCTGCATGTTAAAGGCTTTTTTTTTTCATATGAAGTTGATGCACTTTAGGTATTAGACCAAGAAGCATCTCATCCAAATCAGGATGTTAACCAAGGCAGCATTTCAGTGCCAACTTTGCATCACCTGGTTAATTATAAATAGCTGAGAAACTCTCATGAGCTGTCATTTCATTTTGGTTTCACACTCAAAGTAGGAACCTTGTCTTGGACTGGGCTGTTGTATCTAGAAGTCCTTTATCATCAGTCATCAAGGCACACATTTTGTAAGGAATATGTGCCAAATTTTGTTCTCAGGTGTCCATTATCATACTTCTGGGCATTACTATTTGAGTTTTTAAAGATCATGATTTAGTCTCAGTCTTTTCAGATGAGTATGCCATTTGTCACTTACTACAGACTGGAATTGTTTGCTACATATAACTGAAGAGTGTTCTGTGGCATTAATATGTGCTAAATCCCTAAATAGTAAAATAAAACAGTGCATGGTAGAAGCATGCATCTTGCATCTGCAAACTGCTATCTTGAATACTGTAACTGTATTTCAACCTGATGATAAATTGCTTCAGGTAACATATTTAAGCTTTGTGATGGAAAGTGTGTGGTTTATACAATTTGTATATGCAAGTTATTAAATGTAAACTGATTTTTTTAGAGGAATTTTCTTAGAACACTGTATTGTCTATCTAGCTCTATCCTTTTCATTTTACTACATGGAGAGGACTGACAACATGTTGTGACTTGCTGAGAGTTTCATGTCAGACAGAGTATGTTTGGTTTTTTTGGTTGGTGTCCTAGTTTTGGCTGTTATAGTTAATTTTCTTCTTAGTAGCTGGTACAGTGCTATGTTTTAGATTTAGTATGAGAATAATGTTGATAGCACACTGATGGTTTTAGTTGTTGCTAGATAATGTTTATACTAAGTCAAGGACTTTTCAGTTCCTTGAGCTCTGCCAGTGAGAAGGCTGGAGGGGCACTGGAAATTGGGAGAGGACACAGCCAGGACAGCTGACCTGAACCAGCCAAAGAGGTATTCCATACCATATGACATTGTGCTCAGTATATAAACTTGGGGGGACTTGGCTGAGGGGGGCAATTGCTGCGTAGGGACTGGCTGGGCATTGTTCAGTGAGTGGTGAGCAATTGCATTGTGTATCACTACTTTTCTTGAGTTTTATTTCTCTTTCTCTTTTTATGTCCTTTTTCATGACTGTTATTATTATTAATATATTTTACTTCAATTATTAAACTGTTCTTATCTCAACCCATGGGTTTCACCTTTTTCCCAATTCTCTTCCCCATCCCTCTGGGGTGGGGGGAGTGAGCGAGTGGTTGTGTGGTACTTAGTTGCTGGCTGGGGTTAAACCACAACAGTTGGTTTTGGTTTTATCCTTGCTGGCTCACTTTAACCTCAGATTTATATCATATTTAAGATTCTCTTTTGTTTATGCCTGTTTGGCTCATGAGAACATCTCCGAGATTCTTAAAGGTCTCTTGTACTTCAGAATCATTTCAGGCTTTTCTAACTAAACTGTTCTGAATTTGACTTTAATAACATTGCAAATAACTTTCTGCATTTTTCAGTTCTTTTCTATTTCTTTTTATTCCCATGCTATACTTGCGACCAACTTGATATTAAATACCATAACAAACTAGAAAGCTGTTGATATCTTATGTTTTCATTGCTAGCAAGTATTGCTTGCATATGGTTTATCTCCTGAGAGAAGGAATTGCTTTAGAGAAATAAGCTTGCCTTCACTAGCCTAACCATTGATAATCTTTTCCGATGTGGGTGTGTATATGCGCTCTTTTCTGAAACGTTTTATCAGTTGTGAGGTTTCCCTATAATAAGTTCATAGCAGGGAAAAGGAAATGTTTTCAGCAGGAATTGACTTTTTCTGAATGACAGTTTAGTGATGGCCCTTCCTTTTAAGCTTACTGCATTGCCCTGGTTTCAGCTTGGATGAAGTTAATTATCTTTTTAGGAGCTAGGTGCTATGTTTTGACTCTGATGTGAGAACAGTGTTGATAGGACACTGATTTTGGTTGCTCTTAGGTAATATTTATACTAAGTCAAGGACTTTTCAGTTTCTCAGGCCTTGCCGGTGAGAAGGCTGGAGGGGCACAAGAAATTGGGATGGGACACAGCCAGGACAGCTGACCTAAACTAGCCAAAGAGGTATTACATACCATGGGATGTCATGCTTGGTATATAAACCTGGGGGGTTGGCTGGGGAGGGCAGATCAATTGTATTGTGTATCAAGTATTTCTTTCTTCCTTTCCCTCTGGATTTTATTCCCTCCCCCCCTTATTATAACTGTTATTGTCATTTTTGTTATTATTGTTCTTTCATTTTTATTCTATTTCAATTTTTAAATTGTTCTTATCTCAACTCCTGTTTTACATTCCAATCCTTTCTGGATGAGGGGGGAGTAAGCAAGCAGCTGTGTGGTACTTAATTACCAGCTGGAGTTAAACCATGACATGCATTTAAAGTGAATTTTTTCTACTGTATTGGTTTGAATAAAAGCTGTCTAAACTGCTACCTGGTAATGGTCATTTACAGACACAAATTCAATTTTTAAGTTAATGCAGACTTTGCAGACCTGCTTGCATGCACATATAGACTATTTTTGGATCTAAATGAAAAATTCATAGTTTATTACTGCTCTTCTCCAAATAGTAATAGCTTTTATCTATTCAGTTTCTGGTGGGTTGACCTTGGCTGGATGTCAGGTGCCTGCCAAGCCACTCTATCACTCCCCTCCTCAGCAGAACAGGGGGCGAGAAAATAAGATGGAAAAGAACTCAAGGGTCAAGATAAAAGACATTAAATGAAGCCAAGGAAAAGAAAAGATTTATGCTCTACTTCCCATCAGCAGGCAATGTCTAGCCACTTCCTGGGAAGCAGGGCTTCAGTACATGTAGCAGTTGCTCCAGAAGACAAATGTCATAATAATGAATGCGCACGCGCACACACACACACACACACACATTCTCTTAGCTTTTATATCTGAGCAGACATCACATGGTATGGAATATCCCATTGGTCACTTTGGGTCAGCTGTCCTGGTTCTGTCCCCTCCCAAGATCTTGCCCACCCCCAGCCTACTGGTGAGGGGGGGGATGTTGGTGCGACAGCCTTGATGCTGTGTGAGCACTGCTCAGCAGTAGCCAAAACACTGGTGTGTTATCACCACCTTTCTAGCTACCAATGCAAGCACAGCACTGAGGGCTGCTATGGGGAAAATTAACTCCATCTCAGCCAGACCCAATACACTGTTTAAGGCAGTCTGTTTCCTGTGTATTAAGAGCTGGTTCTGCTTGCTTCGTTGATTAAAATACTGCTGAGGTTCTGTGCCTTTCTGGGCACTCCCAGAACAGTTCACTGAAATCCAGTCAACATTGGGTACATCTATTAAAATCACAGGGACTGCATACGTGTGACCAGCAGCACAAGCTAGCCTCAATAACCTTTTACTACTTGATGTAAGAGAGGTGAACAGCACATCTTAACTTTTGGATATGAAGTTCTCTAGAGTGATGCCTGCAAGCAAAGCTGAATATCTTCCACAGAAATCTGGATGTATTTTCTATGAAATTTGGTGAGATGGAACAAGAATTTAATGCTTATAAAAAGCTTTCTGAAGTGTACAGCCAGATGAAGTTCACTGAAGTCAATATGGTTCATCTTTTAGCCCTGTATGTTAGGGAGTGTTTCAACTGCCTAGATCTTAATGATGGTAACAACAAGGTTGAATGTTTATGGGTAAGGATCGGGGGAAGGCCAACAAGGCAGATATCCTTATGGGGGAGTCTCTTATAGACCACCCAACCATGATGAAGAGGCAGACAAAGCGTTCTACAAGCAGATGGGAGAAGTCTCATGATTGCTAGATGTTGTTCTCATGGGGGACTTCAGCTTACCAGATGTCCACTGGAAATACAACACAGCAGAGAGGAAACTGTTCTAGGAGGTTCCTGGGATGTGTGGAAGACAACCTCCTGACAGAGCTGGTCAGTGAGCCAACCAGGGGATATGCCCCACTGGACCTGCTGTTTACAAACAGGGAAGGACTGGTGGGTGATGTGGTGGTCGGAGGATGTCTTGGGCATAGCAATCATGAAATGACAGAGTTTTTGATTCTTGGAGAAGTAAGGAGGGGGGTCAGCAAAACTGCTACCTTGGACTTTGACCTGTTTAGGAGCCTGCTTGGCAGAGTCCCTTGGGAGGCAGTCCTGAAGGGCCAGGGGGTCCAGGAAGGCTGGGCATTCTTCAAGAAGGTAGTCTTAAAGACACAGGAGCAGGCCATCCTCATGTGCCAAAAGGTGAGCTGGAGGGGCACAAGACTGGCCTGGCTGAACAGAGAGCTTTGGCTGGAACTCAGGGAAAAAAGAGAATTTACCACCTTTGGAAGAAGGGGCAGGCAACTCTGGAGGACTATGAGGATGTTGTTAGATTATTCAGGGAGAAAATTAGAAAGGCGAAAGCCCAGCTAGAACTCAGACTGCCCACTGCCATAAAAGATAACAGAAAATGTTTTTACAAATACATTAGAAACAAAAGGAGGGCCAAGGATCCTTTATTGGATGCAGTGGGGAACATTGCCAAAAAGGCTGAGGAAATGGCTGAGGTACTTAATGCTTTCTTTGCCTCAGTCTTTAATAGCAAGACCAGTTACCCTCAGGGTACTCGGCCCCCTGAGCTGGAAGATGGGGATGAGGAGCAGAATGAAGTCCCCACAGTCCAGGAGGAAATGGTTAGTGACCTGCTGCTCCACTTGGACATGCACAAGTCTATGGGGATAGATAGGATCCACCTGAGGGTACTGAGGAAGCTGGCAGAGGAGCTCACCAAGCCACTCTCCATCATTTATCAACAGTCCTGGCTAACTGGGGTGGTCCCAGAAGGCTGGAGGTTAGTCAATGTGGTGCTCATCTACAAGAAGCATCTGGGAAAGTACAGGCCTGTCAGCCTGACCTCGGTGCTGGGGAAGGTTATGGAGCGGATCATCCTGAGTGCCATCACATGGCATGTGTAGAACAACCAGGTGATTTGGCCCAGCCAGCATGGGGTTAGGAAAGTCAGGTCCTGTTTGACAAACCTGATCTCCTTCTATGACAAGGTGACCTGCCTAGTGGATGTTGTCTACCTGGACCTTAGTAAAGCCTTTGACACGACACTGTCTCCCACAGCATTCTCCTGGAGAAACATGGCTGCTTATGGCTTGAACGGGTGTACTTTATGCTGGATAAAAAGCTGGCTGGAAGACCAAGCCCAAAGAGTGGTGGTGAATGGAGTTAGTTCTGGCTGGTGACTGGTCACAAGTGGTGTTCCCCAGGGCTCAGTACTGGGGCCAGTTCTGTTTAATACCTTTATCGACGATCTGAGCAAGGGGATTGAATGCACCCTCAGTAAGTTTGCAGACAACACCGAGTTGGGGTGGAGTGTTCTGAGTAGAAGTTCTGGAGTGTTGATCTGCTTGAGGGTAGGAAGGCTCTACAGAGGGATCTGGACAGGCTGGATTGATGGGCCGAGGCCAGTTCAACAGGGAGAAGTTCTGGGTTCTGCACTTGGGTCACAACAACCCCACACAATGCTACAGGCTTGAGGAAGAGTGGCTAGAATGATGCCTAGAGGAAAAGGACCTGGGGATGCTGGTTGACAGCTGGCTGAACATGAGCCAGCAGTGTGCCCAGATAGCCAAGAAGGCCAATAGCATCCTGGCTTGTGTCTGAAGTGGCCAGTAGGACAAGGGAAGTGATCGTCCCCCTATACTTGGCACTTGTGAGGCCACATCTTCAATATTGTGTTTAGGTTTGGGCCCCACACACTTCAAGAAAGACATTGAGGTATTGGAGCATGTCCAAAGAAGGGTAACAAAGCTGGTGCAAGTATCTAGAGAACAAGTCTTAGAAGGAGAGGCTGAGGGAACTGGGGTTGTTTAGTCTGGAGAAGACAAGGCTCAAGGGGGACCTTATTGCTCTCTACAACTACCTGAAAGGAGGTTGTAGCATGGTGGGGGTTGGTCTCTTCTCCCAAGTAACAAGCCACAGTACAAGAGGAAATGGCTTCAAGTTGTGCCGGGGAGGTTTAGAATGGATATTAGGAAAAATTTCTTTGCTAAAAGGGTGGTCAAGCATTGGAACAGGCTGCCCAAGGAGGTGATGGAATCACCGTTCCTGGAATTATTTAAAAAATGTGTAGCTGTGATGCTTAGGGACATGGTTTAGTGGTAGACTTGGCAATCCTGGGTTAATGGTTGGACTTGATCTTAAGGATTGTTTCCAACCTAAATGATTCTATGATCTTGTGGGAGTCATTTTCTGTCCTGCAGGCTTGCTCCATTTAGTGCACAGTAGTGGAAGAGCAAAATGCTTCCTTGCTTGTGTTCAGCTGCAGGGACAAAGGATATGTGCTGTGGACTCTTAAGTGGCAGCAGGAGTAGCAAGTGTCTCAAACACCTGCAGATCTCCTGCCTTTCCTTAATCAGCTCCTGCTGCTGGCTTCATGGCTGGAGTAGGGAGGGACAGGGAAAATTACAGGAGGGTGCTCCTTCTCTCCCTCTGTCTCCTTTTTCTTCTTCCTCTTGCAGAAGTGATTTCTGCATATTTTGCAGTCCCTGTGACGGACCCAGGTAAGCAGGAAGCTTTCTCTGCTTCTGTCCTAGAGGAGATTCCATCATCTCTATGGAAAGGTTTACTTTTCCTCTTAGGCCTGATGTGCACTGGTATCCTGAAAAGAGGTATTTATCAGTGTTGAAGAGATTGGGCTGCTGTATTATAAACAGGGAATTGTGTTTATATTGTACTGCACTGACTTAAGCACAATGAGCAAAATTCAGTCAACAGCAGTTGTAACTTGGTGAACTCTGTATCGTCCCAATTAGAGTTACTTCTGCTCTGAATGCGAGTTGATTTCCATGTCTGGGATGCTTCAGCATAGTACAGGCTTCTGCCAGCACTGTAAGATGTTGAAAAGCACACAATGGCATTTGTGGAACCAAGCAGAGAAATACTAATCTCAGGGACATTCACTACCTTCTCTTGATTTTAGGAAAGCCACAGTTGTTGGTTAGCCAGTTTAAATGAATAGATGTAAATCCAGAAAGTATTGTTTATTACCTTATCTTCATTCATAATAAAGTCCATAGATATCCTTTAAACTAAAACAACTTTTTGTGGGGAGAGTCAAAGTATCTAATTATGTTTTAAATAATTTCTAGTAGTAGAAAATCCACTACAGTCTGGGCACGATGTTCTAGTGTTTGCCCCTCCTTTAATGAATGCTTACTGCATTTTTGATCCCCTTCTATATATTTTAATGAAAAATTTTATTTTATTTTTAATAAGGAAAATATTACAAGGTCCTCAAGCCCTGAATTATCAGATTTTTTCTAAACTCATTCTAATGACTCTTCCCTGACATCTTTGATTCTATTTTTCTATGTATTTGAACACTCTTCTTTGGGGATGTCAGGACAGAAAAAAACAGTGCAATGGGAATTATTCTTGTCAACTACAGACATCATAAAACATTTCTTTTCCAACTTGGTAATTTACTAATCTCCAAAGCAGATGTGGTGGGCTGAGAAAATATGATGAAAGTCTCGTGGGTTGAGATAAGGACAGGGCAATCACTCACCAGTTACTGTCATGGGCAAAACAGACTCAACTTTGATAATACATTAATCTCCCCATCAAATCAGAGTGGGATAATGAGAAATAAAAACAGATCTTAAAACACTTTCCCCCTACCCCTCCCTTCTTCCCAGGCTCAACTTCACTCCCAATTTCTCTACCTCCATCCTGGTTTTGACTGGGATAGAGTTAATTTTCTTCCTAGTAGCTGGTACAATGCTGTGTTTTGGATATAGTATGAGAATAATGTTGATAAAACACTGATGTTTTAGTTGATGCGAATAGTGCTTACCCTAAGTCAAGGACTTTTCAGTTTCCCATGCTCTACCATTGAGGAGGGGCACAAGAAGCTGGGAGGGAGCAGAGCCAGGACAGCGGACCCAAACTAGCCAAAGGGATATTCCATACCATAGATCATTATGCTCAGTATATAAACTGGTGAGAATTAGCTGGGGCCTGCCAATCGCTGCTCAGGGACTTCCTGGGCATTGGTCAGCAGGTGGTGAGCAATTGTGTTGTGCATCACTTGTTTTTCATGAGTTTTTGATTCCTTTTTCTCTCTTTATCTCCCTTTTCGTTACTATTATATTTTACTATATTTCAATTATTAGACTGTTCTTATCTCAACCCATGGGTTTTACCTTTTTTTTGATTCTCCTCCCCATCCCACTGGGGGAGAGGGGTGGGGAGTGAGTGAGCAGCTGCATGGCAATTAGTTGCCAGCTGGGGTTAAAACACCACAAACTCCCCCCCCCCCCCCCCCCCCCAGCAGCAGAGAGGGATAGGGGGTGGGGGTTGTGGTCAATTAATCATGTCCGCCACTCCTCCCTCCTCACACTCTTCTCCTTCTTCAGCATGGGGTCCCTCCTATGGGAGAGAGTCCTCCATGAACTGCTCCAGAGTGAGTCCCCCACAGGGTTACAAGCCCTGCCAGCAAAGCTGCTCCAGCCTGGGCTCCTCTCCCCATGGGTCCACAGGTCCTGCCAGGAGCCTGCTCCAGTGCAGGCTTCCCACGGGTTCACAGCCTCCTTTGGGCATCCACCTGCTCTGATGTGGGGTTCTCCACAGACTGCAGGTGGATATCTGCTCCACTGTTAACCTCCACGGGCTGCAGGGGGACAGCCTGCCTCACCATGGTCTTCACCACAGGCTGCAGGGGAATCTCTGCTCTGGTGCCTGGAGCATCTCCTCCCCCTCCTTCACTGACCTGGGTGTCTGCAGGGTTGTTGCTGTCACATATTCTCATTCCTCTCTTCCAGCTGCTGTTGTGCAGCAGTTTTTTTCCCCCCTTCTTAAATATGTTATCACAGAGGTGCTACCACCATTGCTGATTGACTCAGCTTTGGCCAGTGATGGGTCCATCTTGGAGCTGGCTGCAACTGGCTACTTGTGACATGTGAGAAGCTTCTGGCATCTTCTCACAGAAGCCACCCCTGTAGTCTCCCCCAGCTACTAAAACCTTGGAACTCAAACCCAGTACAACAGACTTCAGTCCTTTGAGGCTATGACTGATCCTTACAGATGCACCATGAAAATACCTACTTTGCCCAAAAGCTTTTTTTTTTCAGAGGCAGTGTTTTCTGGGGTAGAAAACACCACCTTCTTGTTTCTAGATGCATATGTGCATACCCTTGGGTTTCTTGTTATATCTACTGTTACCTGTGCTCAGAATAGGCAACATGGCCTGTGATTTGCTTTCTGTGATCTTCTTTCCAAGAAAACCAGTGCATATCCAGTTGCCTGAAATGGGATTATCTTCTGTAGATTTGTTCAAGGAGAATATTCCAAATTATGTTCCTGTGCTACCAGTCACCTAGTAATGTATCAACAATGTCTTTTTCATTATTTATGCATTTTCTTTCTCTTTTGTGATGTTTTTGGGTTTCTTTGGGATGGGTGCTGTTAAATGTCAAACAGCATGGGCAAGTCATGTGTGGTCACGCTAGAAACATATCACTTGATGAAAACTCCTTGTTTACAGGTGTATCCTGGAGCCCATAAATCAAACTTACACAGTTTTAAAAGTTCTTTGTTGATATTGGATTGTTCTAATGGATTAAGCAAAATCTTCTAGAGTGCCAAACTGAGTATCTTCCAGGAGAGTAAGAATATTACATAAAGACTTACTTTTTTTAAACCCAGTAGAAAAATAGTTTGTTGTCTGTTAGACCTGCTGATTAGCATTCATTGTATAATGTAATTATTCATAATTAAATCCCTCATTAACTATTTCACTATATAAAAAAATATTTTTCTTCACAAAATTTACTTCAGGCTGACAGGCCTATAATTACTTAAGGCACCCAATTTGTTTTTTGTAGATATTGATATAGCACTTGTGTTCTTTATGTTCTTGTGAGCTTTTCCAGTTCCAGTTTTTCGAAGCTTAATGACAGTAAGCATTATAAGTCCAGCCAGTATCTATGCCATCTCTTTCAGCATGCTTGTATCCAAGTTATCTACCTTTGCTGATGTAAAAGTTTCCAATTAATAGCTGCTGTTTAACATCTTCTTGAGTTACTGTTGGAATGGAAACAGTTGGGGGACAACTGATACCCTGTTAATAAATAGATATTATTTTAATCAGGCTGCCATGGATGAACTAATATCTTTTGCCAAAGAAAAATGAAATAGCTTAACTCATCTTCAATATGAGCATCCTGTTTTTAACTATTTCTTTACTACAGTTAGGATTAATTTCCCCTTGTCGTGGTTTAACCCCAGCTGGAAACCAAGCACCACACAGCCGCTCGCTCACTCCCCCTCACCCAGAGGGATGGAGAGGAGAATCAGAAAGGAATGTAAAACTCAAGGGTTGAGATAAGAACAATTCAATAGGTAAAGCAAAAGCCGCGCATGCAAGCAAAGCAAAGCAAGGAATTCATTCAGCACTTCCCATGGGCAGGCAGGTGCTCAGCCATCCCCAGGAAAGCAGGGCTCCATCACGCATAATGGTTACTCAGGAAGACAAATGCCATAATGCCAGATGTCCCCCCCTTCCTTCTTCTTCCCCCAGTTTATATACTCAGCATGATGTCATATGGTATGGAATACCTCCTTGGCTAGCTTGGGTCACCTGTCCTGGCTGTGTCCCCTCCCAGTTTCTTGTGCCCCTCCAGCCTTCTGGCTGGCAGGGCCCAAGGAACTGAAAAGTCCTTGATTTAGTATAAACATCACCCAGCAACAACTAAGAACATCAGTGTGCTATCAACATTGTTCTCACACCAAATCCAAAACACAGCACTGTACCAGCTACTAAGAAGATAATTAACTCTATCCCAGCTAAAATCAGGACACCCCTAAATCTAAACTTATAAGTAGACCTGTGACCTTAGATGTCCATTTTAAAATGAGAAGAGTCTTGCTTTTAGAGGTGTCCGTTTCCTTTCACTGGCTGTAAGGGGCACCTAGACAATTAGCTTATTCTTAGGTTTCTGATTTATAAATGACTTATTGTCCTGGTTTCAGCTGGGATGGAGTTAATTTTCTTCTTAGTAGCTGGTACAGTGCTGTGTTTTGGCTCTGATGTGAGAACAATGCTGATAGGATGCTGATGTTTTCAGTTGTTGCTGAGTGATATTTATACTGAATCAAGGACTTTTCAGTTCCTTGGGCCCTGCCAGCCAGAGGGCTGGGGGGGCACAGGAAATTGGGAGGGGACACAGCCAGGACAGGTGACCCAAGCTAGCCAAAGAGGTATTCCATACCATATGACATCATGCTGAGTATATAAACTGGGGGAAGAAGGAGGAAGGGGGGGACATTTGGCATTTATGGTGTTTGTCTTCCCAAGTAACCGTTACATGTGATGGAGCCCTGCTTTCCTGGGGATGGCTGAACACCTGCCTGCCCATGGGAAGTGCTGAATGAATTCTTTCCTTTGCTTTGCTTGCATGTACGGCTTTTGCTTTACCTATTAAACTGTTCTTATCTCAACCCTTGAGTTTTACATTCCTTTCTGATTCTCCTCCCCATCCCTCTGGGTGAGGGGGAGTGAGCAAGCGGCTGCGTGGTGCTTGGTTGTCAGCTGGGCTTGAACCATGACACTTATGGTAGGTGCAAAGCTGATCATCTTTCTTCAAATATAAGAAAGGGGAACTACCAAGAGAAGCATCAGCTAGATTTCAGTTCCCAAATTTTCCTTTTCTAAAAATTAAGATTTAAAACAGGGGTCCTCAAACTTTTTAACCAGGGGGCCGGTGCGGATGCAGCGGCAGGCAGTCATCTGCGGCTGCTTGGTTTCCCTCCCCCAACCCCTGGCGGGGGGGTTCTGTAAATACCGGGGGCCGGATTGAGGACCCTGGGGGGCTGTATCCAGCCCGCGGGCCGTAGTTTGAGGACCCCTGGAGATTGCAGATTAAAATCTGTTCCCAGATCTGTTGGAGAGAGAGAATGATTAATGTGGTCAGCACTTTCTGATCAAAATTGTATAAAAATTGGGTCTTTTAAATTTTCCATTTAATCTGTATTTCTTTTTGTCTGCCAGGTATAGAAAATAAAGAGAAAGCTATAACTTGCTGTTGTGGGTCCTGCAGAGCAAGTATATTCTATTATTCTTGAAGAACTCCTTAATAGAAAAGAGGTGTAGTGACTGACTGTAGAAGTCTTTTGGGAAAGCTTTTTGTTACCTTAAAGATAACATCAAAAGTGAAATATGCAGGAGAAGCTACACAGCAAAAATAGAATAAGGCTAGAGGACAAAACCTTAGGGTGATCTATGGCTCTGTGTAACAATGCAAAATTAAATCTTAATATCTTAGTTATGTTTTGATAACAGATTGTTTTGTTTAAGAAGTTCCAAGATCTCCATACCTATAACATCTCTGCAGATCTCTAGGGGCAGACTGAACCTGTGGTTTTTGAAAGGTCATTAACATTTTCATAGATTCTGTTTCTTAAAAACAAACAAACAAAACCCACACACCTCCCAAAAAACCAAAACAACAAACCAAAACTCAGTGTGTAACCTCACAATATTGCAATTATAGATTTCAGTTATTCTCACCTTTTTAAAGTTCTCTTCAACATCTGCCAACTGTCACCATCAACTCCAAATTACTATATATGGTAACAGGTAACTTGTTTTTATTGCCATGTAATCTGTGAGACATAAATAACTATGTACTGTAATTACACGGCACTCTCCTTATTATTGAAGTAATTACATGGCTGTTTGTACCCTATAAAATAGTGATAACTTTTTTTGTTTGTTTTTCATAATGGAATTGTTCAATTTGTCTTCAGCATATTTACATATTAAGCTTCAGTAGTCTCAGCATTATTACTGTATGAGATGTGTTCCATTAAAAAATATTAAATATCTCTTTTCTTTAAATTATGTCAGTGGTTTCTAGGAGATCCAAATTTTTTGTTAATTGGAAGAGAGCTTTTGGGCTGGAATTCTCAAATATATATAACCCTAAGAACTTAACAGAAAACTTATGTTCTTTCAGTGAGAAATTCAATGGCACAAGTAAATCCTTGTGTTTCTTTTTTACTAAATTCTTTATCATATCAAGATAGTGATTGAAATGAATTAGGCATGTCACATGTCAGTAACTTCCTGCCAGCTCTTTTAAGCAGCTGAGTGCAATATCTTCTTATTAGCTAGTGTGTGGTTTATCTGCAAGCTTTATTTCAAATGGATGTATGATTTGAGTCTCTAGCATTTGGTATATATAAATTTGTTATGCTAAAATTTTGAAAAATTGTGGTGCTTACAGCACTGGGTGTATAATTTGGGTAGCCTTGTAATGTTTGTATGTGTGTCAAAATCAGTAGTTTTTCAGGATACAAACAGATTTATTTATGTCTATATTCTGAGAAGGACTGAAAAAGGGAAAAGGGACTGTGTCTGTGGTGTATGTGTACAGCTGCCTTGGTGGGAAAGTAGAAGAGGGCACTGCACAGCTGTCTAGTGACCTAGAGTGCTATGTGCTCTGGGGAGCAGCCACAGCTCTCAGCTCTGCGCTGCAATTCTGTGCTTCATAGACATTTAATTAAAATAAAAATAAAAAACCCCTTCCCTTTTATGTAGAATTATAGAATTACTAGAGGAGTTTACTGATGTGCGTGCCTTTCCTGAGACTGGCTTCTCAAGGTTCAGTCTGATTTTGCTCTGTCTTCTGTGGTGGTGAAGAGAGATGGTGTTTTTAAGTCAGAGGTCTGATTGTGAAAGGCTTCTGCTGCGGCAGCGAACAGTAGATGGCAGTGCTGTCCTGTTGCAGTGCTGGAAGGGATGTCAGAAATTTTAAATCCTGTGTAGCATGCCCCTCACTACATGTCTGCTACTGAAACATTTTAATAGTTAGGTTGAATATTATTCCACCTAGACTTAGGTTAGTTCTCTAAAGACGATTATCCGTGTCAGAATTTGGGGGGGGACAGGATGTTATAGGTTTTTATTTATAAATGCATACCAAGTGTGTATGTATTCTTTGGTTATCTGTTTTGCATGTGATTCAGACATATGAGTCTAATATTAGTATAATGCCACTTAATGCTATTTTAAATGCAATGAGAAGTCACAGTAAAATGTACATTTCTAACTTTTTTTTTTCTCTAGGGGAATTACTTGCTTTCTGCAGAAACAACTGTTGGTTCGTGATGCATGGTTCATTCCTGTAAATCTCCTGCTTCCTCATATTGAAACACCTCTACGATCTGAAAACTTGATGACTCATAGTTTATCAGTCTTTTGAATCTTAAGTCAGGGCCAATTCCTTGTGGCCTTTCTAGCACCAGAAATCTTTGTGGAGATTTTTTTCTGTTTATCCATGAACACACTTTGAATGGAAAAACTATTTGATCACTTTTATTTTTTGTGTCCTAAAGAGTCATCTGATTGCAAAAATAAGTTTTACCTGTCTTTTTTTTTTTTCCCCTGGAATATTAATCCTCTAGAAAAAGATGAAACTGTATTTAAACTATATCACTAAAAAATGTTATTAGAATTGGCCCTTCTGATGGCATGTTAGCAGAAAGTTCCTCAGAATATTTCATCTCTCAAACAGCCTGAACTTGTTTTGTCACCGAAATCGGGAATCAAACCTCTTAACACCAATGTAGCATTAAGAAGCAGGCACTCCTTTATTGCAGCGCTGGGTGCTTGGTGGCATCTCCACAAATCAAGCACACCTGTGTAGATTTTACAGTTACATTTATACACAAAATTACAAGGTTGTACACTCCCAGTTAACAATGATTGGTTAGTAATTTGCATATAATAGTAATATTTGCTGTGTCATCCTTTTCTGTTACTACACTTGTGCAGGGGAAGGGTCGTCACCTGGGCAAGGGTTGTCTTGACCTGTGGGTGTGGTTTTTAGTATTATAATGAAGGGAGTTCACTTCAGGTCACCTTAAAAGTTAGTTTTGTTGCCAAGTTGGATGGTTGGATATTGGCCTTGCCAAGCTGTCCAATAACTCATCCTATACACAATAGAACCCAGGTGCTCTGGTTATGGTCTGGAGAGTAAGGACTAAGGGTATTATGGTCTATAGCATAGGGACTTCAAGTAACAGCCTCAGATAACAAGCAGCACAGCAACTCATACATCATTGGTTAATAAGTGCTAACATAATTCTATCATGAAGGTTAACTCCTAAAAATCAAAATGTTCTTATAGCCAACTGTTACATAAACACAAAATATAGAAAGATTCAGTAAAATCTTAAGATAATCTGCAACAGTTTCTCTTCTGAAGTTTTTATTAAAAGCCTTGTAAATAACTTGGATCTCTATTCTCACAAGTATATATTTTTTTCAAGTTAGACTGAGAGTTTTATTAGAATCATAGAATATCTCAAGTTGGAAGGGACCCATATGTGTCATCAAGTCCAACTCCCTGCTCTTTGCAGCACTACCTAAAACTAAACCATATGACTAAAAACATCGTCCAGATGCTCCTTGAACTCTGACAGGCTTGGTGCTGTGACCACTTCCTTGGGGAGCCTGTGCCATCCTCTCAGTGAACTTTTTCCTGATGTCCAATCTGAACTTCCCCTGACGCAGCTTCATTCCATTTCCTCTTGTCCTATTGCTGGTCACCAGAGAGGAGATCAGCACCTCCCCCTCTGCTGTCCCCCTTGAGGAAGTTGTAGACTGTGATGAGTTCGCAATTATTTGTGTTTGGAAACTTAGTTCCAGTGATTTATTTTTTTATGTGTGTGTAGATTTAGAGGATTTTTTCAGGTTCTGTAAAGAAACTAAGGAGTTTATATTTCTACAGTAATTTTAAGAAGCGTTATATTAGAGATGCTGTATTTTATGACAAGCTATTCTTCTTAACTTGCTAATTCTGTTTTTTTGTGAATATGGAAATTGCTAATATCAGACTATAAAAGTTTAAAATGCAGTTTTAATAGTTATTTAACTTGCATTGAACTGCTCATGATGGCAGAAATAAATTTTGCCACTTGTCAGTTTTGAACTTACAAAGAAAAGTATTTAAGGAGCTAGGATTGTGGTCTTGCCCAAATGTTTTCTATAAGAAATACTTTCATATGAGTAGTTGGATTGCTTTGGAAAGATTAGAGAAAAATACTTAAATGATAGGCTGTCAATTTTTAAATATTGAGCTTGTATCAAAATGGTTGTTAAAAGCTGCCTTTGCTTTCTGTCTTGATATATCTTCAGTGTCAGCAAACTGGCTTCATACTATAGCTTTTTTTCAGAAAGACTAATGACTGCTTGCCATAAACTTTGACAAATTGAATCATAAGAAGAAAACAAAGTTAAATGGGAGATGCAGTCTCAATGGTCAAAAGGCTGGGAATGATATAACTGCTGGAAACTTGTTATTAGTGGATACTTCGCAAAAATTAATGGTGGATTTTATTACAAAACTGAATGCCTTGTGCAGGTTGTTAAATTTATTTCATAATGCATTACATTAAAAATTAAAAGATCTCTTGAAGGCCAGTAGGTTAAAAAGCACCCCAGAAATTGTTGGAAGTGAGCTATGCAGAAAATAAACCAGTAATCTTTATTTTTTGGAGTGGATGAAGCTTTGTCAATTTAAAATTTGCAGTTTAGCTATATAGTACTTTTTGTCAGTTTTTAAGCTGTATCATGGGAAGCCATGTTTTGGTTTTTAGAAGTAGAAAAAAAAATTGGCTTTACTTTTAGTTTCTGCATAGCCAGACTTGCTGTTATGTTTGTGATATCTAGAGAAGTTCAATAGGGGGTCCTCGGTTCTTTGATCTAGTGCCACAGTGCAGTTTAACAAGAGGGGTTTTCGATATTGTCTACAATACTGCAAATTCTGCCAGCTCAGTCTTAAATAAGAAAATGCAAGATTTATACCTTGGAAACCTTCTCATATTTCTGGACACTTTTCCTGTTTGAAACAGGTAATTACAAAAACCTCCAGATCAATTTTTGTAAAGGTTCTCCCTGATGAGTGCCCTGACTAAAGTGTGACATGAGCCTTTTCCAATACAATGGGTGGCCTAACATTCCTCAGGAAGGCTAAGCTCATTAAATATTCTCTTCTTTTTTTCCACCCTCTCCCCCTCTTCATGCACTTAGTTTGAGTTGCACCAAATCTTAGATGTCTTGACTGAGGACTTAGGAAAATTGCATAGAGTTCTCAGATTGAATTTTTTATGTGTATGACTTCATGATGGTATTAGCATGTGCTTTGATCAATGTGTGAATGGTACTGGGTCGGCTCTTATTGCCATATCCAGATGGTGTTATAGGGAACAAACAGTTGTGGTTTAGGCTTTCTCAATAGACTGTCTAGACTGGTCTTGCAGCAGACAGATACAGCTTACCCATCAAATAAGCATTTGTCAGATTTATGGTAATGGTTCACCAAAGCCTTCCTGTCATTTATATTAAGATTTATGCTTCCAAAGTTATTTTGTCTTCTGCAGAGTGTAAAGTCTGATCATGTGTATGTGTGTGATTATCTACATGTAGATGTATATTTGCATATATACATTTTTAACTAAAGCAGAGGAAAGCAAGTGTAGAGAAGTAATTGCTATTGTAAGAAGCAGAATTTTTAAAGTATTTTTTAGGAGGCTGATTCCTATAGCTGGATTGATTAAGGAAGCTATCTTTGCCCATCCATCTGCTCCTTTCAAAGAATAAAGATGTTCTGTTCCAGTCAGTGTCTCCCATATGCCCTTTTTGGAAAGAAAAACACATGTGGATTATTACAGCTAGATTTTGCACTTTCATGTTACACTGGAGTAATATGAACTGCTCCCTGTGCACAGTGGACATAACCTTTTGACAGGCAGTATGTCCATTCTCAGTGGAAATGTTTTTCCAAATCTGCCACCTCAAATGTAGGGGTCATAGCCACCATGCAATGTAAGGATCACTGATGGTTAACCAGGGGAGAGATGATTTTGAGGAGAGCATATTTAAAATAAGCCAAATGTAGTGGGGTTTGGGGGCTGGGTGGGTGTGTCTTTGTTTTTATTTAGGGCATCAGTAATTTGTGTTGCAGCCAAAATTCTAAGCAGGAGTGTTGGGGAAATTTTAGATTAAGCTGGACAGGCTGATACATTTGACATTGGAAACAAAAGGTGGTGTAAATTTCAAATAGCTGAATTGCAGTAGTGAGCTTTGGGCTTGAACATGCCAGAGCATGTTTTGAAAATGTTTCCTTGCTATAAGGATATTTCAAGAATAGCAAAGGAAACAATGGGATGATGAAATGATCCAGATGTTATAGTAAACTGTATGTTTAGGGAATACTATCACTTAATGAAGAAACAATTTTACAAAATACTTGAATTAATTTGCAAGTCTCTGTAGTATGTGCTTTGGAAAGTCTCTCCCCTATTTGCTAGGAATGGGAATAATTATTACTGATAATGAATAAGAACAAGAATTGGATCAAATATAAAGCCATTTTATAGACAGTTTTATTCTCTGTTCTTGCTTTTTTTCCTGCTTGAAGGAGCTTTGTGACATTGGAAGAAAGTAAATATGTCTGGTAAATATGTAAATAAAAAAATAAATATGTAAATAATAATTGACAAGAATCAGCTCCAGGAAATCAGAACTGGTTCTCCAGCAAGCAGTTCACTGTCCCCACAAAATATGCATGTGCTTCCTGTTTATTGGTTTGGGGGCTCACAACCTCTGTTACCCAGCAGCAGTGTACTACTGAAACTTGGAAAAATCATCTAGTCCATGGCCAGACATTGTGATGGCATAATCTTTGTTTATTGGGTAGATTTCTGTGATTTATGTGTTCCGAACATCTTTGTTATACAACTTTCCTCTGTGGGAGTTCTTTAGTGAAAAGAATAGAAGATATCAGAGAAACAAATCTTTAACAGCAGGATAAGAAGAATTCATTTCCTTTATGTGGAGAGGACACAGCTGGTTTTTTTTTTTCTTAGGAATGTTATCTATGACTACTGGGATGAATACTTTGTCGGACTTAGTCTCCATATTGTATCTTTTCATGCTTAGTAGCAACATAATTTTCTGACTGTTTTTAAGTAGGACAAGAGAGACATTCCTGGTTTCGATTTTTCTTCCTGTACTCCAATTTTATTTAAAAAAGCATATGTTGCACTGAGATATTTTAATTAACCAGTTAATTTTATGTATAAACTTAACAAATATTAATACAGCATTTAAACAGTTTAGTAAGCATTTTAACTTCACTAGAGTTTTATACTGGTTTTAACTAGATGTTGTGAAATGTACCTACATACAATAAATACAGATGTTTTTGGTTTATCCCAAGACTCTTAAGTTATACTTGGTTACTTTTTATTCCTTGCTCATGAAGCATTAGAAAACTTTACCCAGCCCTGGAGGCTTTAGATAGGATATTTTTCTTTGACGTTTAAGAATTGAGACTTTTCTCTAAGCATACTTCTGGTTTTATTTTGATGCAGTGAAAACCTGGGATGAAAACTTTCTTTCTTTGTGCTGTCTTAACTTGTCTCAATCAACTATAATATTTTATATGTCCAGTTTAGATTTTCTAGAATCATTATTTCTACAGCAAGATAATAGAATATTTATATAAACATTGCTCACTTTAATGGATGTGGCTTACTGACTTGGATGTAACTGTTGCTTATTAGAAGTGAATTTGTCAAAGATGGGTTAAAAGGTGCATGCTGTATTATTTTTTTAGTTTGTTTTTTTTTTTCCCCAAAGTCCACTTTTGGGGCAGCCTAAACTTACAGAAAGCAACAGATGGTCTAATAACAAAATATTTGGCCTGGCCAGGTCCCCAGCAGGATGGTGTATTGGGCAGCTTGAACTCACCTGGGTGCCTGAGGTTGGTGTATTACAAACAGTTGTCAAATCTAAGAGATGAAGACCCCTGGTGCCATAGTGAAGGACAATCTGCCCTGTGAGCATGCAGCTTGTGGTGGGTTGACCTTCGCTAGATGCCAGGTGCCCACCAAGTTGCTCTGTCATTCCCCTCCTTAGCAGATCAGGGGAGAGAAAAGAAGATGGAAAAAAAGCTTGTGGGTCAAGATAAAGGCAGTTTAATGAAGCAATAGTAAAATTCACATATGAGGAAGCGAAGGAAAACAAAAGATGTTATTCTCTACTTCCCATCAGCAGGTGATGTTCAGCCACTTCCCGGGAAGCAGGGCTTCAGTACACATAGCGGTTGCTCTGGAAGACAAATGTTGTAAATAACGAATGCCTCCCTTCTTCCTCCTTTCTCTTAGCTTTTATATCTGAGCAGACATCATATGGTATGGAATATCCCTTTGGTCACTTTGGCTCAGCTGTCCTGGCTGTCCCCTCCCAAGATCTTGCCCACCCCCAGCCTACTGGTGAGAGGCAGGGGGACTGTTGGTGCGACAGCCTTGATGCCATGGGAGCACTGCTCAGCAGTAGCCAAAACACTGGTGTGTTATCACCACCTTTCTAGCTACCAATACAAAGCACAGCACTGTGAGGGCTGCTATGGGGCTCAGCCAGACCCAATATGTGGCTGTAGAGAAGGAAAGCTTAGGAGCTGCTGGTTAGCAGTGCTGCGTGCTGCCATCGTAATGTCCAGAGATGCTTTGTGACACTTTCAGCAGCATGAGGCTCTCTGAGTTTCTCCCTCCCAATATGTTCCTCTAGAAAGAGGTGACTACACCGGTGTTAACTAACTCTGGAGATGTGCAAGAAGTGAAACTTATGACTTCTTGTTGGGTTTTATGCTTGGGAGGAGTCACTGTAATTTTATTGTTTTGAAGGAGATTTTGTTGACAGGTGATTAACTAGGAAAGAAGGTGGTTCCATCTTCCCTTTCCTCCAAAAGTGGAAAGTAGTGCTATTTAGTGAAGTGAGTAGATTCTCTGACAGAGCAGAAAACTAGGAGCAGCTGGAACAGGGAAAACATGGGGAGTCTAAATTGTGGAATTAACTCTGCCTCAGTTTATCTATTTTACCTCTGTTGTATTAACTACTTTCCAACTGCAAACAACAGAATTGGGTAAAAGAAGTCTGTCACAGGTTTTTTGGGCCCCTCCCTGCTCTTCTATGTGAGGAAGCATTTGTTGGTTATTTCATAAGGTTTCCATGCCACTTCATAAATATACTTTTTGTTCAGACAAAAACATAGGAGGCATATATGCTCAAAGTATGCATTAATGAGATACGAGTGCCTAATGAGACTCAATATAGTGCTCTGAGATGGTGCTTTCCATTTTTCTATTTGTAGACATTGAAATGGTTCCTATAATCGCAATACTATCACAAAGGAAATTTTGCTGAACTAATAATTGTTTTGTGGTTGAGGCACCACCACAAATATTTAGTTGTTGAAGTCAGCTGCTGTAGAAGTGAGCCTCCCTCCCCTAATTTGGCCCTTGCTGATGATCTCTCAACTGCCATCATCACAGAAATTCATGTTGACATGGGGAATCTCTGCCCTGATGCCTGGAGCATCTCCTCCCCCTCCTTCACTGACCTGGGTGTCTGCAGGGTTGTTGCTGTCACATATTCTCATTCCTCTCTTCCAGCTGCTGTTGTGCAGCAGCTTTTTTCCCCCCTTCTTAAATATGTTATCACAGAGGTGCTACCACCATTGCTGATTGACTCAGCTTTGGCCAGTGATGGGTCCATCTTGGAGCTGGCTGCAACTGGCTACTTGTGACATGTGAGAAGCTTCTGGCATCTTCTCACAGAAGCCACCCCTGTAGCCCCCTGGTTACCCAAACCTAATACAAATGGTAAAAGTGATGACATAAAATTCTCTAAAAACAAATCCATGCAATCTGGTTTTTGTTTTCACTGTCCTAAGATATGTGCGCTCTCTCTCTCTTTCTCTCGAGTCTGTCTCTCTCTCCCCCTCCAGTAAAGTTAATAGTGGCAGGAGAATTTCTGCTTCAGTGGTATGCCTAATTGGATGAGGATTGAGAGGTAGTCAGGTTTACATGGTTTTTTTGTATACTGCTCCATATTTTTTAGTTTTTGTGATATTTTTTTTCTTGGCATTTATTGGTTGAGAGTGGTGACCTAACACAATTTGCAGGTGCTTCAGCTCCTCTGTTGGCAGGAGACACAACGTCTGGGGCTCATACATTACATTAGACACCCAAAATCTTGCCTCTTGCCAGATGTCATGGTTTGACCCCAGCTGGCAAGTAAGTACCATGAAGCCACTAACTCACTCCGCCCTGCCTCCAGTGGGATGGGGAGGAGAATCAGAAAAAATTAAAACCTATGGGTTAAGAACAGTTTAATAACTGAAATAAAGTAAAATATACTATTACTACTACTAATAATAATTATAATGAAAAGAGAGATAACAAAAAGAGAGGAATAAAACCCAAGAAAACAAGTGATGCACAATACAATTGCTCACCACCCGCTGACCAACACCCAGCCAGTCCCCAAGCAGTGATTGGCAGGCCCCGGCCAACTCCCCCCAGTTTATATACTCAGCATGACATTCTAGGGTATGGAATATCCCTTTGGCTAGTTTGGGTCCGCTTTCCTGGCTGTCGCTGGCCTGGCCTCGCCTCTGGAGGAAGGCGATATAGCACAGACAGTAGAACCTGACCAATAGTAAAGCCTTGTTGCAGTCTACTAGTTTGATAGTGCTGCAACAATTGGTGCCTTGTGTGAGGCTGACTGAGTTGGACTCAGACTACAACAGTGCTGTGTTTGGGATTTGGTGTGAAAACAATGTTAATAGCACACTGATGTTTTTAGTTGTTGCTGGGTAATGTTTAAAATAAATCAAGGACTTTTCGGTTTCCTGGGCCCTGCCAGCCAGAGGGCTGGAGGGGCACAAGAAACTGGGAGGAGACACAGCCAGGACAGGTGACCCAAACTAGCCAAAGGGATATTCCATACCATATGGTGTCATGTTTGGTATATAAACTGGGGGAAGAAGGAAGGGGGGGGGGGGGGGGGGAGACATCTGGCATTATGGCATTTGTCTTCCCGAGTAACCTTTACGCATGATGGAGCCCTGCTTTCCTGGGGATGGCTGAGCACCTGCCTGCCTATGGGAAGTGCTGAATGAATTCCTTGTTTTGCTTTGCCTGCGTGCATGGTTTTTGCTTTACCTATTAAATTGTTCTTATCTCAACCCTTCAGTTTTACATTCCTTTCTGATTCTCCTTCCCATCCCTCTGGGTGAGGGGGAGTGAGCTAGTGGCTGCGTGGTGCTTGGTTGCTGGCTGGCCAGGGTTAAAGCACCACACTGAGAAACCTTAAAGTCCTTGACTTAGTATAAACATCACCCAGCAACAACTAAAACCATCAGTGTGTTATTAACATTGTTCTCACATCAGAGCCAAAACACAGCACTGTACTAGCTACTAAGAAGAAAGTTAACTCCATCCCAGCCAAACCCAGGAGAAGATTATAATGACCGAGGTTCATCTAAGGAGAACAATTTCACCACTGTTGTTGGCTCAGCATTGGACATCTCTTATATTTCCCATTTGACAGCTGTTTATCAGCTGTACAGTACCATCAAGTTCCCAGTCCTGCAGGGAGTACAGCAGAGCCTAGCAGGGTGTTTTCACTCTGTTCCACCCTCTATTGCTCCTCTAGAATACCAAGTTGTGTTGCCTAGGGAACCCTGGTGGAGTAGATTCCATGCATGCCAACTCTCCTGAAAGTGGCAACTGTATTTTGCTCTAAAAAGGTTGTTATAATACTACAACTTCTGTTAGGTCCCAGTTTTCTCTAATTCCTCCCTCCAAGCAATTTTCCCACACCCCTACAGGCTGTGGTGAAGACCGTGGTGAGGCAGGCTGTCCCCATTCAGCACATGAAGGTCCATGGAGGAGCAGATATCCACCTGCAGCCCATGGGGGACCCCACACCAGAGCAGGTGGATGCCCAAAGGAGGCTGTGACCCCATGGAGAGCCTGCACTGGAGCAGTCACCTGGCAGGACCTGTGACCCCGTGGGGGACCCATGCTGGAGCAGTCTGTTCCTGAAGGACTGCACCCTGTGGAAAAGACCCACACTGTAGCAGTTCGTGAAGAACTGTCTCTCGTGGGAGGGACCCCATGCTGTAGTAAGGGAAGAGTGTGAGGAGTCCTCCCTCCAAGGAGGAAGGAGTAGCAGAGACATGTGAAGAAGTGACCGCAACCCCCATTTCCCATTCCTCAACTGGAGAGAGGAGAAATGCAAAATGTCTGTGTTGGAGAATGAGATGCTTTCAGTTGCTGAAGATTTTCAAACCTAACTCATTAAGAGTTTTGTGTAGGCAAATACTGTTTTCAAAGAGGCTTTAATTGATCAAAATCTGAAGAATCTTTAATGGTACTTGAGATTGTATGCCTTCCTCTAATTTTACATTTTGGGTTAATTTTTTTGTGTAGATCAGTCTTCTGTTTCCTCCTGTTACCGAAATCTCGGAATGAAGAACTTATCGACGCCGATGTGATGTAGATAAGCAGACACTTCTTTATTGACGGCCGGGTGCGTGAGTGAGTCCTCTCACGATCAACGCACACCAAGCTTCAAAATCAGATATCATATATAAAACTTATTCATACATATTAATTAAATATTCATACATAATCATAATATTTCCCATAAATCATTAACATATTCTCCTCCCATATCCGATTCTGCGCAGTAGAGCTTAGAAAGGTCTAGAAATGGGTCTGGGGTACGATTTGGGTAGGTGGTATATGAGTCGGTGGTCGCGATCTCCCCCTGCCGGAATTACTTTTTACTAAAGTTCACGGTTTCTTGGCAGGCAACTACAAGCTGTTCCAGTCGACTCTTCCCAATTTCCATTAATCTCGTATTCTGACATCTCAATACACTTTCTATATACAGAAGACTGGTCAGATACAAAGAAACCTTTCAAACCCTAAATTATTACTTAAGTTTCAACAATAATTCCAGCCTATTCTTCCGGCCTTAGTACAAGATGTACAGAGGGTCTCCTAACAGCTTTTATTAAATAATCATAAGTTTCTTCAAAATATATTTTTATCCTCCTATATTTCTATTCTATAAAATAACTCTATAAAATCAAATAATCAAACAAATAAAGTCAATCAATCTTAACTTTTTAACAAATCGATAACATTTCCCCCCTTTGAAAGTGTTGAAAATCATTATTTCAATACTTTCACATTATTTACATGTCATTTGTTTCAACATATTTTGGTGGTGGGCTATATCTTGGTGGACTAGTAGGTACTTCTTTCATAGTCATACAATTGACTGCAATCTTATTGATAAACTGCTTCTTCAAACATACAGATACTAACATGACCATTAAAAAGACAATCAATAACAAAAACAAAATTTTGATTATAGATTGTATCCAAGAGCTCAAGTTCCATCCTAATTTATTAAAAATTTTTCCAAGCCAATCTTCTGACATATCCTTTTGAATTGATTCAGTTTCTTTTTCAATTTTTCCCAATAGGTCTAGATCATGTTCCACATCCTGAGTAACATTTGGAATGTGGATACAACAGTGGTCCAGTTTATCCTTGAGATATCCGCATACTCCATGTTCTTTAAGTAGGAGCATATTTAGTGCCATTCTATTTTATAAAGTCATTCTGGAGGTCGCCTGTAATTATATGTTCAATTCCTTAAACCCCTTTTTAGTAACGTTTGCTAATTTTTCCACTTGACCAGTTAACTTATAAAGCCATGCTCTGTTCCTGTATGATGCTATAGGATTTAAAAGTGATTCAAGTGCCCAGCCAATTTTCACTCCTGTAGATGATTCATTCCAATTATCATCATTTGTCTCAGATCTCTTTATTCGTTTCAGTTCTAAATTTTCTAGGGATCCTCTAAATGGTGATTTCTTCCAAATCGGACACAATGTTGGCATGCCTAAAGTAATTTGTTTCACTTTACCATCTAATGGTAGATGAGTTGTCCAGGTTCCATCACTCAATGCCCAAATTAAATGTCCAGGACTTCGAATAGTAGCTTTTCTGCAACTAAACAAAGTTCCTCTTCTGACTGTAAAAGTGCTGGTTAAATTGAGAGTATTCTTAAGACCTCGACAAAAACAACCATATTTCAAAGCAGCGGCCAACGGAGGAATTCTTTAGATTACTAAGTCTGCATTACTACAATCATACACTTTTTCACATTTCCACCATGGTACTATTTTATTCTTTTTTTCTCCTAATGAAGTTGTTCTGTCATTGACCCAGGGTAATACTGAAAACACTTTTCCCTCCCATGTAAAACACCAAGGAGTTTTTGCCATATACTGAAAATGGGAATATAAGGTCATAGACCAAACTGAATCCCAAACTATTTCCTTTTCCTGTAGGGTTCGATTCTTTTTCTCACATTTTGTCTCGGTTACCCATACACTGGTGTTTGTTGTAGCCATTTTAGGATAATAACACCATCCCTTGTTCCCTAAATCTTCCTCTAATCCCGGTTTAGCTACAAATCGTCCTTTACATTCCCACATGGTTAAATATACTGGTGATTCTTCTCCAACTTTAACCTTTTGCAATTCCCAAGTTTCCCTAGGTTCTTGTTTACAATCCACAGTCTCATTTCCAAATTCTAATTTGGTCAAATTCATGGTTAAGATCCCCCATGAAATAGATTCACCTGCTGCCCTCGGTATTGGTAAACAAGCAGTGATTTGTGTAACATTTTATAAATTGGCAAATTCTTTAATCAATCCTACCATCAAATTTTCCTTAGTCGTTTGTTTGGGAATTTCAATTACTTGTTCTGTTTCTATTTGTCTTTTGTTCCTGTCCACCAAGTCAGCCCATAATCCCACCAACACTACCAACCAAAAGAAAATCCAAAAACCAATCATAACCTGATATAAAAAATTAGACATGTTTCAAAGTCAATTTTAAAGTCTTTGGGTCATGGTTGATAATCTTCCATAGAGTAGGTGCTTTCTTCACTCGAATATAATGGATCCAAGCCTCCGACTCTGCTATTTTGATAGCTGTAAAAGTGGTTAACAATACTTAAAAAGGTCCTTTCCAACGCTCCTGCAAAGGTTCAGAGGTCCAGGTCTTCACATAGACATAATCTCCTGGTTGGAAATCATACACTAAATTTTCCAGGGATAAAGGTCTATTCCAAATTACTGCTCTCTGAACTGCAGCCAAAGTTTTTCCTAGAGAAAGCAAATAATTATATACATCCTGCTTTCCTTTTACATATATGTTTGGATTTGGTTCTGGAGATTCATATGGTTTTCCATATAATAATTCATAAGGACTGACTGAGGTTCCACTCTTTGGCTGTACCCTGATACGTAATAATGCCAATGGAAGTGCCTGAGGCCACTTTAGACTGGTTTCTTGACAAATTTTACTTATTTGTCGTTTCAAAGTTTGATTCATTCTTTCCACTTTCCCACTAGATTGTGGTCTCCAAGACACATGTAAATCCCAATTAATACCCAATACTTTGCTAACACTTTGGACTACTTCTGCGAGTAAGTGTGGACCTCTGTCAGAGGAAATTCCAATAGGAACTCCAAATCTCGGAATTATTTCTTGTAATAACCACTTCACCACTTCTTTTGCTTATGTAGTGCGACAGGGAAGGGCTTCTGGCCATCTTGTAAAAATATCAACCCCTACCAGAATGTACCGGTACCCGTTTTGCCTGGGTAATTCTGAAAAATCTAGTTGCCAATAATCTTCAGGTTCTACACCAGATTTCAGTCTACCCATTTGAACCTTTTCCTTAATCATTGGATTATTTTTCAAACATACTTCACACTTTGCAGTTACTATTTTAGCTATTCCCAACATTTTAACTGATACCACTTGTTTTCATAAAGATGTTACTAAAGCTTCTGCCCCCCAATGACATTCTTGGTGCCTTGTTTGGATTATCTTTCTCATTAAAAGAGGTGGAATTACTACCTGTCCATTAGGAGTTATCCACCATCCCGCTAAGTTTTTCTTAGCATTTAATAACTGACCTAATTTGTCATCTTCTTTTGAATATCTTGGTTTTTCCCTAGGAAGGGTTACTGTTTTAGAAGGAATTATTGCCATTTGCGATGCTTGTTTCTTTGCTACCTTTTTTGCTGTTTTATCAGCTAAATTATTTCCAACTATTATTTTTATATTTCCAATCTGATGTGCTTTACAGTGCATGATTGCTACTTGATCCGGATTTTGAACTGCTTGCAATAATCGTAAAATTTCTGTTTGATGTTTAATGTTTGATCCTTGAGAGGACAATAACCCTCTCTCTTTCCACAAAGCTCCATGGACATGCACTACCCCAAAGGCATATTTTGAATCAGTCCAGATATTTACTTTCTTGTCTTTGCTTAACTCTAAGGCCTGAATTAAAGCAATGAGTTCTGCCTTTTGGGCTGATGTGGTACTCGCCAATGCTCCTGCTTCTATAACTGTAGTCTCTGTTGTTACCGCATATCCGGCGTATCGGACTCCTTGTTCCATTAAGCTGCTTCCATCAGTATACAATTCCCAGTCTGGTTGCTCCAATGGCACATCCTTCAGATCTTCACGACTGGAATAAACATACTCGATGGTAGCCAAGCAATCATGTTCAGGTTGTCCTTCTTCCTGTATGGAACTTAAAAATACTGCAGGATTTACCAGGTGAGTTGTCTTTAAAATCACATCATCTTGTTCAGTCAATACCACCTGGTACTTCATCATTCGGCTGGGAGACAGCCAGTGTCCCCCCTTCTGTTCTAAGGCAGTTATCACCATGTGTGGAACATAGACTGTTATTGTTCTTCCCAAAGTCAATTTCCGAGCTTCTTGTATGAGCATCACTGTTGCAGCCACTGCTCGAAGGCAGTTTGGCCACCCTTTACTCACTGTGTCCAGTTGTTTAGAGAAGTATCCGACTGGTCGTTTCCAGCTTCCTATCCTCTGGGTTAGCACTCCCAGTGCCAGGTGTTGCCTTTCATGTACAAACAGCTGGAAATCTTTGGTTAGATCCGGCAGTCCCAAAGCAGGTGCAGACATTAAGGCACGTTTCAACTCTACAAAAGCCTTTTGTTGTTGTGGGCCCCATACAAAGGGAGAGTTCTTTTGGGCCTCATACAGCGGTTTAGCTATTAGCCCATAGTTCATGATCCAAAGGCGACACCACCCAGTCATTCCCAAAAATGCTCTGAGTTCATGAATATTTCTCGGCTCAGGTATACCACAAATAGCTTCTTTGTGATCTTTTCCTAATTGCCGTTGTCCTTTTGAAATCTCAGAGCCCAGATATATCACAGTCTGGCAGGCTATCTGGGCTTTCTTCCTGGACACTTTATATCGATTTAATCCCAGGAAATTCAAGAGGTCAATAGTCACCTATATACAGGTAAGTCTTTCTTCTGTAGCAATCAATATGTCATCCACATATTGTAGGAGTAAATGTCCAGGTCTTGATTTATCCTGTTTCCAGATTTCAAGTTCTTTAGCTAATTGATTTCCAAAAATAGTTGGACTGTTTTTAAATCCTTGGGGTAATCTAGTCCATATCAACTGCATCCTTCGCCCGGTTTGAGGATTTTCCCATTTAAAAGCAAACAGTTTTCTGCTTTCCTTTTCCAAAGGTATACAAAAGAAAGCATCTTTTAGATTAAGCACTGTAAACCATTGATAAGTGTCCCTTAATGCTGTTAACAGTGTATAAGGGTTTGCTACTACAAGATAAATGTCCTTAACTATTTGATTTACTGCTCTCAAATCTTGTACCAGCCTATATTCACCCGATGGTTTTCTGACTGGTAAAATAGGAGTATTATACTCAGATTCACATTCTTCCAAAATTTTATACTCCAAAAATTTATCAATTTCTTTAATTCATTTCTCACTTCTGATTTGATTGGATATTGTTTAATTCTCACTGTTCCTACACCTTCTTTTAAATTTATTTTAACAGGTTCTGCTAGTTTCGATTTACCAGAAATATTTGTTTCCCATACAACAGGGATCACTGCCAAATCCATCTCTGGTGGAATTTCTTGTTTTACTCTTTCTTATATCATCAAGATCTCTCCTGTTTTTGACTCGGGTATTTTCAAAAAAAGTTCTCCTTCATCAAAAACAATTTGTGCATTTAATTTAGACAACAAGTCTCTTCCTAACAAGGGTATCGGACATTTTGGTGCATACAAAAATTCATGTGTAATTATCTTATTTCCAAATTTCAAATCTAGGGGTTGTAGAAATGGCCTGTTTTCTTCTTTCCCTGTTGCCCCTATTATATTGGCTGTTTTTGTTCCACTTTTTCCTTTACATGTATTTAATACCAAAAATGTCGCTCCTATATCTACCAAAAATTTAACTTCTTTATCTCCCAGCTTAATTTTAACCAGAGGTTCAGCTGGGTTCCCCTCCGGTCCCCTTCAATCGTCTAAAATCATTACCTTGGCAAGGTCATGAGAAACACTCTTGTTTCTAGGGCAATCCTTTTTCCAATGTCCTTCCTCTCTACACAAAGCACACTGATTTACTCTCAAGGGGGTATTAAATTTCCGATTGCCACAGTGCATACAACCTCCCCTTCCATTAAATCCTCATCCTCTTCCTCTGCCCCTTCCTCTGTCCACTGTTCCTGTCATTACGGCCAATAAATCTGTTCTCCTCGATTTTCTTTCTTCTCTTTCCCTGTTGTTATATACTCTCCATGCAACTTCCAACATTATATTCAAACTCCTTGAATTTTCTCCCTTCAGTTTCTAAAGTTTTTTTCTTATATCTGGTGCCGATTGCCCCATAAAAATCAAAGCCAGTTGCATTTGTGCTGCCTCTGTTTCCACTCTCAGATCAGTATATTTTCTGGCAGCTTCCTTTAATCTTTCCAAAAATGCTGAGGGAGATTCATTTTTATCTTGTTTTACTTCATATAATTTAGACCAATTCAGAGATTTAGGCATGGCATATCTAATCCCATATAAAACCCATTTTTGATACCATCTCAATCTTTCTCTATGTGTTACATTATTTGGATCCTACTGCGGATCCGCAGATGGAAAATTCTGTTCTATTGTTCCACCTGTAATTCCACTCATCACATCCAACTCTGCCTGTGCTTTACTGGCTTTTAATACCATTTGCTTCTCTGTATCGTCTAACACATTATCCAAGATCACCTGTAAATCATTCCAGTCTGGATTCTGTGTTCTAATTATAGTATCTACCACCTTGCCCACCTTTTCAGGATCTTCTCTATAATTTCCTGCTGCCTGCTTCCAAGTCATCAAATCCATAGCTGTAAAAGATACTTTCACATAGACCGGTCCATCATTACCAACTCCCTGTCGCAGGGGAGCTATAGTCTGTGTCTGTTGCCGAGTTCTCCGTGAAACAGGAGTATGAATTACAGTCTCTGATAATCTCTCTTCCACATCTCCTGTTCCACTACTATCCGGTTCAATTGCCTGTTCTTGTACCCTAGATTCTCGACTCTGATTCCTTTTTCTCCTAAGAGGGGATATATTTAATTCTGGTCCATCATCACTCTCAGTAACAATCTTCTTCTTTAAGCAACTTTTTCCAATTTTACAAGTTGAACAACACCTTTTTACTTTCTTGTTATCAGCAGTTACAGCCATCACAAGATTATCTCTATCAGTTAACTTGCATTCATCTTGCCAGTCTTTTCTCTGTCTCAGGTAAAAAAACAAATCCACATATGGCATTTCGCTCCATTTCCCTTCCCTCTTACAGTATAACATTAACTGCAAAATAGTATTATAATTCAGTGTTCCATTTATGGGCCACTTTTCCTGATTTTCCAATGTATACAGAGGCCACCAATTATTACAATACTCAATCATCTGGCTTTTTGGCAAATCCTCATACAAATCTCCCCAGTGTGCCAACAAACATCCTAATAGAGAATTTTTTGGGATTTTATCATTTACAAGATTACCCATGCTTTTACTTTTAAACAACCGAGTTAACTTAGATGCCATAATATAATCTCTCACCGTACAATACACAATTATTCAACTCTGTCACTCCGATCCGCGGATCCACACTCCACACTCGCTTTCGTGCTCAATTGCACGTCTCACCCTTACAGCCACACTCACACTTTCCCACAGTTACTTTAAACAAACATATAACACAATATTATACCTCTTAATTTTCTTCTTAATACACAAACACAAAACAACAAAAACAAAAACTTCTTCTAACTTCTTGTTAGAAGCACTACCTTAGAGAACACTATAGCATATAGTTTCTCTTGTTTCCACTTTTGTCCAACCCTGCAATAGCTTTCGCTTATGTCTTACGGGCAGATGCCTAGGCTTCCACTTCCACAAGGATCCTTTTAGTCCAACCCTGCGCAGCTTTCACCACGTCTGACAGGCAGACTTACTCAGTGAGACTCAAACTCACTGGTGGGTCTCCAACCCACTCCTTACCATACACTTATTATAGTGGGACTCCCCTCCACTTTCTCTAGTGCACTTACTTACTTTAGTGGGATTCCCACCCACTTACTACAATTAAAAAAAGAAGTGTCTTACCAAATATCCAGTAACACTCCCACAGTATTAATGTGCTGTGAACACCAAGTGATCTATATGCTGCTTTCTGGCTTTTCTGATCCCATGTGAGCTTATAGAACACAAGTAATTATTCCTGCTATGCTTGTAGTTGACCAGCTTGCATATACATGGTTAATAGAAGGTCAGTCTGTTATTTAACTTGCCATTTAGACAAAATATGCGAATATCTATAATTAAAAACAATAAAGAATTTGAAAAACAGAGCATGTTACAAATAGTTAACAAAACATGGCCTTGGGAGAAGGAACAGACACCATAAATATATCAAGCTGGGGCATAACAAGATAAGCTCTAGGAGAACCAAATGGTTAATGAGACCAAACAGAAAATTACTGGAACTGTGTGTGAACTATCCTAATTAGCATGCTAAAAGATTCACCTCGAGCAAAGAGAGACCCCTACTAACAAAGCCCCCTCCCCACAGAACATATGTGGTAAAAAAAAAAACCAAACTGTACCTTTAAATGGAGAACCAATGAGAATTAAGTGTGACTAAATGTAATTGTAAATAATTGTTCAAAGTGTATAAAAAGTTTTACTATGTGTGAAGAGGTGTGCTAGCTTTGTGGATTCACCACCTAGCACCCATCTCTGGCCAGACATGCAATGAATGACGTCTTGGCTCTGTGTGTGAGATTGGCTCTTTGCACACTCTGTGACACAACATGCTGAACAAAAGAAAAGTGTTCTGTAACTCACTCATGTGTAACACACGTGAATCATGGAAAAAAAAATTATGATTTGACTCAGAACCTGTAAAGGGATGGCTTTTAGCAAGCCTGAAAGCTTTAAGCTATTGGGGAGGGGGGATTAAAAAAACTTAAATCTATATATATATATTTCATCCTTACTAGAAATTAGAAATGACATCTTTAACTTTTGCACATTTCAGTGGTGTTGCTGCCGCCTTTTTTGTTTGGTATTTTCATTGATTCTTAGGGCTTTTTTTAGTATGGTTGTGTTTCCTTAGGTTGTGAAACAAACTGTTTGCAAAGGCTTTTGTTAATCTTTTTTGCTGTTAAATTTAAATGAACTGATGGGTTGAAACAGATGAGTTACTCTTGTGCAGCAAAATAAATGGAAAGCAAACTGTCAGAGAGGAGAGGAAACAACTTGAGCAATAATTCTACACTTGATGAAACCTAGGAATGTCCGACAACCTCCTTGGAGCTTGATTTGACACTGCAGTGAAGAGCAATTGTCTTGTTCAGAGTAGCACCTGCACATATGTTTAACTGTTTTGCTGACTCAGCATTGGTTTATCATAGCTATGTGCTATTTTATTTTATGTAGGCTTTTAAATCATACTATTGTACTGAATTTCTGAGTACATCCAGAACTTGATGGGTTTTTTTCTCCATGCTTTCTTCAGGCACAGTGTGAATGGAGTACAGAGTCATAATTTGGTTTTGCTCTTTTTTTTTATTTATAGGGTAGTGTCTGAGAGATTTAAGTCAGAGAGGTACATTTTCCATTTTGGGCATGAGTTTTTGTTATTTGTTTTGGCTGATAATATAAAGGGGAAGGACTTCTGTTGCCTTACAGCTTCTTCCAGGGAAGTTACATTTTGTGGTGCACACATTTGACTGCATTTATAGAATTTTTGTGATACCTAAAGCCCTGAGATTCTGGATGAAGTCTTCACCTTAGAGCAGTCCCTTTGACCAGAAGATAAAACAAATTATCTCCTGCCTTCTGCCCAGTTGCTGTACAAACAAAGATACTGTCCTTATTCCTTGTGCAATGTGGCAGCCAGCAGCTTGACCATCAAAAATAACTGAGTTGCAACCTTTATTTTATCTTTGAGATAGTGAGGACTTTATTTAATTGAGAAATCCAAAAGTTCTTCTGGATTTTGGATAGAATTTAACCAACTGTGATTGTATGTGTATATATAACAGCCAACTCAAAGGAAGAACACATCGTGACCGTGAAGTTTTTTGAAGTGATGTGCTCTGAACAGCAGTGTCATATCTGGCTTGTCAGAAGTCAGCCAGTTCATTCTTCTTGATCTCATTTCCTCTAAGCCTTCTCTGCTGGTAGTGGAGTTGTCAAATATGTTGAAGAATGAATACAACTGTGACATTTGTCTTGTTTTGATACTGGAGCCTGTGTCTTATGTTTTGTTCAGCTGGTGACTACATATGGATGTTGAAATTAATTTGAACTGTGATTGCTCCTTTTGACACTCCAGAAGCGTGGCTTCTCTGAAATACTGAGACGTTTTTAACAGTGGTTGGTGAATAATTTCAGTCAATGAATCCAAATGTATTTCTTTCTTATTGGTCTGAAGAAACAAATTGATTCCTTCTCCAAAATATATGTTGCTATTTTAGTGTCCTAAAACATTTCTATAAGGTAGGAAATCACCAGGACTCTGTTTGCTCTATAAAAGTGCATCACTTTGAGATCTTTTTTTCCTTTCTCCTGTTTTATATTATCCTGTCTTTAATGCCATACACCTGTTTATCTTCCTGTGGCACAGGCTGATATAAAACTGAAAACGTGTGTAGGCTCTGAAGAGGAAGTGTGCTTTTGAATTCAACTACTGGGTTCTCCACACACTCATGAAGATTAGCCAGGTTAAATAAGAGGATTACTTTGTCCTGTGGGGAGAGCAGTGCAGTAGGTTAGCGGGCCTTGATCTGGGGTCCCTGTATTGGAGTTTGGATCATCAGTCTGTATTGTGATGGAGGATCTTGAGTATAGTGGTCACTGTTTAATGAGGTTGTGGGCTGTCAAAGAAGGTGACTGGTCATGATTTTATTATCTTCATCTGTGCTGAACATCACTTCAGGATGGCAGTGGCTGCATGAATATTCATCTTTGTTGGTAGCCACAAAATGAACAGCAATCTGTTAGATTTTGTCCTCATTACTGTTGTCATATAGACAATGATGAATCTTATCAACCTGATGTTTTGAAAACATTATGTGCTTACTGGTGAAGGATGAGTGGGTGGGTGGCAAGTCCGCATATGCCGCTTTGGACATGCAAGTTGACCTGGATTTTTAATTGTACGTATAATCAACAGCATGTAAAGACTCTCCAGACTAAGTTAGACTTAAGGAATCTGCACTAAAGAGAGACTGAAGGTCACAAAAGCAGCCTGCAGAGCCCCTCTGTCACCCACAGAGCCTCCGTATATGTCCTACAAAGGGCAATAATTATCTTTGACAGAACTACAGGTTATTAAAAGTCATTGGGGCTGTAAGAGTTGTCTGGTTGCACAAGAACTAGCACAGTGTCTGGAAAGTGAGAAGCATGGACTTTCATCAGCTCATCCATTCCTTTATATTTTTCAATATATCATCAATAATTTGTTGCAAAGATGCTGTGCTGATGGGGAAAAATTGAATCTCTTTTAAAAAACGTCTGCAAAGGGCCTGACACACAGCCTCAGGAGCTCTGGCAAGCTTCAAAGAGTTTGATGTGGCCTTCAGCCTGATATCCTTTAAGTGGAAACTCAGTTTGAAGGAGCTTATGTTGTGCTGTAGAGGAATTATAGAGGACTGTATGAAAAGTTTATTTGTAAAAAGGTTGTGATGATTGTTAAAAACATGAGGTATGATAGTTTTGAGAGTGCTGCGACAATTGGTGCCCTGTATGAGGCTCGACCTCAGGACCTTCAGATTATGAGACTGAGTATAATGAGTGGTGACAGCAATAATGGCTGTGTCAGGGGACATTTGAAGTTTTGAACAGTGACAGCAGTGCCCAACGTAGCAGAGACAGGTGGGGATAGCCTGCGATCCAGATCACATTGAGATAGGTGGGAGAGCCTGGGGATCCGGATCAGACACCGGTAAAGGTGAGCTGTTGGGATCAAAGAGAAAGAAGCCTGACTGCTATGGAGTTAAGAGACTGAGGGTAACGGGCGATAGCAGCGGAGTACATGGTGACGTGGAAGCAGCCTGCAGCGGTGGTGGGTCCAGCTAGACAGCGGTGATGGCTGTGCCAGGGGTAGGCGCGGGAGCAGCGCAGTCCCACGGGCGGCTCCCACCATTGCTGCTGCTGCTCGGCCTGGTGGTATTCTTGCCGGTATTTATGTGCTCGTTGAAGGTGTCTCCAGTCGTAGAAGAAATGAGAGAAATGAGCAACCACAAGGATTTTGAGAAGCTTGTTGGGACACAGAGTAATGTATTAGTGCTGTATTCTAGATCTGCTGCTGCTGAAAGCTCACTCAGGTTACTGTCCAGTGTGACCCAGGAGGTGAAAGGAAAACATACTATAAACTCATTAGAACTTCCCTCTGAAGAAAACAAAATCCCAGATTTCAAGAAAGCAGATGAGAAGAAAGGTGATCAGCCCCCAGAAACTGAAAAGCCCAAGATAAAATTGAAGATGGGATATGTGTATGAGTTCAGGGACAAATTGTTTGAGAAGTTTATTTGTGAAAAAGTTGTGATGATTGTTAAATACATAAGGCATGAAATGTTAAGAAAAAAAAGAGTTCAGGGGCAAGTTGTCCGGACTGGTAATATAGCAGTATAGATATATCAAAGGAAATAATGAAAACATGATTTATTTTATAATTAAATTTCTTATATGTTTCTAGATAGTTGCAACAAAATGCCATCGTTTAGTTACACAACTTGAGGAATGAAAATGGATTCTAGGCAGCATCCAAATCAAAATGATGCATATCCAGGCTATTCAGCTTATAATAAATCTAGCCATATGTACCATATCTGTGCTATATTAGAAAATATGGTTGAGAATCCAAGAACACAATGTGACAACTTCTCCACTCAGTTTTCAAATTATAACCTGTATTTTTGCTTTTCTCATCAATGCCACTCAAGTCCATTCCAGTTTTTGCTCCTCTCTAGGAAGAGAAAGAACAGATGTAATTTTTCCTATATAAAGTATTATATACACTTACATGTATGCATGCACAAAACATGCAGAATCAAGTATGTAGTATATGGAGGGATTGCTGGAGGCTTTTCATATTCCCTTTTTCTTGGCTGTCTGAATTTCCATTTAGGGGAAAACATCAAACTTTAATAAAGCTTTTTAGTTTTAAGCATATAATAGGCTAATAGAAGATTCATAGATGCTTCTAGTGTGCTTGCAACCACTTTAATAAATACCACTCAGATCTGTAAAAGGATCTTTCTGTTAATAACATTTATTGACAGGATTAATACTCTAGGTGTAACCAAAGCCTGTGAATTTTAAATGTAAAAAAACAGTGATTTGAATTGCATATTGTCTTCCACGTCTCCTAAAAATTGCAGAAGGATCACTTCATATTACTGGTAATCCAAAATCTAAACTTAAGTTCCAGATGCATTAAAAGATCGTTTTATAAAGGTATATTTTGTACTAACTCTTTACCAAATGGTAGATGGCCTGGATGGAAGTTTTGTTCTGAATTCAATGTATGCCAGCTATTTAATAGTATCTTTTAAAATTTGATTATTTGAAAAATCTGATTATTTTTTCCCCATTTTATAACTAACTGATATTTTTAAACATCATATTGAAACAGAATATCACATGTAAAATCCTGATTCTTGGTGAAAAAAAGTAGTCTTTTCTGAATGTATGCAACATTTCAAAAGGCCTCTTTAACAAATAACTTACTAATACTCTTTATTTCTCTTTTTAGGTTTTAGCATAAAAGCAGTGCCATTCCAGAATGCCACCTTGAACATAAAAGAACTTGGAGGTATAGAGTTTATTCATTTGACTATAAAAACATGCAGTCTTATCATACCAAACTGTTAGTTGTTTTAAATTTAAAAATTATAAATTTAAAAATTCCAGTGTGACTGGAATTTAAAACCTGTGTTTCACCACAGCAGATAAAGTTGGGAAAAACTGAACAAATGCTGACTAGAAAGAATACAAAGTAAAAAGCAGGAGGAGCAGAAGGCTGATAAGTATCTGGTGTATCTCCTTAATGTAATTTCTCAGATTGCAGAGGTTAAGTCATACAGAAATATAAACTGGGATATAATTTTAGTATGGCTCATGTGGCTATATATAGCTTTCAAATCAAACATAGCCCTGCTTGAATTACTTGAAAAGGAGCTCTTGCTTTATTTACTGATTAAGTTGAAATACCTGTTCTCTAAGTTTCTATTTTGACCCTTCCTGCTCCCTGAGAAACTAAAAACCCCAAATATTTTCTTCCAAAGATTTAGTCTATAAAATAATGCATGTATTTTATATTACTGTAAAGATGTGCCATGCCCTAGTCCACTTTCTTTCAGAATGTACTCTTACCAGGATAACTTGAAATATCTCTATTATGCAACTCAGTTGAGTAATGGTATAGAAAGAAATGACAAATTTGATTTCCTGTTACAGTGCAGCAATGTCTGGTGGGAACTAAGGATGAAACTGTGTATGATGAACATACAGGAGAATGGGGAAAGACTGGAGAAAAAAAAGGCAGATGATAACATTTGTTGTTCAGAAGTTTCTAACAGCGTTTTGCTAATAAAAATTTGGGATGCTGAGGTTTAATCTCAGGACAGATAATGAAGGTGCAAAGGCAATAGGAAGCTGTTTCTTTGGTTCTAACAAGCATCTTTCCAGTCTGGAGACACAGTGTCTGAAGCTACCGTTTATTCAGTGTGTTTATTCAGTCGTTTGCTGTTATAATGCTGTCAAAACAGAATGGGAAGTCATGGTGTCAGATGTAATGTGAATATTTATTCAGGCCTAAATCAAGATTATAGGCCCATTCTAGAGGCTGACTAATAATTTACAGTTGGGTTTTTTTAGAATAAGTCTATTTTATAATTTAGTTTGCTATCTTGTAAATGCAGACTTAGAAACTACCAGTGAGATGCCATTAAAAATACTAACAACTTATTATAAGGTTTGTTAACTTTCTCTGGTTTATGTACTGAAATATATTGTCATATGCTCATGTTATGTTTTTTGTAATCCACCCAAAGACCTTTTTAAAAAGCAGAGAATCAAAATGTTGTGTAGTCATCTTGAAATTTCAATTTAAGACAAAATGTGTTATGTGCTTAGCAAGAGCAGAGTGGTAAATATCAGGGATGCTTGAGTTTCCAGCTGATTGAGCATGGCCAGGAGAAGAGATGAGAACTGTCCTCCCCACTGTTCCTTCTTAATCTTCATTACCAAAATAATAAATTCATACTTAGGTCAGCTAAATTAATTGCCTAGGTGAGATGAGAGCTTGATAAAAAATAACTTTAAATAGGATTGGTTAAACAAAGCATGTGTATTTTGTCTGAAGTTGGAAGTAAAGAGCAAAAGAAGAGAGAGTAGGAGGGTGGGTCACTGCGATGAATGAAGAGACAGGGCGCAGCTTGATGCAAGCAAATGTCAATTTATTGTACAGAAGCACGAGGTTTTATACACTTTCAGAAGCTGCGCGTTTTAAACAGATTGGTTCTTGAAGCTAAGCCTTGCATACTAGGCAATCCCTGATTGGTGGTTAACTACCAGCAATTAACCACAAGGTGTTACCTTTCCTTGGCGCCATCCTTGGTGCCATCCGTCTCCCACTCCCCTGTGCTCTGCAAACATGCCTCATCATGTTAATTGTTGTCTAGACAAGCTCGAGCACATTCCCCTCAGCTAACCGATTGCCACGCATGGTCCTAGTTTCCAGACGGCTCCTGCAGGTCACACTGTCGTGCGATTCAAATTGAGTGGAAAATATGAACCCTTGGAGAAGATGGCAACAGTTCTCAAGTAGTATCTGCCTTGTGAAAAAATGAGTGAGGAGAGAGAAAATGATGTTGAGATATTAATTAAATTTAATATTTGAATAGTTATGGAAAAAACACCTTCCTTTGTTCTGTGGAGGAGGAGAAGAGTACTGAACACACTTCTAGCAAAATAGCCTGGCAGTAGAGCTAAAATTTCATCTAGTTAGTCATCAGAAAACTGTTCCTACAAGTAAATGCCAACTTAAGTCATCCTCACAGGGATGTATTAACACAAAGCAATAAAATCTCTGTACTGTATTTGACTAAAATTGTTGACACCTCTACAAAATCTGATTGTGGAGTGCGTGCAATGCCATCTGCAACATAGATGCATCTAACAGTTTAGAATGTCTTAGCAGATGAGATTTTTAGATGACCCTGATGTTGTCCAAGCTGTGAGTTGAAGAGAGATATTCAGCTTCTGAAAGCATTAAAACTAGATCTGTTTGCTATCAGTCATACTCAGTCTGCTGTTCAAATGGTGTGTAAACCCAGACTCTGTCATATGATTTCCTCATTTTGTAGATAAGAGAAATTATTTGCACTTGTTTATGGATTTTAACTTGACTCCTGGAGAAGCTCAGATAAGGATTCAGCATTAGCCATACTTCCACTGTTCTTTGAAAACATTCTTTTTCTACAATTAACTTTTTTACGGTGTGAATAGACAACCTGTTGCCTATCTTAAAACAAGTAGGAGCCAAGATAGCAACACATATCAAAGCTATGTAAATAGGATAAGCAAAACACAAAATTCCCTAGTTAGATTTTTTGTGGGGTTGGGGGCTGCTTTTTGTTGATCTCAAAATCACAGAATGGTCATGGTTGGAAGGAACCTCTGGAGATCATCTAGTCCAATCCCCCTGCTAAAGTATGTTCACCTAGATCAGGCTGCAGAGTCATGTCCAGGCAGGTTTCGAATGTCTCCAGAGAAGGAGACTCCACAACCTCCCTGGGAAGCCTGTTCCAGTGCTCTGGCACCCTCAAGGTAAAGAAGTTCTTCCTCATATTCAGATGGAACTTCTTGTGTTGCAGTTTGTACCTGTTGCCTCTTGTCCTGTCGCTGGGCACAACTGCCTGGCCCCATCCTCTTGACACTCACCCTGAAGATATTTGTATATATTCCTGGTGGAATTTGGTAAACTTTACTTATAACCCCACCACAAACATTTCCACCGCTTTTGTATTGACGATATCCCATGCATCAATAAATGTAATCTACCCCATTATTGTTCTAGGCAAGATGTCAAAAATACTTTGGCCAATGGGTAAAAAATTCATCAAGACCGTAAACCAAGTCCACCACTCAAACATGTTTTGTGGGAAGCTGTTAAAGGTGTAAATGATAGATGGGGGGTAAACGGATGCCCCAAAATAACCGCTTTTTGCCCAACGGCTCCTTCCTTGATTCCCTCATTAAAGGGACCAAATGATTTAAAGAACCCAGCTCACTTCTCAGGACAACCCGTTCTGGTGGCACTTCCTACTGTGGGAAGCGTACCACTGGTACTGAAAGCCCCACTGAATGCATGTGCTTGGGTGTAGAAGAATGTTTGGCAATCCGATAATCAGTGGCAGAAACACGTTATCACCGGTGAACCATGGGACAACCTTCAAACCTTAGAACTGAAAGCAGTTGTTGAAAGGGCAAACCGTACCCTGAAGGATTATCTTCAGAGACAGAAAGTATCGCAGGACATAGACGTAACTAAACGGTTGACTAAGGTGTTGTTTACCTTAAACTATCTCTCCCTTACGGAGGGTAGAGAGGGACCACCTGTTGTTATACATCACCAAACAGCACGAGGGAACCAAACAACTACAGTTCCTGGTTTGAATGTTCTGTATAAAAATATGGGTTCAGGTGTATGGGAAGGACGTAATCCCGTGTTATTTAACGGTAGAGGTTATTTTTGTATCTCCACAGATAAAGGACCTATATGGGTCCCTAGCAAGTTTGTGCGACCTGTATGTCAAGATCAGAAGACAGAAGAGAAGACTCAGAGTGAGCAGACGGAATAAACTATCTGTGTTGCAAGGGATGTAACCCGTGGGTATTATGCCAATGTATGCTATTTGGGGTAAAGCGGTTCTGTAAGCCAAAGCTTAAATGTAAATGGTGTAAAGGGTATATGTGTTTGATTAGTAACTGGGCATGAAGCAAGAGAAAACATATGACTAGTGTAATACCATGCTGACTGGAGACAGTACACATCATCAGAATCTGTGAAAGCACAGATTTGTGGGGTGGAATGAAAAAAAAAAAAAAAGGTGGAAATTGTAGGACTAAACATGTTTGAGTGGTGGACTTGGTTTACGGTCTTGATGAATTTTTTACCCATTGGCCAAAGTATTTTTGACATCTTGCCTAGAACAAACATATGGGTGACATGGGCAAATATCACGGGGGTAACAGACTTTTGTTTAAGTTTGCAGCAAGCAGACAACCCCTTTAGAACTTGTTTAATTGGTATTGCCTTGCAGGAGAATGAAACAAATTTTGATGGTTTTTTGGAATGTTAAAACAGTGGATCTGACTTTCAATCAGAATGGTACATGTATGAGTCCAAATGGGCAATTTGTTTGGCCTTCTATGCGTAATGCAGCGTGGCAGAAAACGGTTATTGAGAATTTGAATCCACCATATCATTTGCCATTGCAGGAGTTAGACCTATTAGGTAGCATTACGCCCGTTAAATACTTTAACATGACTGCAACGGGAATGCCAGAATGCGAGGACACGGTACCACCACTTCAACCTGTAAATGGCACTGGAGTAATTTGGTTTGGTGACCCGTGGCGATTGTGGCTAGCATAACAAGGTGAATGTGAGTTTGATACAAAGTTTCAAAATTTAACCGGTTCACCTAATTGGAGTGAACTGAAAGCTGGAGGCTTACATGTAAATGTATCAGGGGGCTATCAGTTGCCACTGGGAGTCTTTTTGATATGTGGAGATAGAGCATGGCCAGGGATTCCTTTGCATCCTGTTGGTGGACCATGTTATTTAGGGCGTTTAACTTTCTTTGCTCCACGTATGAAAGACTTATTGAAAATGAATCCACAATTTCATAGATCACGGAGGGCACTGCGCACCTTTGATGAAACATGTAATGACAGAGTCGATCTGCAGTCTGTAACAGCAAATGTCTTAGACTCCATATTTATGCCAGGAGCAATGACTGCATTAAATGCTAAGAATATACGAAGGTTAGCGTGTTGGGGAGAGAAGCAATTTAATCTTACATCGCAGATTTTAAGTTTGTTATCGCTTGACGTAGATAGTGTTAGGCATGCTACATTACAAAATAGAGATGCAGTAGATTTTTTTGTTATTAGCACATGGACACGGTTGTGAGGATTTTGAAGGGATGTGTTGTGTGAACTTTTCCAATCATTCCATATCTATCCACAAGAAGTTGTCACAACTGCAGGGAAACATGAAGCATATTCTTGTTGATGATAATCCCTTTGATGAATGGTTGAGAGGATTGGGCATAACAGGTTGGTTAAAGATGTTATTGATGGAAGGAATATGCTTTTATATAAACATTATTGTAATGCTTTTAGTTTTTAGCTGTGTTTTTTCTTGTTTAAAGAGAGTAGTTTTTAACATAACCAATCAGGCCTGGCTTGTGCAAAAGAAAAAGGGGGAATAGTAGAAGAATGGCTGCAGAAGCATGGCCTTAGAATCTCTGAAGATCTGCACAATCCAGGCCTGGTATTAGAATAGGCCTGTAATCAGAATTGTACTGAAGTTGCTGTGCTGAAGTTAACAAGAAAGGTAGCCTTGAGCTATTCTTGAATCCTGGGACCAAGTAATTATGTTGTGCCAACAGGCCGTGGCTGTAACAAGCTACAGCTGCTGGGAAAGCAGGTGCAAGGCCAAGAAAGAAAGGGACCGGTATGGGAAAATAGGGAGTAACAAACTGCAAGGCTGAAGCACAGCAACACAATTAGCTACATGGATAAAATGCTTATTTTAGTCATGATAATTAGGGGGGTGAGAACCGCGCGTTTATAGACTACTAACCAATTATATTTCTGCTTTACGAATATGCATGTGTATCGGTTCTATATAAGTAGTGTTAGAAACTAATAAAGTTGAGCAAGATGCATAACTCATATTGAACGTCTTCTTGACTCCGGCGAACCCTTCTTCCAACACTTGGGTGGCCTCTGATGCCCTGGGAAAGGAACATAAAATAAATACCCGCTGGATAATCCCATCATTTTAACTCTTTTTGCTTCAGGGAAGCAAGCTCTGTTGTTTTATTTTTACAGGAGAACTCTGATGGACACTGAGAACATGAACTATAAATAAATGACCAATAGTAAAACTGGACTGCTACTACTTTTTTGTATTTTCCCACTTACGCATAACCAAAAGGGTGCTGAATGGCCTTGGTCTAAAGCTATTGTTGGGTATACTGGTTTTACTGGGCAGTATCCCAAGAATCACTTTCCAAATTTGGCCACTGTACTATTGCATGATGATAAGGCCTATTCCCCACTTGAATGGGAGTGGGATTGGAAAGACTGGATCAGAACCTTGACTGGAATAATTGGAGAAAAGATTATGGTAGGATGTAGAAAAGTGGAAGGACTTCTCTATGAAAAGGCCTCTTTAATTACCATCTCTGGGAATCTTTTGGATCCAAATTTAACAACCAGAATTCACCCCAGTATTTCAGCAAAATTTTGTCATACTGCTGAGTGGGAATGTGATAAGCAAGAATACCTTATTATGTGCTGTCGCCAAAAGCACGTCGGCAATTATACCACCCTGGACCCAAGTACCAACAACGTTGAGATCTCTAAATCTTGTAAAAATGACAAGACTGACTGTTGGTATAACTTCACCTTGACGAGGCCTGTCTATGTGGTGTGTAATTGGCGAAGCAATCCAGCAAACCAATCAGATCTATTGAGTCTGACCTTCAAATTCAAAATAAATGCTGTAACTAAAACTCCAGTGATGCTTGTTGCAATAGTCACACACCATGGCATGGAAATGACCCTCACGCTGAATGACAAAAATGAAGTTTTACCCCCTTTTATGGTGGCTCAGGGTGACAACATCTCCATACGATGCAGATTAATTACTGAATCCCTTATTGTGCCAACAAACAGCTATGTTTCAGATATTCAGCCAGCCTGCTCTCCTTTCCTAAAACCCTCTTACGAGGGATGGATAACCTGGCTGCGGAAACGGACACCTTCTGGGAAATGGACTCGGAGAGACCTAACTGGTGTTTTGGGAACAGGACTGAGGGTTCTGAATGGCATTGACTCAGAGACATTAATGAACAAATTGGCAACTACAGCTAATGATCTGGCATGATTGCAACGGCCTTTGCAATCTTCCCTATTGGCTCTGGGAACTAACCAGTGGCAGTTAGCAGATGTGCTACCAAAATGGGAAAAGGTGAATGTGGAAGATCATAAATTGATTGTAGATGCACTTGGTATAATCCAAAATAACCTTTCTTTGGCTCTTAGATGTATCCAGGTCCAATTATGGATACAATCAGTGGCTGACTCGATTATTAGAGAAGGTGAAGGAGGCACTTTTCCCACTGAAATTCGGAAAGTAGTCTGGGACAGTGCCACCGACTTTGAGAGGAAACTCCAATCCTGGTGGAATTTGGTAAACTTTACTTATAACCCCACCACAAACATTTCCACCGCTTTTGTATTGACGATATCCCATGCATCAATAAATGTAATCTACCCCATTATTGCCTTAGGATTGAACCACAATGGAACCATACTCTATCCTTTCGAGCATAGAGTATGGGCCCAAAAGGTGGATGAGAAATGGCAAACTGTAGATTTGGAATCTTGTATTGTGCGGGAACAACAAGGATTTGTCTGTGAAGGCAACACAATCAGAGCTCAGGACATTTGTTTAGACACTACACAGAATATCTGTCATTTTGAGATTCATCCTGACGATAACCCTGAAACAGTGCTTGTATATATTGGCAAAGGTTGTGCATGTTTGAGAACTGCTTGTAATTCTGTGTCTGTAGATACGGTGATTGTAGATACTAAGAATCATTCAAATTTTTGCGTTTGCAATTTTATTAACATCACTGGATGTGACTTCTCCTATTTAGCCCCAGTCACATCTCACCAGCTCTTGAAATCTAATTATACACTGATTCACGAATTGCAGCCTGTACCCATTGGAATAATCTCACCTTGGTAAAACAACTGTTGCAGTGTCAAGACTTGATCAAGATTCTGGAAAAGGTTAGAGAAAACGGACAGAAAACCCTGATAACTGTCCACCACAATGTGGAAGAAATACACCGTGTCTTGAGAAGAGTGGGAAAAGATGCAGAACATGGATGGTGGGACACACTTTTCGGATGGTCACCGACTGCTACTGGCATCTTGAACAAGTTGTATCACCCTATTGTTGTCCTTTTGATATTGGTCTTGATCGGTCTTGTTTTGTCAATGATATTGTATGTCTTAAATTGGAGAATGGTAAAGCAATTGACATATCTGACATCTGTAATCAATACACATAACTTGTTGAATATCCCCTCCAATGTGGACATCCCTAAATCTACTGACACAAGGAAAATTGTATAAGACCTAAACAGATTTATGTTTAGTCATTTTTATGAATACCATTTGATTATTGTAAATTGTTTGAGATAAAGATGATTATTTTCCCCTTCTTTTCCTGTCTGTCATTTTCCTTTCCCCTTTTTCTTTCCCTGTCCTCTTTTACCCCTCTTAGAGGATTATAGCGCTGCCACGTGGTCCTGATAACAATGTTGAGCCACGGGGTGGTGTAAGAGTCGGTCTAAAGAGAACAATATTGTCTCAACATTGCCAACAGAGACCTGGAGATGGAATGTGGTCCTCATGGACACCAAGACCCTGGGAAAGAGAACTGCACAGTACAAGGAGTACTATGCCGTTCCCTGCCACCTGGGATTGAATAAGGCCGCATAACAGCTGTCCAGAAGATGGATCACAACCGTGGTCATAACAACGAACCAGAAAACAATACAAGAACACGCCTCCTGGTCTGAAGCTACCCACCTCTGGGGCAAGATAACCTGGCTCGAGAGGGCGGAGACTGGTGGCAGTCCATGGACCAGAGGAGGAGCAAGGTGTGTTGCTTGGCATAAAAAGATGCCTTCTTAGCAACTGAACTTTGGAGATCTTCCCCACCAAGAATCACAACCATCGGAAGGACCAGCGGGACACTGCCTGGACCTGGGACCATAGGGATGCCTTGGACCCGTGGTGGTAGCTATAATACTCTTTCCTTTTCTTTTTACTTTACCTTTTATTCACTTTCTGTCTTTCTACCTATTGCATGTCGCTTTACGGGCAAACAATAAAATTGTGCTGTTTGATTGAAGCATAACCCCTTGGCGTGGTCGCCTTGATTTTTGTGCTTCGAGATCATAGTTATCGAACCATCACGAGTCCACTGAGTGGACCGTGACAGACAGTTTTGCAAAATATTTTACATCCAAGAAGACAGATTTCTAGTCTCCTCTCAGCCATGGTTCTACCTAGGACATTACTCAAGTTCCTCCTCTTTCATTACATCTTTGTTTTCTCCCTCCAACCCCTCTCTGCCTGAACTGTCTTCTACAACTGTTTTAGGGCACTGTCCTCAGCTATCAGGTCTCCTCCCCAGCAGGATGTTGGTTACAGCTGCAGATTCTAAACAACATTTTTAATGAGCGATACTTAGCTTCTTAACTCATCTTCAAATGCCTTATGGAGTTTCAGACCCATGCACATCCTGATCAGTAGTACACAGGAGAGGATTCAAATACCAGGCCATGACTGAACCAAACTAACACAGAGGCTCCATGTGCCCCACTGCCAGACATACTGGATTTTTAAATTATCTCACAGTAAGGCTCTATCAGAAATGGAGATGCTGCTTTGCTGACCTACCCTTCAAACACAGCTCACTTCTCGAGCATCCATACCCCTGCATAGGGGTCAGAGACTTGATGATCTACTGCCTTCTACATGCACAAAAACAATCAGCCAAATCCTGCCCCTTATTACTCACAAGAGCAGACCCTTTAAACTTTTACCCTGTTTGGACTTCATCAGCCATCTTCCTAACTCAAGTAAAAGTCAACAAACTAATTGTAATAAAACAAAAAATTCAATGTTCCTAATTTCAAAACAGACAGTTCTTCAGTCAATAAAAATTCCTTCTAAGCTACATGTAAGTGAAAGGTGACTAACAGGCAAAAGACTTTTTAAATGCCTGGAGAGGAGATGCTCCAGTCCCCTAATCATCTTGGTAGCCTTCCGCTGGATCCTCTCCAGTAGTTCCCTGACTCTTTTGAACAGGAGAGCCCAGAACTGGGCACAGAACTCCAGATGCAGCCTCACCAGGGCAGAGCAGAGGGGGAGGATCACCTCCCTTGACCTGCTGGCCACAGTCCTCCTAATGCACCCCAGGATCCCATTGGCTGCCTTGGCCACAAGGGCACACTGCTGGCCCATGGGCAACTTGCTGTCCACCAGGACTCCCGGGTCCTTCATCGCAGAGCTGCCTTCCAGCAGGTCAGCCCCAGCCTGTACTGGTGCGTGGGGTTGTTCTTCCTGAGGTGCAGGACCCTACACTTGCCTTTGTTGAACTTCATTCGGTTCCTCTCTGCCCAGCTCTCTAGCCTGTCCAAGTCTCGCTGAATGGCAGCGCAGCCTTCTGGTGTGTCAGCCACTCCTCCCAGTTTAGTATCCTCAGCAAACTTGCTGAGGGTACGCTCTGTGCCTTCATCCAGGTCACTGATGAATAAGTTGAACAGGACTGAGCCCAGTACTCACCCCTGGGGAGCACCGCTAGCTACAGGCCTCCAGCTAGACTCTGTGCTGCTGATCACAACCCTCTGAGCTCTGCCATTCAGCCACTTCTCAATCCACCTCACTGTCCACTCCTCTAACCCACACTTCCTGAGCTTACCTATGAGGATGTTATGGGAGACAGCGCCAAAAGCCTTGCTGAGGTCAAGGCAGACAACATCCACCCCTCTCCCCTCATCTGCCCAGCAAGTCATTCCATTGTAGAAGGATATCAAGTTGGTCAGGCATGATTTCCTACGGTGAATCCATGTTGACTGCTCCCAATAACCTTCTTTTCCTCCCCATCCTTAGAGATGACCTCCAGGATGAGCTGTTCCATCACCTTTCCAGGGATGGAGGAGAGGCTGACCAGCCTGTATTTTCCTGGGTCCTCCTTCTTGCCCTTTTTGAAGACTGAAGTGACATTGGCTTTCCTCCAGTCCTCAGGCACCTCTCCTGTCCTCCATGACCTTTCAAAGATGATGGAGGGTGGCTTGGCAATAACACCTGCCAGCTCCCTCAGCACCTGGGGGTGCATCCCATCGGGTCCCATGGATTTGTGGGTGTCAAGTTTGCCTAAATGATCTCTAACCCGATTCTCCTTGACTAAGGAAAAGTCTTCCTTTCTCCAGACTCTCTCTTGCCTCCAGGGTCTGGGAAACCTGAGGGCCAGCCTTGGCAGTGAGACTGAAGCAAAGGCAGCATTCAGTAACTCTGCCTTCTCTGTGTCCTTTGTCACCAAGTCACCCACCTCATTCAGCAGTGGGCCCACATTTTCCCTAGTCATCCCTTTCCTGATAATGTACTTGAAGAAGCCCTTCTTGTTGTCCTTGATGTCCCTGGTCAGATTTAATTCCAAATGGACCTTATCCTTCCTTGTCGTCTCTCTGCATGTTCTGACAACATCCCTATATTCCTCCCCAGTGGCCTGTCCTTTTTTCCACATCCTGTAAACTTCCTTCTTCTGTTTGAGGTTTGCCAGAAGCTTCTTGCTCATCCATGCAGGACTCCTGCCTCCTTTGCTTGATTTCTTACTCACGGGGGTGCACTGATCTTGAGCTTGGAAGAAGTGATGCTTGAATAGTAGCCAGCTCTGTTGGACCCCCCTACTTTTTGGAGCCCTTACCCATGGGATTCCTCCAAGTAGGTCCTTGAAGAAGCCAAAGTTAGCTCTCCCAAAGTCCAGAGTTGGTACATTTTTCCATTATTTTATTCCCTAATAACTTTACATTGACTAACAGAACCTAAAGCTACAGAGAAAGCTAGTCAAGTGCCGTTTCCTACAATGTATCTCCAAACAATGTTGCTGCAAGTAAACATCAGTTAAAATAATCCAGAAAATGGAAATGTACCCTGGTAAAATTTTTAGTCCTATTTGTGGTAACCACTAAGCTACTTTGGATACTACACTGTTTCAAAATAAATTAGTTTCATATAAAAATTCTAATCATACTCTAATTTTATAATGTAGTAAAAGCAGGATTGACACACTGAGAAAGTCATTGATAAATGCAGCACTGTATATAGAAAATGTACTTTGTTTCCCACGTTAAACTGTCATGTAAAGTTCAGTTTATCAGGAGGGTAAAACTGCACTATATGTTCACTGCAAACAAAAGAGGATCAAGATAAATTAAAAAAAAATATCTGACATCACATATTAATACATAATCCAATGCAAGTAAAAACCAAAAGCTAATTTTCAGCATGATTAGCCTGACATCCTATTGTCCTCTCTTCCTTTTAACCAAGACGCTCCCTTAATGTCAATGAAATCATTTGAATGATCAAGGGGAGTACAGTTCCTGAAGTCAGATAATAAAAAATTTCTTAATTATGGTCAGTTGTTCTCAAACAGTTAAGTTTGTATATTTACTAGTTGCAATGAGACACAGAAAGATCAAGACAACAAACTCTGCCTTTAGCACAGTCTAAAAGTCAACACAGTTGTATGCCAGTTGTGGAAAACTGATTTTTGACAGACAGCAGGTGTAAGAATCAATTAGCAAAACTTCTGGTAGCATACAGAAAATAGTACCTTACCCCTAAGACCACCCATTTGTTTTATTACCTACTGCTTCTATTCACAATGATAGTATAACTAAAAGGCTGCACTTTGGGTTTTACTAAAGCCAACCAGATCAGAAACAGCAATGACATGCAACAGCTTAAAAGGATATTCTGCATGGTAGTTGTACTCCAAATCATGGAGATTCAGGCCACTGTCAAGTAAACAAATGAAACAAAAGAGGAGATATAAATTCAGAAATAGGTAGCTCCAACTTTTTCTTTTTGCAGTTCCAAAGTGGTCTTAAAAAAATTTGCAAATATTAACCAAAGACAACGAAGTATATTAGTCTGTCTTAAAGACAGGCTGTGAAGTCCAATTCAAGTGTCAGGAAGAAACATTTACTATTAGGAAAAATTATTCTTCAGAACATAAAGACAATGGGGTTTTTTGGTCTCTGCATTTATAAGTGTAAATTTAAGATACATCTGTATTCATTCCATGACCAATGGCATGAAGATTAGTGTTTAATGTTCACTCCATAAGAAACAATAAAGGATATGAGGGGGAAAAAATCATAATATGCTGCAAAAGACTAGAAATCTACATTCCTGGTTAACTACCACTAGATTTTATTTTTACATATATATGCATGTATATGTATATATATGTGTGTATGTTAAATAAATACAAATAAAAACAATGTATTATACAAACACACACATATGTAGTCTCTACAGATCTCAAAAAAAGCAGCACAGGCACATAATTAAGGGGTCCCCAGGGCTCATAAAGAAAGCGTAACAAATTTGTTAGTGTTTGGCCTTTCTTTTGCACCCAAGTCTCATTGTAAAACAGCCAGCCATGAAAGTACTTTAAAAAGCTGTTTTTCTTTTTTATATTTACAGCAGGATTTTATAATATACCTTTAATGTTTTACAGAGGCTGATACTTCTGTATATCCTCCTGGCAAATTCAACATGAACCACAAACTTTCTACTTTACAACTTTCAGAAAACCTAATGCTTTTGAATACTAGGATTTTCAACTTTGCAATTTAATGACAACCCTGCCTTTGGCCTTTTCTGAACTGTTGTGAAGTAAATCAGGAACACTAATGTGGGCTAAGAAGTCTTTTTCACACTGTTCGATCACTCTGCATCTTTTTTCTCCACAGACACTGTTTCTCTCCCACTGTCTGTCTAGCCATCCTCCCTCAAAGCAAACAAAATGGTCGTTGTAACTCTACATTACTGCTCATTAGATCACAGGTTAGTCAAATGGAACTGCCCAAGGTTTCCAAAGGAGAGCTATACTTCAAAAATCTGTCCATGTCAAATGAAGAAAAAATCCCTGAGAATGGGGTCACCCAGATCAATGATCAAAAGAGACTGAGAATAGCGGAGGGAAAAAAGAAAAAGCAATCCTTCTTTGTTAAAAAACAGCCTTCTGTATAATAAATCAGAAAACAAAGATACTAAGCTTTTTCACCCCCTTAACAACATCCCATTTTCACTTTAAAATGGAATACCTTGATTTTCAGAAGATTTTCTAAAAGTAAGTTTTTAAATTCTAAGAATGAGGTTTCAATAAACCTGAAAATTAGTAATAGAAATAATCATGGAAAATATTAGGGATTCTCTCCTGCGGCGAATGAAGAGACGGGACGCAGCTTGATGCAAGCAAGTGTCCATTTATTAGTGATTTTCTTACAATTATATATGTTTCTACCTTCTACATATTACACACTGATTGGTTAAATCTTAAGCGTAAAAAACACTGATTGGTTGATATTTAAGGCACACCGTTAGAATAATAGGAACTTACTAGTTTATCTTGACCTAGCAATAATTTCTATTCCAAGGTTAGGGAGTTTCTTTCTACGCGGCTTTCTTGATTACATATTGGCGCCATCCGTTCCCTTATCTGGCTACTTGTTTCTCTGTCCGTCTGGTTGCCTCCTTAACTGTGCTGGCTCAGGGGTCTGCAGTTAGCTTGTTCCTTTGCTCCCAGGGCTTGTGCCCTACAAGTTCTAACAAGTCTCTATTCATCAGGCTATCAGTACTTGGACTCTTGTCCTTGAGGCCTTGTCCTACACTCTCCCCATCATATAATTATTTAATTATTCAAAGATGTAATTAAAATAAATTTTCATTAAATCATTATTTTAATTTAAACAAATTATGCATTCTGAACTTCATGAAAAATTATACAGGCCCACAGAAAAAGTATTCAACCAAAATTACATAGTTTGCAGTCTTCTGATATGTTGTGATGACGTGATACATAACAGATGTGCAGACACATGCAATACTTGAAGAATGTACACCACCATTTCTGTAACCTCTGTTCATCTTTTAAGAACATACAGCAATTTATTAAAGACAATAAGAAAACCAAAGAAAAGTTCAAAACAACAAAAATATATATTTATGTAAAGCAACAACTTTATCTGTAAGTAATGAATTTTGATACACAGAACAGACCAAATTACTCAATGAAGAGCACAGGCTGTATAACAAAGTTCTGTGCACACATGTGCTTTTGAAAGCAACATTGGATAGTTTCTACTTACCTAGAATGAATGAATGAAATATGAAAAAAATAAACCTACATAATGCATTTTAAAAATCACGTAGATAACTGGTTATTCAAAATGAGTTATATTTCTTAAACAACAAACATACATTGTGCCACCAATGAAGACAGCGCTGCAGCTAAAAGGACCACAATGTTTTCTGCAATATTGGTGACGGCATCTTTTAATTTAAAACTCTGAAGAGATTTATTTTCCTGCCCTAGGCAGTAAATCAAAATTCATTCTCTTATTTCCTTTATCCTCAGCCATGAGTAAAGGCTTAATTAAGAGAGAGGAACAAAGATATCTAATTTGGAACAGAATATTTGATAGCAGATTTGTAGTTAATATATGGTCTGTTCCAAAGGTATTACTGCAATAGAACAAAGCTATAGGAAAGCAAAAGAAAGATAAATCCTTAAAATACTCATGTATTTCATACAATTTCAATAAAATAATTTCTTAGCCTTTATTACCACAGTAACACAGAAACTAAAACAAGAATGCAAATGGTGTGATAATATATTATGAAAAGATATTGGGAAAAATTACAGAACAAATCTGTATTGACAGAGACACAAATGGGACAACTTAATTTTTTTTTTAAATAATGCAATTGTATCAAATATATAACAATATATGCAGTAATCCCAATTATCCTCCTCTATACATATGCACAGATGAGATGAACAGCCTTTTAAGAAAAGCTCATTCACTAATGCAGGTTGGGGGTTTGGGTTTTTTTAAAAGTTTGCTAGATGCCTCACAGTGTGTATTAATACTTGAACAAGGGACTTTAGCCTACATTAACTTTAAAAAGGCCTACACACAAATATTGAGGTTTTCGTTTTAAGTCAGTATTTCTAACCCTTGCAACTCTGCATCTAAGTGGAATTTGAATAATCAAAGATAGCAAAGAACATCAGAAAAGTAAAGATGTTGAGAAATTGCATGTGCACATTGCCATGGATTATTCCATGTACTGTTAATACTCTATTCTTCTAAACAGTAGGAAAAAAACAATTTTAAGAATGACCTGGGCAATTATGAATACTACGTTAAAACATTTTCAAGTGATATGGAGAAATAGTGTGAAATAGGGACAATGGACATCGATTGTGATTGTATATATCTGCTCAAGGAATGTGGGTATGATGACTAGTCATGGGTGCGGTGTCTGGTCACATAGGCACACAGCTCTGAGGAGACACCTACCCTTCTTCCTCTAACAAAGGGGCTATTTATAAAAAGGATGAGAAAAGGATGAGAGACATTCCAATGCTATCTAGAGGGAGGGAGTGCTAAGTCTCCTTGCTGGAGAAGATCAGATGGTCACAAGGACGTGAATCACCTACAAACCTGCAAGACCACCACATTCCAGGCAAAGGACTGATAAGCTGATTAACACAGGAAGCGAGAGTAAGCTGGTTTAGGTAACGAATATGTATAGGCGTTAATTGAATATTCAATTGTTTTATTGTATAAATGTGAGATGGTTCCTCACTTCGGGCATGCACAATTGTGAGAAACCATGGACTAGGGTATTGTTTATTAAGATTTATGTTAAGCCCAATGTAAAGATTAGGCAACAAAAGATAAGATAACCGCCAGGTGTCCAGGATGCCGCTTGTGAAAGATAAGATCACCGCCAGGTGTCCAGGATGCCGCTTGTGCATATGAATGAAGGGTCAACACCTCCACTACTTCATGAACACGAAAGTAAAAAAAAGGTATAAAAAGGGACTGTTTGAACTGCTCAGGACGGCAGTTGGCGGAGCGCAGACTCCCCTGCCGTCCAGCGCTGTTTTTGCTCATAATCTGCTTGCTATAATTAATAAAAATTTTAATTGGATTATGATCTATTGTGGTCTCAATTTATAACAATTCTGGTGCCGTGACTCGGATAAGGAACGGTGGGCTTTGGTCCTCCGGGGAGGCGCCCCGCGACATTTCGCGGCCCCGCGACCAACAGCTTACTCCAACCTTACCGACGAACCTAAATTCTAGAATAATGAGCAAAGGAGAAACCGGTAAAATCCCATAAAAATTCTGTGCACGGGAGTCCGGACGAAGACGCAGGACGCGTAAGTATATTGCGAATTTGTTCGCGGGTTTGCCGTTCGGGCGGGATTGGGTTTCCTGGGATATAACGAGTGAGAGGTTCGATATACTGAACCAAGCGAGTGTGGACTCTTAAGTACTGCGTTTCCCAACTCCCGTGAGGGACTGGGCCAGGAACAAGGGGAGCGAGTGAGTGTATGTTTGTGGATATTCCAGAAGATGGGGGCGAAGGGCAGCAAGCCTTCGACTCCCATGGGAAGGGTACCCATTGTACCTAAGAATACCCCTCTGGCATATATCTTACACAATTGGAGATATTTCCCTGGAACCCTAGGGAAAGATAAGCAGAAGATGATAGAATATTGTACTAAGATATGGGGAGGGAAGAAGATTTCTAAAAATGTCTTTTGGCCAGTCTATGGGTCAGAAGAAGATTGGGTAAGACAGCAATTAAACCTCTGGGTTAATAATAAAAAACCCCTTAACCCGGAGGAGAGTCGATATGCGGAAGTGTGGCTAGAAAGACCGGGAGCTAGACTTTACCCACTGAATGAAATAAAAACTAAACAAAAGAAAAAGCAGGAAGAGTTGGATGAAACCCTTCTAACCCCCCCTCCTTACATTCCTCCTCCTGCTCCCGCAGCCCCTCCAGAGGTCCCCAGAGTGCCCACTCCCCCACCAGAGTCGGAACAAGGGTCTCCCCCTCTTCCTAGACGCGTAACTAGAAGTCAAAAAGGGGCAGCTCAGATGTACCCCCTAAGGGAAATACCCATGGGGGGACCTCAACCTGTGATCGGATATATTTCCGTACCCCTAAACTCGGCTGACCTACGAGATTTTAAAAGAACCGAGATGGGAAACTTAATTGAGGACCCACTCGGAGTGGCAGAAAGATTAAATCAATTTTTGGGACCAAACCTTTATACTTGGGATGAGATGCAATCTATCCTTGGTCAATTATTTACTACCGAGGAAAGAGATATGATTAGACGAGCAGGAATGAGACTGTGGGATGCTCAGCATGCCCAGGGACCCCAAGCAGATATTAAATGGCCACTCCAAAGACCTAATTGGGATAATCAGGATCCAGTGCATAGAACTCATATGCAGGACCTGAGAACTATAGTAATTCAGGGGATTAGGCCAGAATATCAATAAAGCATTTAATGAAATGCAAAAGAAAGATGAAAGCCCTACTGAGTGGCTGGAACGACTGAGGAAAGCCCTTCAGCTGTACTCTGGGGTAAATCCAGACGACCCTTTAGGGTAAGCACTCCTCAAAACTCAGTTTGTGGCAAATAGGAGAGTCAGGGGCTCTATATCTTAGGGGACCGGAGTCATCATGAGCCCTTGATAAAATTAAAAATAGGTCCCCATAAACAAGAGTTCACCTTTTTAGTAGACACTGGGGCTGAGAAATCGACTATTAAGCATATACCTGAGGGATGTAAAGTTTCCCCTGAAAAAGTACAAGTAATTGGGGCAAAAGGAGAACCCTTTAAAGTAAGCAAAATCAAAAATGTGGTATTCGAAACTGAAAATAAATTTGGAATGGGTGAACTCTTGCTCGTCCCTGAAGCAGAATTTAATCTGTTAGGACGAGATTTAATTGTTGAATTGCAATTAGAAATTAAAGTAAAAAATCAAGAGCTAACAGTGATATGGAGAAATAGTGTGAAATGGCGACAATGGACATCGATTGTGATTGTATATGTCTGCTCAAGGAATGTGGGTATGGTGACTGGTCATGGGTGCGATGTCTGGTCACATAGGCACACAGCTCTGAGGAGACAACTACAGTTTTGAGGAGACGCCTGCCCTTCTTCCTCTAACAAAGGGGCTATTTAAAAGAGAATGAGAAAAGGATGAGAGACATTCCAATGCTATCTAGAGGGAGGGAGTGCTAAGTCTCCTTGCTGGAGAAGATCGGATGGTCACAAGGACATGAATCACCTACAAACCTGCAAGACCACCACATTCCAGGCAAAGGACTGATAAGCTAATTAACATACAAAAAAAAGAGGAAGCTAAAAACTTCCTTTAGGTTGTCTTAAGAATTGGGGAATTCCTGGAATGTAACAACTGAAATAGCGCTCTGTGTCTTGTTTGTTCGATTTGTTGTCTTGTTATGTGTTCAAAACTCGGAGTTAGAAATGTATGTTGAAAAATATTATTATTCTGGTAATTCGTGGCAAATAGCGGAAAACTTAACACTCTGCTTAAGACCAGGAAAAATTTGGTTTTGTTTGTTGTTTGTTTTTTGGCAATTGTTCATTGAAATGCATACTTTGTGAACTGTTAGTGTTCCTAAAAGTTGTACATAAGTGCATGGTACCGTATAACATACTGCTTGTGTGACTGAGGGCTGCCCGGAGAGTGTGAATGGTGTGATTGAGATGCGCATTTTGATTTTCCGTGTATAGCTTAATTATTTTGACTGAGTGTGAGTGCTAGAGTGCTTGAGACAGGCGTTTGAGTGCAAAACGAGTAAGAAGCTCTATCCGCATTTCCGACCTTGGGTGACCTTGGGTGGCTAAGGCGGCCGGAGAAAAACAAAGTAATTAAAATTGCAAAATGGGAAACGGAAGGAGTAAGCCCTGTGAAAAATCGCCCTTGGGTTGTATATTAAAACATTGGAGTGATATTTTAGGACATGGTGGTACCGAAAATAGAAGGAAATTGGTTAAATATTGTAATCAGTGGTGGCCTTTGTATAAATTGGGGAGTGATGCGAAATGGCCTCAGGAGGGAGGAACGTTAGATTATAACACTCTCCTGCAATTAATGTTGTGTCTGAGGAGAGAAGGAAAATGGGACGAAGTATCGTATGCAGACATGTTCTTCGTCCTCCAGGACAAACCTGAATGGCAAAAAGGACTGTGGATTAGTACCCCGTCGGGATCCTATGGTACTAGCACTAGAAAGAGTGCGGGATTAACATCACCTGATCTTTGATTGTGGCTCTAGAAAAGGATAGGAAAAAACTGAGACCTAAACTAGAAAGATGTTCTTGTTGAAATTTTTGTGTTAAAAAGCTCAGGTTGTGGTTCCTTCTGTGGAGCAACCAGAGTGAAACACGTTGTAAGATAAAAACTTGTACTAATGTATGTAAAACCTGAGACGGGGGTGGGTGGAGAATCAAAGACCTTGTGAAAGTGTTGAAGTATTGGGGTGAGTTTGTACAAACCCCCGTACCCCCTCGAAGGTGCGACTGAATCATGCTGGGATGCATGGCAGGATGTTTTCTGTTTGCCTGCGAAGGCCTGATATGTAATAACACAGACTTAAAGCAACAAGTAGCAGATTTGCATTCAGGGTAAGAAAGAGTTAAAACAGAAGTGCTGCTGCAGAGGCAGGTTTGTGTAACCTGCAGAGCAGGAAGAGCATCTCCTGCCCCGAACCCTTCTGCTGGTGAGGAGGAGGGGGTTGCTATTGCTGACAATTGAGCAGAAGGACCTGACAATGTCACCCCAATTGCTGCAGCATTTGCAGTACAACAGGACCGGTAACGGCCCCTCTAGGGCAGGGAATGGGTATGAGGTGGAATTTTTAATAGACACAGGAGCCACCTATTCGGTTTTGAACCAGGCTTTAATGCCTTTGGGAAATGATTATGTTTCAGTAAAAGGTGCAACTGGCCAAACTGAAAAGGCTTATTTTTGTAAACCTTTAAAATATAAGTTGGGAAAACAGATGGGGATCCATAAATTCCTATTTATGCCAAATTCCCCAAAGGCCCTTCCTGGTAGGGACTTATTAGAACAATTGGAGGCAACAATCAAATTTAAAAAAGGGGAAGTTACTCTGGAGGCAAATAATCATCAATACATACAGGTTATGAGCCTATCTCTGGCCAATACTCCTATAAAAAGGGAAACTGATACCAGAATTATTGATCAGGTATATCCCGGAGTATGGGCAATTGACATACCGGGACGTGCCAAGAATGCATCACCTGTAATAGTAAAATTGAAGGAAGGACAGAGTGCGGTAAGAATTAAACAATACCCACTGAAAAGGGAAGATAGGGAAGGAATTCGTCCAAACATAGAGCGATTCATAGAACTAAAACTACTAAAAGAATGTGAGTCAGAATTTAACACACCTATCCTCCCAGTTAAAAAACCTGATGGGTCTTATAGGATAGTTCAAGATTTAAGGGCCATTAACAAAATAACAGAGGATCTGTATCCTGTAGTAGCTAACCCCTATACCTTACTAACCACCCTGACACCTGACCTAGCTTGGTTCACAGTTTTAGACTTAAAAGATGCCTTCTTTTGCCTCCCTCTCCATGAAGCCAGCCAAAGAATTTTTGCTTTTGAATGGGAAAATCCCAGAAGCGGTCGAAAGACCCAGCTCACATGGACGGTGTTGCCACAGGGGTTTAAAAATAGCCCCACAATTTTTGGAAACCAATTAGCAAAGGATTTGGAGTTATGGGAAACACCGTCAGAAGAAGGGAAAGTGTTACAATATGTAGACGATCTTCTTATTGCAACCAGAACCGAAGAATCTTGTATTATTTGGACTGTGAGTCTGCTGAACTTTCTGGGACTACAAGGATATCGAGTTTCTAAGAAGAAGGCACAGGTGGTGTTACAACAGGTCACATACCTGGGGTACGAGATCAGTGCCGGACAACGGGTCCTGGGGAAGGCCCGAAAAGAAGCCATATGCCAAGCCCCCCGACCACGAACTGTAAAGGAACTGCAGACATTTCTGGGAATGACAGGATGGTGCCGGCTTTGGATATGTAATTATGGCTTGCTTGTTAAACCATTATATTCCCTGATAGCAGCTAATCAGAAGGATCTTCAGTGGGATGCTGAATCAGACAGAGCTTTCCATGAACTGAAGAAAGCCTTGATGTCGGCACCAGCACTAGGCCTTCCTGATGTGAGTAAGCCATTTTTCCTATTTTCCCATGAGAAACAGGGAATGGCATTAGGAATACTGGCACAAGATTTGGGACCATACAGACGGACAGTGGCATACTTCTCTAAACAGCTGGATGCCACTGCAAAAGGATGGCCTGGTTGCCTGAGAGCAGTAGCAGCCGTCATCCTAAACATCCAAGAGGCCCGGAAGTTTACCCTGGGCCAGAAAATTACTGTCTTAGTATCCCACACAGTGTCTGCAGTCCTTGAAAAAAAAGGGGGGCATTGGCTGTCCCCACAGAGATTCCTAAAATACCAGGCCATAATGGTGGAACAAGATGATGTTGAGATCGTGACTACAAACATCGTCAATCCGGCCTCATTTCTTAATGGGAATATTGGAGAATCAGTCGATCATGACTGTCTAGAAACAATCGAAGCCACTTATTCTAGTCGGACAGATCTCAAGGATGTTCCTATTAATGGAGCTGAACATTGGTTCACGGATGGGAGCAGCTATATGCTGAATGGAAAGCGACATTCCGGATATGCTGTTACAACCTCTGAAGAAGTGATAGAATCGGGGCCGCTACCGGCTGACACTTCGGCACAAAAGGCTGAAATCATAGCCCTTACTCGAGCTCTGGAGAGAGCTCGGGGAAAACCTATAAATATTTGGACTGATTCTAAATATGCCTTTGGAGTGGTACATGCTCATGGAGCAATATGGAAAGAAAGGGGACTGTTAAACTCCCAAGGAAAAATCATCAAACATGCGGAAGAAATTTTGAAACTCCTAAATGCGGTCCAGCTTCCTGAAAGGGTGGCAATTATGCACATTAAGGCACACCAGAAAGTGAGCACGGAATTGGAAAGAGGAAATGAACTGGCGGACAGGGAAGCAAAACAGGCAGCCAGAAAAGCAATCAAGGTGGAGGGTGCGCTAACACCCGATGGACAAATATCTCTAGAAGGTAAACCAGACTATACAAAAGAAGATCGCAAACTGATTTCTGACCTAGAGGGATCATATAATGAGGAAGGGTGGGCTATAATCTCACATGGGAGAATAGTGATTCCTTCCTACATGGTATGGTCAGTAGTCCGGGAAGAGCATAGAAAAAGGCACTGGGGGGCAGAAGCTCTATATAAGGATCTCACTAAAAACATAATAGCACGAAATTTGTATACTACTATTAGACAAGTAACCCAACAATGTGATCTTTGTCTCCAGACTAATCCTAAGATTACCAAGGGGCCAAAGTTGGGAAAAATTGGGAGAGGAAATGTTCCTGGGCAACATTGGCAGATCGATTTCTCGGAACTTCCTAGAAAAGGGGGGTATCGATATTTATTGGTACTAACAGATACCTTTTCAGGTTGGCCAGAAGCCTTCCCGTGCAGAACTGCTAAAGCCCGGGAAGTGACCAAAATACTACTCCAAGAGATAATACCTAGGTTTGGAGTCCCAGCAGTAATGTCCTCGGATAAAGGACCACATTTTGTGTCCAGAATAGTGCAACAGATCAGCCACCATCTAGGAATAGATTGGCAATTACATACCCCATACCGACCACAATCGAGTGGCCAGGTGGAAAAGATGAATCGTCTAATCAAACAACAGATTGTCAAGTTAGGTCAAGAAACAAATCTAACTTGGCCCCAGTCTTTGCCATTAGCTCTTACACGAATTCGAACTAGACCGAGAGTAAAAGAGGGGCTTAGCCCATTTGAAATTTTATATGGACGACTCTATGGGGTACAAAAGGGGACGTCTTCACAGATTGGTGAAGAAACAATGACTTCCTATATGGTGGCACTAAACAAACAATTAATAAGAATTGAGAAGCATGTGATGGGAACACGCAGTAGGGGTCTGGATGGACCTGTTCACGATATACAACCAGGAGACTATGTATACGTTAAGTGTTTTGCAGATAAAACCCTGGAACCACAGTGGACCGGACCTTTTCAAGTCCTACTCACCACCTACACTGCAATCAAGGTTGAGGGACAGAATTCTTGGATTCACCATACCCGGATTAAGAAAGCCCCTGCAACTTCTTGGAAAGTAACCCCAGATAAAAAAGAACTGAAACTCAAATTTACTCGGACAAATGGGAACAATGTGGGTGGCAAGTAAGTGAACCTGAGAGGTTGCGGATCCACCATATGGGAAGGGCACCACAACAAACAATATAGAACAAAAGAGTCTGGGACTGAGCCAGTGGCCAGTCTTGCCCAACTTGTTATCAGTAAGCCCCAACTCAAACAAAGATATTTTTGATCAAAACAGATTTTATATGTATATATGAGGAACGTTTAGATTCTTAAAATGATCAATAGTGGGTTTAAACCATTTGTGGTTTTTTGTACCCTCTCTCTTGCCTACAACCAAGAGCCTGATAATTGGCCTTGGAATCATGCCCAGAAAAAACACACTGGAATAATGGGAAAGGTGGACTCAAAGATGAAACTAGCTATGGTGGTTTTTTCTGAAAATGAGGTGTACCAAAGGAATCAATGGGATCGGGAGGATGTACACAAAGTCAACCGATTATGGGGAAAATTAGGAGATAGGATAAAAGTAGGGTGTCAAACATATAATGAAAAGGATAACACCAAGATTTTGGGAGACACCCTGATTAATGTCAGAAAGGTAGATAAGGAATTTACCCTTCTAAATACAACCATGTGCTTTAATTCACGGGAATGTTGGCACAATTTTACCTTAACCGAGCCCATCTTTATAATATGCCTAGGAAAGGAATCCCCAAGAACAGCTCTGACTTATAAGATCAAAATAACAATCATGCTAACCACTGTTCCTACCACCACCACAGTTACAACAACCCCATTAACGCTTGATCTTAAATTAACTAAACCAGATCCAAAAATTTATACAATTGGACCATATGTAATCAGAAATACAGGTCAGCAACAAATGTTGTTTAACCCAGAATGGTCTCTTAAAAGAATAGAGTTACAAATACAAGTCAATGTTTCTGATGTTAAGCCATCCTGTTCCCCCTTCTTACGAACCTCTTATGAGGGATGGACAACTTGGTTAAGAAAAAGGGGAAATATTTATCGAAACAGAATAGTGAGGGATGTAACTGGAATGTTGGGAACAGGACTCGGAGTATTAAATTCCATAGACTCAGAGGTGATAATGAATAAACTAGCCGCCACCACGGCCGATCTATCAAAACTACAACAACCACTAAAATCTTCATTATTGGCATTAGGGGCGCATCAATGGTTGATATCGAAGGTACTCCCCAGGTGGGAACAAATAAACATGGAAGATCATCAACTCATCACTAAGGCATTAGGTTGTTTACAGGATGACGTCGCCCTGGCTCTAAGTTGCATCCAAGCCCAAATGTGGATGCAATCAATAGCTGCATCCATAATAAGAGAAGGAGAGGAAGGCATATTTCCTACGGAAATTCGAAAGATGGTTTGGGACAATGCTACGGAGGTAGAAAGAAAACTCCAGTCATGGTGGAATATGGTGAACTTTACCTACGACCCCAACACACACACAATCACAGCTTTTGTGTTAACCATACGTAATGCAGTAATAATTACCATACACCCCATTGTAGCCCTTGGAATTAACCATAATGGGGTGCTCCTATACCCTTTTGAACATAGAACATGGGCCAGAAAGACAGGCGACAAGTGGCAAACAGTAGATTTAGAATCTTGCATTATGCGAGAACAGCAGGGCTTCCTCTGTGAAAGCAATACTATAATGGCTCAGGATACTTGTTTAGATACAGATCAGAAAATATGTCATTTCGAGGCCCGACCAAATGCAAACTTGAAAACAGTAATTATATATGCAGGGAAGGGATGTGCGTGTTTGAGAACTAAGTGTAACACAATAACCATGGATGGGGAGGTAAAGGAGACTGCACAGTATTCAAATTATTGTATTTGTAATTTTACTACTATCACAGGATGCGATTTTAGTTACTCAGCCGCAGTAGTGTCTCATCAATTCTTAAAATCCAACTTTACCCTATCACAGATAATAATTCCTACCCCCATAGGACTAAATATAAGCAGTATAAAAGAACTATTAAAACATGCATATTTACAACGTATACTGGAAGAAACCAAAGGAAAGGGACACGAAACTCTTCTTATGATCCATCATGATGTAGAGGGGATCAAGAAAGTTTTAAAAAGGTAGAACAGGATGGAAACCATAATTGGTGGGATACTCTCTTTGGCTGGTCACCTTCTGAACAGGAATTCTTAACACTCTGGTACACCCCATTGTGATCTTATTGATCAGTTTAGGAATTTCCTTAATACTAACCATTGTGTTATATTTGTGGGTTTGGAGAATGTTTAAAAGGGTAACACTTATGTATGATGCTTTATATCATTCGGGAAGGCTGCTTAAGTAAAAGAATTTACTTAGTTTGATAGAAAAGGGGGGATTGATATGGAGAAATAGTGTGAAATGGGGACAATGGACATCGATTGTGATTGTGTCTGCTCAAGGAATGTGGGTATGGTGACTAGTCATGGGTGCGGTGTCTGGTCACATAGGCACACAGCTCTGAGGAGACGCCTACAGTTTTGAGGAGATGCCTGCCCCTCTTCCTCTAACAAAGGGGCTATTTAAAAGAGAATGAGAAAAAGATGAGAGACATTCAAATGCTATCTAGAGGGAGGGAGTGCTAAGTCTCCTTGCTGGAGAAGATTGGATGGTCACAAGAACATGAATCACCTGAAGAAGATCGGATGGTCACAAGAACATGAATCACCTACAAACCTGCAAGACCACCACATTCCAGGCAAAGGACTGATAAGCTGATTAACATACGAAGCGGGGTTTAGGTAACGAATATGTATAGGCGTTAATTGAATATTCATTTGTTCTATTGTATAAATGTGAGATGGTTCGTCACTTCGGGCATGCACGCTTGTGGAGGAGCGATCCCCCGTGCATCTGCGCGCAATAAACATACCTACTTTATAACTTTCGAGTTATAGAGTCTAATTCCGCACGTCAAGGCAAAAAATTCTTTGCCTGTTACAGTAAAAAGTAGTTCTACTACTAATGTAGATCTGTGTGACTTGTTATGGTATGCGCAGATGAAACTCTGCATTGACAACAAAGTACAAGGAATAAGGTTGGTCAGGTGCCTCCTACCATAGTCAAGAGCAAGACTGGGGTGGCCTCTGTGTTTGCCACCAAGAAGAATCTTGAGCTCCTCTGTTGGCTGCAACCCAGTAGGCGTTGAGCGGTGGGATCATGTGCCATGCCAGACCTTGATGTGAGTGTTATAAATTGAGACCACAATAGATCATAATCCAATTAAAATTTTTATTAATTATAGCAAGTAGAATATGAGCAAAAACAGCGCTGGACGACAGGGGAGTCTGCGCTCCGCCAACTGCCGTCCTGAGCAGTTCAAACAGTCCCTTTTTATACTTTTTTTCTTTTACTTTCGTGTTCATGAAGTAGTGGAGGTGTTGGCCCTTCATTCATATGCACAAGCGGCATCCTGGACACCTGGCAGTGATCTTATCTTTTGTTGCCTAATCTTTACATTGGGCTTAACATAAATCTTAATAAACAATACCCTAGTCCATAGTTTCTTACAATTCCCCCTTTTTCTTTTTATCCTATTATTGTTTATTAGACGCTGCTTTCATTCTCGGCACTGTGAACAAACCTTTTTCCACAATCCCAACATTTATCATAACACTCACAAGGTAATACCTCACAATTACAATAGGCATAGTTCTCACGTGGCATAACGCATTCACAACAATCTTCATCCTCATTAATAGATACACTCTTATATTTTGCCCTAGACCTCGTAGTTAAAATAAGCAATTTAGCTATGTCAAACCGTTCTCTAATAAAGTGTAGCGTAATATACAAGGCCCAAATATAAGTCCCAGAATCAACATAATAAGTGGTCCTGCTAAAGCAGACAACAAAGTGGTTAGCCAAGGTGAGATATTAAACCAGTTTTCATACCATGACCTGCCCGCCTCACGATCTTTCTTACATTGATCTAACCTTTTCCGGAGTTCAGACATGGTGTCCTGGACTACTCCAGTCCTGGGGAAGTTCGGCCATTGTTGCTTTAGTGTCCCATTGTTCTGGTTCTTTTCTCCACAGTTTGTTCCTCCTCTGCCTTGCCCGTCGACTCGGTTGCTTCGAGCCACGGGGTGTACCATCTTCTCGGCAGCAAGGGAATTCTTCAGGAGAACGGCTGCTTCGGGCTTTCTGCCTGTTTACATAGGCTTCCCACTTTGCAGCTTTAATTGCCACCCACATTGTTCCCATTTGTCCGAGTAAATTTGAGTTTCCGTTCTTTTTTATCTGGGGTTACTTTCCACGAAGTTGCAGGGGCTTTCTTAATCCGGGTATGGTGAATCCAAGAATTCTGTCCCTCAACCTTGATTGCAGTGTAGGTGGTGAGTAGGACTTGAAAAGGTCCGGTCCACTGTGGTTCCAGGGTTTTATCTGCAAAACACTTAACGTATACATAGTCTCCTGGTTGTATATCGTGAACAGGTCCATCCAGACCCCTACTGCGTGTTCCCATCACATGCTTCTCAATTCTTATTAATTGTTTGTTTAGTGCCACCATATAGGAAGTCATTGTTTCTTCACCAATCTGTGAAGACATCCCCCTTTGTACCCCATAGGGTCGTCCATATAAAATTTCAAATGGGCTAAGCCCCTCTTTTGCTCTGGTCTAGTTCGAATTCGTGTAAGAGCTAATGGCAAAGACTGGGGCCAAGTTAGATTTGTTTCTTGGCCTAACTTGACAATCTGTTGTTTGATTAGATGATTCATCTTTTCCACCTGGCCACTCGATTGTGGTCGGTATGGGGTATGTAATTGCCAATCTATTCCTAGATGGTGGCTGATCTGTTGCACTATTCTGGACACAAAATGTGGTCCTCTATCCAAGGACATTACTGCTGGGACTCCAAACCTAGGTATTATCTCTTGGAGTAGTATTTTGGTCACTTCCCGGGCTTTAGCAGTTCTGCACGGGAAGGCTTCTGGCTAACCTGAAAAGGTATCTGCTAGTACCAACAAATATCGATACCCCCCTTTTCAAGGAAGTTCCGAGAAATCGATCTGCCAATGTTGCCCTAGAACATTTCCTCTGCTAATGTTCCCTAGTTTTATTTTATTTGCTGTATTGGGATTATTGCGTAAACACATTTCACATTGCTGAGTCACCTGTTTTATTACAGTATACAAGTTTCGCCCTTTCAATTTCTGATTTAGACTTTTATATAAAGTATCAGCTCCCCAATGCGTCTTATTAATAATAGGGCTGTGGTCCATATTAAATTGGATGGTACCACTATACAACCATCCCTTAAATAAGTCCATTTACTTAATTTTATTTTATAATTCATGTCCTGAATTACCTTTAAGTTTTCTTTAGAATAGTTTGGCTCTTGATCTGTACTTACAGTTTGGATTTTATCGTCTGGTATTAAGGATAATTCCTCCTTTCCTACCTCCTCTGTTACTCGTCTGGCCTCATGGTCGGCCAGGCGGTTTCCAATTTCCAAATCAGTGCCTCTATGGGCCACCTTATGTTCTTCCTTCCTGGATGACCCTCTTATAACAGAGGGGGCCATTCCTCACGTCAAGGTCTGGCATGGCATATGTCCCCACCGCTCAACGCCTACTGGGTTGCAGCCAGCAGCGGAGCTCAAGATTCTTCTTGGTGGCAAACAGCGAGGCCAACCCAGTCTTGCCCTTGACTACGGTAGGAGGCACCTGACCAACCTTATTCCTTGTACTTCATTGTCAATGCAGTTTCATCTGCACATCCCATAACAAGTCACTGTCATGGCAAAACACACAGATTTACATTAGTAGAACTACTACAGAGTGTATTTTATTTCACTTCACTTTTTCTGCCAATATCCCCACAGCCTTGCTGACCAAGGGATATTGTTTTTATCTGAACTGGGCAAGCCTCCCCCTTATCATTTTTACTGTAACAGGTAAAGCATTTTTCACCTTTCCTGGAATTTATTTTCAGATACACCTGGTTAAAAATTTCTTTTACTTCAGGGAGGTCCTCTTTTCCTCTTTTCTGTTGAATTAAAGATAAGCTCAATATTTCAATTACTTGATCGTATTTAACTTTTAATTTCATTTCCCCTTCTTTAAACGTCTAGATGTTCTAATAAATCTCATGCCAAGAAAGATTTTAGTGAATTTGGCATTCTTATTTGTTTTTTTTGTTTTTGTTTTTTTTTTTTACTTTGTACTTTAAAGGTTTCAGGATGTTTTCCTGGTGGCCAGCAGCTCCCACAACTGTAACAAATTTATTTATTTATTTATTTATTACTGAAGTTTAACAAGTAAGTTGGTTTTGTATTCACTGAAATTCCACCTCATACCCATTCCCTGCCCTAAAGGGGCCGTTACCGGTCCTGTTGTACTGCAAATGCTGCAGCAATTGGGGTGACATTCAGGTCCTTCTGCTCAATCATCAGCAACAGCAACCCCCTCCTCCTCACCAGCAGAAGGGTTCGGGGCAGGAGATGCTCTTCCTGCTCTGCAGGTTACACAAACCTGCCTCTGCAGCAGCACTTCTGTTTTAACTCTTTCTTACCCTGAATGCAAATCTGCTACTTGTTGCTTTAAGTCTGTGTTATTACATATCAGGCCTTCGCAGGCAAACAGAAAACATCCTGCCATGCATCCCAGCATGATTCAGTCGCACCTTCGAGGGGGTACGGGGGTTTGTACAAACTCACCCCAACACTTACACACACACACACGCGCCTCAGGTTTTACATACATCAGTACAAGTTTTTATATCTTACAACGTGTTTCACTCTGGTTGCTCCACAGAAGGAACCGCAACCTGAGCTTTTTAACACAAAAATTTCAACAAGAATATCTTTCTAGTTTAGGTCTCAGTTTTTCCTATCCTTTTCTAGAGCCGCAATCAAAGATCAGGTGATGTTAATCCCACACTCTTTCTAGTGCTAGTACCATAGGATCCCGAGGGGGTACTAATCTACAGTCCTTTTGCCACTCAGGTTTGTCCTGGAGGACAAAGAACATGTCTGCATATGATACTTCATCCCATTTTCCCTCTGTCCTCAGAAACAACATTAATTGCAGGAGAGTGTTATAATCTAACGTTCCTCCCTCCTGAGGCCATTTCGCATCGCTCTCCAATTTATACAAAGGCCACCACTGATTACAATATTTAACCAATTTCCTTCTATTTTCGGTACCACCATGTCCTAAAATATCACTCCAATGTTTTAATATACAACCCAAGGGCGATTTTTCACAGGGCTTACTCCTTCCATTTCCCATTTTGCAATTCTAATTACTTTGGTTTTTGGGTTTTTTTTGTTTTTTTTGTTTTTTTTTTTTTTTTTTCCAGCCGCCTTAGCCACCCAAGGTCAGAAACGCGGATAGAGCTTCTTACTCGTTTTGCACTCAAACGCGTGTCTCAAGCACTCTTGCACTCACACTCAGTCAAAATAATTAAGCTATACACGGAAAATCAAAATGCGCATCTCAATCACACCATTCACACTCTCCGGGCAGCCCGCAGTCACACAAGCAGTATGTTATACGGTACCGTGCACTTATGTACAAACTCTTAGGAGCACTAACAGTTCACAAAGTATGCATTTCAATGAACAATTGCCAAAAAACCAAACAACAAAAAAACCCCCAATTTTTCCTGGTCTTAAGCAGAGTGTTAAGTTTTCCGCTATTTGCCACGAATTACCAGAATGTTAATATTTTTCAACATACATTTCATAACTCCGAGTTTTGAACATATAACAAGACAACACATAGAACAAACAAGACACAGAGCGCTATTTCAGTTGTTACATTCCAGGAATTCCCCAATTCTTAAAACAACCTAAAGGAAGTTTTTAGCTTCCTCTTTTTTTTGTATGTTAATTAGCTTATCAGTCCTTTGCCTGGAATGTGGTGGTCTTGCAGGTTTGTAGGTGATTCATGTCCTTGTGACCATCCGATCTTCTCCAGCAAGGAGACTTAGCACTCCCTCCCTCTAGATAGCATTGGAATATCTCTCATCCTTTTCTCATTCTCTTTTAAATAGCCCCTTTGTTAGAGGAAGAAGGGCAGGCGTCTCCTCAAAACTGTAGTTGTCTCCTCAGAGCTGTGTGCCTATGTGACCAGACATCGCACCCATGACCAGTCACCATACCCACATTCCTTGAGCAGACATATACAATCACAATCGATGTCCATTGTCGCCATTTCACACTATTTCTCCATATCACTGTTAGCTCTTGATTTTTTACTTTAATTTCTAATTGCAATTCAACAATTAAATCTCGTCCTAACAGATTAAATTCTGCTTCAGGGACGAGCAAGAGTTCACCCATTCCAAATTTATTTTCAGTTTCGAATACCACATTTTTGATTTTGCTTACTTTAAAGGGTTCTCCTTTTGCCCCAATTACTTGTACTTTTTCAGGGGAAACTTTACATCCCTCAGGTATATGCTTAATAGTCGATTTCTCAGCCCCAGTGTCTACTAAAAAGGTGAACTCTTGTTTATGGGGACCTATTTTTAATTTTATCAAGGGCTCATGATGACTCCGGTCCCCTAAGATATAGAGCCCCTGACTCTCCTATTTGCCACAAACTGAGTTTTGAGGAGTGCTTACCCTAAAGGGTCGTCTGGATTTACCCCAGAGTACAGCTGAAGGGCTTTCCTCAGTCGTTCCAGCCACTCAGTAGGGCTTTCATCTTTCTTTTGCATTTCATTAAATGCTTTATTGATATTCTGGCCTAATCCCCTGAATTACTATAGTTCTCAGGTCCTGCATATGAGTTCTATGCACTGGATCCTGATTATCCCAATTAGGTCTTTGGAGTGGCCATTTAATATCTGCTTGGGGTTCCTAGGCATGCTGAGCATCCCACAGTCTCATTCCTGCTCGTCATCATATCTCTTTCCTCGGTAGTAAATAATTGACCAAGGATAGATTACATCTCATCCCAAGTATAAAGGTTTGGTCCAAAAAAATTGATTTAATCTTTCTGCCACTCCGAGTGGGTCCTCAATTAAGTTTCCCATCTCGGTTCTTTTAAAATCTCGTAGGTCAGCCGAGTTTAGGGGTACGGAAATATATCCGATCACAGGTTGAGGTCCCCCCATGGGTATTTCCCTTAGGGGGTACATCTGAGCTGCCCCTTTCTGACTTCTAGTTATGCGTCTAGGAAGAGGGGGAGACCCTTGTTCCGACTCTGGTGGGGGAGTGGGCGCTCTGGGGACCTCTGCGGGAGCAGGAGGAGGAATGTAAGGAGGGGGGGTTAGAAGGGTTTCGTCCAACTCTTCCTGCTTTTTCTTTTGTTTAGTTTTTATTTCATTCAGTGGGTAAAGTCTAGCTCCCGGTCTTTCTAGCCACACTTCCGCATATCGACTCTCCTCCGGGTTAAGGGGTTTTTTTATTATTAACCCAGAGGTTTAATTGCTGTCTTACCCAATCTTCTTCTGACCCATAGACTGGCCAAAAGACATTTTTAGAAATTTTCTTCCCTCCCCATATCTTAGTACAATATTCTATCATCTTCTGCTTATCTTTCCCTAGAGTTCCAGGGAAATATCTCCAATTGTCTAAGATATATGCCAGAGGGGTATTCTTAGGTACAATGGGTACCCTTCCCATGGGAGTCGAAGGCTTGCTGCCCTTCGCCCCCATCTTCTGGAATATCCACAAACATACACTCACTCGTTATATTCCAGGAAACCCAATCCCGCCCGAACGGCAAACCCGTGAACAAATTCGCAATATACTTACGCGTCCTGCGTCTTCGTCCGGACTCCCGTGCACAGAATTTTTATGGGATTTTACCGGTTTCTCCTTTGCTCATTATTCTAGAATTTAGGTTCGTCGGTAAGGTTGGAGTAAGCTGTTGGTCGCGGGGCCGCGAAAAGTCGCGGGGCGCCTCCCCGGAGGACCAAAGCCCACCGTTCCTTATCTGAGTCACGGCACCAGAATTGTTATAAATTGAGACCACAATAGATCATAATCCAATTAAAATTTTTATTAATTATAGCAAGTAGAATATGAGCAAAAACAGCGCTGGACGACAGGGGAGTCTGCGCTCCGCCAACTGCCGTCCTGAGCAGTTCAAACAGTCCCTTTTTATACTTTTTTTCTTTTTCTTTCGTGTTCATGAAGTAGTGGAGGTGTTGGCCCTTCATTCATATGCACAAGCGGCATCCTGGACACCTGGCGGTGATCTTATCTTTCACAAGCGGCATCCTGGACACCTGGCGGTGATCTTATCTTTTGTTGCCTAATCTTTACATTGGGCTTAACATAAATCTTAATAAACAATACCCTAGTCCATAGTTTCTTACATGAGGAATGGCCCCCTCTTTTATAAGAGGGTCATCCAGGAAGGAAGAACACAATAAGACCCATTTGGGGCACTGACTTGTAGTATAAATATTTAGACTGACAAAATTGTAGGGAGAACATGAATCAAACTGGGACAACTGGAAAAGGAAATTGTTGCCCTGGACAGTGACAAACTGATTTCTCAGAACTCCCAAGAAAAGGGGGGGTTTCAATACATGCTTGTCATGACAGATGCCTTTTCAGGGTGGCCTGAAGCACTCCCTTGCCAAACCAATAAAGCTAATGAAGTAACCAAAGTACTATTATAAGAAATAGTACCGAGATTTGGGGTTCCAGCAGTAATCTCTTCAGACAGGGGCTCACATTTTTGTGCACAAGTCATACAAGCAATAAGTAAAGCATTAAGAATCAATTGTCAGCTGCATACACCCTACAGATTCCAAGCAAGTGGTGAAGTAGAGAAAAATGAGCCATCTTATTAAACAAAAATTTGCCAAAATATGCCAAGAAACAAATTTATATTGGTATCAAGCTTTACCTATTGCTCTAATCAGACTGAGGGTTAAACCAAGATCAAAAGAGAAGCTGATCCCATTTGAAATCTTGTATGGCAGACCCTATGTGATACAAGTTATAAATAGCGAAGCTCTAGATCAAATAGGTAACCAGTATGTATATGATTATGTTGTAACTGTAGGGAAACAAATAAAAATGCTACAGTAGTAGTAGAACAGCAGCCTAAGCAACCTGACTATAAACTACATCTGTTTAGTCCTGGTGATTTGGTATATGTTAAGAATTTTTCAGGAATCCCTCTGCAAGAAAAGTGAGATGGATCCTTCCAGGTGTTACTAACTACGTTTAAAGCAGTACGGATAAAAGAGATATCCACTTGGATTCGCTACTCCCAAGTCAAGAAAACTCCTGAGAAAACTCTGAGAAACCATGGACTTCCGAATGAGGAGGAGCACCTGCTCTCAAGCCTTCCCAATGCTGATTCTTGGACTTTTGATAAGTATAACTTCATCTCAAGCTCCCATTTTAGAATGGCCATGGTCTGATGCACAAATTATCAAATCACTTCCATGGGTTGGCACACCGCTCTCAATGAACCTAGAGCCTAACCCAGGTCTAGCCATTAAAGTTTTATCTAACAACAAATCATATACACAAAAAGACTGGAATAAGACTCAGAATTCATTAAAGGTGTTAATATAATAGGACAAGAGACAAAACAAGTCAAGCTAATAATGTCATATGGAAGATATAGACAATAATGTTTGGCTAAAAAAAGGAAGGACCAGTGTCTTGACTGTGGGATAGTGTTAAAAAGGATAAAAGAAACAAAGCCCAGTGGGAGATTAAACTATTGTTAGATCAATCAGTTTCAATTGTGTGTTTATGGGCTAGCAAAGACAGAGGTGCTTCTGAAATGTTTATCATTAAGCTTGAAGAAAGTCCTACTACTAAGCCACCTATTAAAGATCACCAGGCTTGGTGGTGTTATAAATTGAGACCACAATAGATCATAATCCAATTAAAATTTTTATTAATTACAGCAAGTAGAATACGAGCAAAGACAGCGCTGGACGGCAGGGGAGTCTGCACTTCGCCAACTGCCGTACTGAGCAGTTCAAACAGTCCCTTTTTATACTTTACAAGCGGCATCCTGGACACCTGGTGGTTACCTTATCTTTCACAAGCGGCATCCTGGACACCTGGCGGTTATCTTATCTTTTGTTGCCTAATCTTTACATTGGGCTTAACATAAATCTTAATAAACAATACCCTAGTCCATAGTTTCTTACAATCCCCCCTTTTTCTTTTTATCCTATTATTGTTTATTAGACGCTGCTTTCATTCTCAGCACTGCGAACAAACCTTTTTCCACAATCCCAACATTTATCATAACACTCACAAGGTAATACCTCACAATTACAATAGGCATAGTTTTCACGTGGCATAACGCATTCGCAACAATCTTCATCCTCATTAATAGATACACTCTTATATTTTGCCCTAGATAGACCTCGTAGTTAAAATAAGCAATTTAGCTATGTCAAACCGTTCTCTAATAAAGTGTAAAATATAGCGTAATATACAAGGCCCAAATATAAGTCCCAGAATCAACATGATAAGTGGTCCTGCTAAAGCAGACAACAAAGTGGCTAGCCAAGGTGAGATATTAAACCAGTTTTCATACCATGACCTGCCCGCCTCACGATCTTTCTTACATTGATCTAACCTTTTCCGGAGTTCAGACATGGTGTCCTGGACTACTCCCGTATGGTCAGCAAAAGAACAACATTCTTCATTGAGAGCTACACATAACCCTCCTTCCTTTAAGAACAATAGATCTAATCCTCTTCTATTTTGCAGCACTACTTCTGATAGAGACTTTACTGAAGTGGCTAAATTTTGGATAGATTGTTCTATTTTTGCTAAATCCTCATCTACAGCCATCTGCAAACTTTGTAATTCCTGACCTTTTACTAGGGAGGCTATGCCTGTACCTGCTCCAACTCCGCCCGCTATCAGCAGTGTAGCTAGGGTTACCACTGTAATTGGCTCTCGTTTTTGTCTATTCAGGTCTCCTTCAAGGTGGCGTAACACCTCCTCAGAGGTGTGATAGATCAGACGAGGAACAATAATCACCTGTACACAAAACTGAGATTGATTAAACACGTTTAGGGATAGGCAAGGCGTTACTCCGAAGTCTGAACAAACCCATTTAGCTCCTGGTGTCGGGATAGCCCATTTGTCATTTTGATTCTTATGTTTCTTTATGTTAGCTTTAGTGATTGTTTGATTACACAAGGGCTGATATTTTTCGGGCACTGTATCTATACATTTTCCTTGACCTGTTACCAATTGAATAGTAATTCCTTGCGTATGGTTCTTCTGGTCATCCCATGGGCATTCTTGTGGGTTTGAACCACTAGACCATTGAATCCTATCTGGTATTCCGATTGCCTCAAAATATGGTGGTCTAACATTGTAACATAACCAGCATTCCTTAGTTAAATTTGGTTTGCTTTCATTAAGGGTACGATAAGAGGCTTGCATTAAATCCCATAAGGGGTCTTTAGACTCTGACACTCCTGAATCCCTAACTAAAGAGGACTCAGTCACCGTGTCATTAGTTGTTCTATCTGTTACTGATAGGGAGTTTGGACGAGTGGTTGTAACACTTGTGGGGACAATCTTTTTCTTAGGGAAAGTGGGTGAATTCAATACTTTATTCGGCCCAACAGGGAGTGAATCATATGGTATTTTAATTTTTCTTATTAGAAAGTGCCCTCCCCAATCTTTAGGAATTCCTGCATAGACACGTATTCCCCATGTTCGTCTTACTAACCACTCGTCTTCTAGGGGATGCAATACTTGAAATTTGATGTGGGTACAGACTTTCTCGTTACGTGGAGCTACATAATCCACGTCGCGCAGACCTGTAAGTGAAGGGAATGATTTGTCTAAGACCTCCAGTGAAACTTATCTAATTGAGGGAGGTCTGTGGGAACTCATGAAGAACGGACTGCAAGAGAAAGAACATAACGCAATACAACTAGTGGAGGTTTAGGCCGCAAGGGCATTGCGACCTTGGGGCCTGTGGTTATACAAAACAGGATGTAGGTCCGGTTATAACCGAAACTGTCAGCAAGCATAAGATTGAGGCATACAATAGAAAGTACCGAAGCATAACTTGTAACCCTAGGAAACGAAATAAGCAGAGTGAAGAGGAACAGCGAATAAGGAATTTAGCTTTTGCAATATGTAATCACTTTTGCAATATGTAACCAATGAGCTTTGTGCACGATAATCTTAGACTATGTATGCAGCCTTATAAAAGAAGCATGTTAAGAACAATAAAGCAGATCTGATCTGATTTCCACCTGACCGGGTCTCCGTCTCTCAATCGCGGCAAATTGGTGACCCCGACGTGATACGTTTAAGGATCCGACGTGATGGGTCGACGAACCGCCTAGCTGAAGCGGCCTGCTGCGACTCTCACAGAACTTTGAATGATCTGCTGAAAGGAAGCAGGAGGCGGCCTGAAATCCCTCCGGAGTAGAGAGGTGAGCTGTGAGAAACATGGGGAATCAAGCGTCGGCCCCTGAGAGAGACGTATATGAGCTTATGAAAGCTCTTCTTAAAAAACATGGGAAGAGCATTCCTGGGCAGGATCTTAAGACAATTCTTAAGTGGGTTCAAGTTAAATTACCTGCTGTAACCGCATCCACTATTTTTACACGAGACCTTTGGGATAATGTGGGAGTGAAGTTATGGGATGCGGCGACTACGGGGAATGCTGAAGCACAGCGTATGCTCCCGTGGTGGAGAAGCATTTTTGAGGTTTTAAAAGCCCAGGAAAACAATCATAAAAAAGACTCAGACAAAGAGAAAGACCCCCCCCCGGTGTCCCCACCGTTACCGGAGGGAGCAAAGCCCTCGGCACCACTGACAGTATGCGCCGCCGAGTATCCACCTGAAGACGACCCCTTTGACCCGGGACCCATAGACCCTGAACAGGAGCCAGATTTATACCCCCCCGACCCACATGATGTGTGGGCCAGCATTAAACGTCAAGCCTTACAGGAGGGGGAATTGGAGATTGCCAAAACGATAGTGGCTCCTGTACTCTATCCGCGAGGCGGAGGGCGAGTCGGAGGGGGCCAATGGGAAGCTTTATCTTTTTCGGTAGTTAAGGAACTGCGTCGTACTGTTACTGAACATGGACTTTCTTCACCATACTTTGCAAGTTTGTTATCTTCTGTCTTTGATACATATGTTATGACTCCACATGATTTAAAATCTTTGGCGCAGCTGCTCCTAACACCGACTCAGTATACTTTGTGGGAGGCCCATTGGAGGGGGGGACTCCAAGCGCTCCTCTTAACTTATGCGGGTCATAACAACAATGCAATTGCTGTATTGACTTTGGAACACCTTACAGGCACGAGTCGTCATTCTAACCCGGCAGATCAAGCCCGAATCCCACGAGAAGCTCTTGAAGCGATTCGTGAGGAGGCAAAAAAGGCCTTTTTTAAGGTTCCTGACTCTCAAAAACCGCAGAAGGCTTTTACCACTATCACACAAGAACCTCGAGAACCCTATATGCAATTTATCGATAGATTAAAACAGGCTTTGGAACGCCAAATAGATAATACGGAAGCACGGGAAATTTTGTTGTTAAAATTGGCTGTTGAAAATGCTAATGCAGATTGCAGAAAGCTTTTAAAATCTCTCCCGAATCAAAACCCTACTTTAGTTGAAATGATCGAGGCATGTAACAGAATCGGTACTGTAGATTATAAATTTGAGGCCATGGCTGCTGCTTTTGCAGCCATGCGTAGCCAGTTGGGGAATTGCTATAGCTGCGGTAAACCTGGTCATCTAAAGAAAAATTGTCTGGCTATTAAGGCTGGCGCTAAGCCCAGAGTCCCAGGAATTTGTCCTAGATGTAAAAAGGGTCGTCATTATGCTAATCAATGTCGGTCCAAGTATGATTTGCAGGGACAACCAATCCAGGGAAACCGATCTCGGAGCGCGGGACAGCGACGCGCGCAGACACAAATAACGCCGTCACCCTTCAACAATTCCCAAAGAGGAGCAGCAGCAGCGCCTCAAGTCTTCGCCCAGCAACAACCGGCAGCGCAGGATTGGACCTGGCAACCGCCCACACAGTAACGTTACTTGATTCCTCGGTTCACTTATTGTCAACAGATGTTTCAGGACCCTTACCCCCAAAAACACAGGCCTTATTGATAGGGAGGTCTTCTACAACATTATCTGGTCTTTTTGTATTACCAGGTGTTATTGACTCTGATAGTACTGAAAACATTAAAATCATGGCATGGACCCCGTTTCCTCCCTGCACGGTGCCGGAAGGTAGCCGTATAGCACAACTGATCCTTATGCCCACAAGCAAAGATTGTTTAAATTTGGACCAGCTCCAACAAAGGCAGGGTGGGTTTGGTTCAACTGGGGACCCACAAATTTTATGGGTACAGTCTCTTTCTCAAAAACGGCCTATGTGCCAATGTACCCTTATTCGAGGGGAACAAAAAGTAGTTTTGAATGGGATTATTGACACCGGAGCCGATGTTACAGTAATATCTCATGCTAAATGGCCACCGCTGTGGCCGCTAACCAATACTCCACAGGCATTAGCTGGGATTGGCGGAACTGGCAAAAGCCACCAGAGCCTGGAGCTGATCCAAATTCAGGGCCCAGAAGGGCATATTGCTTCTGTTAAACCTTTTGTGTTATCTGTTCCCATGGTTCTATGGGGACGGGACGTGCTATCACAGTGGGGGATGACAATTCGTACCCATTTTTAGGTGGGGCCATTGAAATGCGCGACACCCTTAAATTAACCTGGAAAATTGATGCTCCCATTTGGGTGGATCAATGGCCCCTACCTTTAGAAAAGCTTCGCGCCCTTCAGGACCTGGTCACAGAACAACTCGAAAAGGGACACATTGTGCCTTCTACCAGCCCTTGGAATTCTCCTGTTTTTGTTATCCGAAAACAGACTGGCAAGTGGCGCTTGCTCCATGACCTTAGAAAAATCAATGACGCCATGGAAACTATGGGGGCCTTGCAACCTGGACTCCCGTCTCCTACAATGATTCCCAGAGATTGGCATTTAACTGTTATTGATCTCAAAGATTGCTTTTTTAATATCCCCTTGCATCCAGATGATGCTCCTAAATTTGCTTTTTCAGTTCCTAGCGTCAATATGCAGGCTCCATTGCAGAGATATCAGTGGGTTGTGTTGCCACAAGGAATGAAAAATAGCCCGACAATATGTCAATGGTATGTAGCTAAGGTACTTAGCCCTGTCCGAATCACAATGCCTGATGTCCTATTGTATCATTATATGGATGATATCCTAGTGGCTGCACAACATCACATAGTCATGGAGAAAGCTGTAGCCCTTGTCACGGCGGCTGTTAACTCGGCAGGCCTCTGTATTGCGCCAGAAAAAATTCAAAAAACACCCCCGTGGAAATATCTGGGCTGGCGCATAAGAGCCCAAACCATAGTTCCTCAACCTTTGCAGATACAGACTGATGTAAGAAATTTACACGATGCACAAAAGTTGTTAGGAACAATTAATTGGGTTCGGCCTTTGCTAGGGATTTCTAATGCAGATTTGAGCCCTTTGTTTGAGTTGCTCAAGGGAGACACAGATTTACGTTCTCAACGCCGTCTTAACCCTGAGGCTGTTACCTCGTTACAGAAAGTTGCTACAGCCATTGCTTCTAGACAAGCACACCGATGTGATCCCAATCTCGCTTTTTCTTTAATCGTTTTGAACCCAGCTCGACAACCCTATGCGTTAATATTTTAATGGGATCCACAAAAATCGGATCCGTTGTTGATTATCGAGTGGGTCTTTTTATCTAACCAGTCTACGAAAACTATTGTAACACAACACGAGATGTTTGCTCACCTGATAATTAAGGCCAGACAACGGTTGTTGATGTTATCAGGAACTGATTTTGCTTATATTTGTTTACCTGTGACAACCATATATCTGCAATGGCTTTATCAACAATCAGACATTTTTATGTTAGCATTAGCAGGTTATATGGGCCAGATTACATCCCACCCACCTTCACATAAGCTGCTTAATGCTAATTTTTGTATAACTTCTAAACCAAAACGAAGTGATCAACCATTGCAAGCCCTTACTGTATTTACAGATGGATCTGGAAAATCACACAAATCAGTTATAGTATGGTGGGACGACCAACGTGAGCGTTGGGATTCAGACGTTAAAACAGTCCCTGGCTCCCCTCAGATAGTGGAACTGGCTGCGGTAGTTCGAGTCTTTCGAAAATGGTCAACGCCAGTTAATGTTATCACTGATTCAGCTTATGTTGCAGGAATAGTTGAGCGAGCTGAAGCATCTGTGTTGCGTGACATTCCGCACTTTGACTTATTTGCTTTATTACAAGAACTCGTTTTTCTTCTGGACTCTCGCCCTTACCCCTATTTTGTTATGCATGTCAGATCGCACACTTCTCTACCTGGCTTCATTGCAGAAGGTAATCGCCGAGCTGATCTTTTGACATTACCGGTACAAGTGTTACCAGATCGTGTAGCTCAAGCTAGACTCAGCCATTCTTTTTTCCACCAAAATGCTGGAGGCCTTAAAAGACAGTTTGGCCTTACCTCCCAGCAAGCATCTAACATTATTGCTACGTGCCCTGACTGCCAAAGATATTCTTTTCCGTCTGTTGCAGGCGGAGTCAACCCTCGAGGACTACAAAGTTTACAGTTGTGGCAAACCGATGTTACCCACTATTCAGAGTTTGGCAATTTGAAATATATCCACTCTTCTATTGACACCTTTTCAGGTGCCTTATTTGCTTCTTGTCATACAGGAGAAAAAGCACGTGATGTCCGTAAGCATCTTATGCGTGCTTTTGCTACATTGGGTATCCCGGTACAAATCAAAACAGACAATGGTCCTGCTTATGTCTCTAAAGCAATGCAAACATTTTTTGAATCTTGGGGTGTAACTCACACTACTGGCATCCCTCATTCTCCTACAGGCCAATCTTTAATTGAACGCTCCCATCAATCATTAAAACGTTTACTACAACAACAAAAAGGGGGAATAGGAGTTGTTACTCCTGAAGAACGATTACAGAAAGCCTTATATGTTTTTAACTTTTTGAATTGTTCTTTATTAGACAGCAATCCTCCAATAATCCGACATTTTAACACAAATACTTCACTCGAGATGCGAATTAAAGCTCCTGTACTGGTCCGTGATCCAGAAACGGGTAAGATAATGGGGCCTTATCCCCTTGTCACGTGGGGCAGAGGCTATGCTTGTGTTTCCACAGAGAGAGGCCCCCGGTGGATCCCAGCAAAGAACGTGCGACCATTCCGTGAACCCTTACCACAAGTTTCGTCTGAAGATTCTGAACAGCGTCTAGGAGAACCTCTCGCAAAAGGAACAGAGCCTGAGGACTCAAATATTTTAAATGAATAGTCGCTATACGCGTGAGTGCCACGAAGTACTCTCTGGGAAAGTTCTTTGCAACTTGTGCGGACACTGTGACCCTTGGGTGTTATGTGTATGTTATACTTGTAGCAAGGAGTGGTGGTGCCGCTTAACTCATTTTGGGCGTTGGTGTAATCTTTGCCTAAAGAAAGAATTTGATACAGTGAGACTGTTACTTATAACAGGGCATGAACCCTTAGAAAATAGTCGCTTTTTTGATTATCGCGCTGACTGGCAAAGAGTGATTATTGAGAGGGCTAAAATCATACAAATTTGTGGTTTAGAATGTAGTAAAACTAATTTAGTACCTGCTATTTGGCTAGTCTCGAGAGAAGACTGGGAACGTACAAAGCAAAAGTGTGAAAAGCGGTTCGCCTGGAAAAGAAAAACCAAGCGATAGAACTGATCCTATAAAAGGAAAAAATGAAAATGATTAAGAGTAGCTCTAGCATGATGTGCCTCTTGGCAGGTATCATTACCTCCATCCTCGTTAGCAGTACAAAAGCTTGGGAAACCCTCAAGCACATAGAGGAGAGAAAGAATCTGTGGGTCACTTGGGCGGAAAAAATCAATCAGAGTAGCCTTTGTCTCTCAATGGCTACTCCTTCTGATCCTTTTAGAACGTGTTTATTAGGAATCCCTATTAACATGAGCCTGATAAACAACTCTACTATAACTCTTGACCCTTCTGTTGTCACTTGTGGTTTCCGTCACCAGCCACCTTTTAGGACACCTCTGTGCTGTGACAAAAATAATATTACCTTTAACGCTTCTTCCCCTTTTATGAAATGCAATAGCTCTCTGTGTACCACAACTAGAGAAATACAGGAGTTTAACCTTTTAGGCTCTGCCCCCTCAGATCTATGTTTTTGGTTTAATTCTCATATTAGTCAAGATGATCCCGTTGATGTCACGTCATATAAGCCATACAACGTGACAGCATATTGTCAAAAGAATGTTAGCCTTACAGCGGTCACGTCCAACGCAGGACGGCTGCCAGAGGGAATGTTTTTAATTTGTGGTGATCGAGCTTGGCAAGGAATTCCTCGAAGTGCTAAGGGAGGGCCTTGTTATGTTGGCCGTTTAACGCTGTTTACACCAAGCATTACTAACATCTTTCAAGCCAATCGTACTTCAAGTTCTCACCGCAGTAAAAGAGCTCTGGTAGAACTAGGCAATGATTGTAAGGATAATGTGGAACTCTGGAATCCTCCTGAAGTTATTTTAGCTAGCATATTTGCCCCCGGGATAGCTACAGCACAAGCACTGACACAACTAAGGAAATTAGCATGTTGGACCGGAAAACAGGTTAATATAACGACAAATGTTTTGTCTGAATTGGCCAGTGACGTCCAAGGAATAAGACATGCCCTGTTACAAAATCGTGCCGCAATAGATTTTCTACTTTTAGCACAAGGGCACGGATGTGATGAGTTTGAAGGGATGTGCTGTATGAACCTTTCTGATCACTCCCAATCAATACACAAACAACTTTCTATTTTAAGGGATAATATGAAAAAACTTCGAGAAAGTAGTGATCCTTTTACAGATTGGTTATCTTCATTAGGTTTGTCTGGATGGTGGATTACAATTTTGGAAAAAATAGCTGTTGTAATAATAATAGTGTTATTGTTAGCTTTGCTTTTGCCGTGTGTTATGCAATGTTTACAGAAGCTAATAGCTAACTCTGTGAAACGAGTTCTTATGGTGCAACAAGAAGGGGGAAATGAAGGGAATGATTTGTCTAAGACCTCCAGTGAAACTTATCTAATTGAGGGAGGTCTGTGGGAACTCATGAAGAACGGACTGCAAGAGAAAGAACATAACGCAATACAACTAGTGGAGGTTTAGGCCGCAAGGGCATTGCGACCTTGGGGCCTGTGGTTATACAAAACAGGATGTAGGTCCGGTTATAACCGAAACTGTCAGCAAGCATAAGATTGAGGCATACAATAGAAAGTACCGAAGCATAACTTGTAACCCTAGGAAACGAAATAAGCAGAGTGAAGAGGAACAGCGAATAAGGAATTTAGCTTTTGCAATATGTAATCACTTTTGCAATATGTAACCAATGAGCTTTGTGCACGATAATCTTAGACTATGTATGCAGCCTTATAAAAGAAGCATGTTAAGAACAATAAAGCAGATCTGATCTGATTTCCACCTGACCGGGTCTCCGTCTCTCAATCGCGGCATGTAAGATCTACACCCGTTTGTTCAGGTACACATCCGTTAGGAGTCTAGGTTGCTTTTATATATTTATCAGGAGCCTTTACTGTCCAGCCCTAGGCTATTGTCTCACATCCCCAATAACCACAATAATAGTGTCCGGGATAATTACAGTAAGGCTGTCCAGAGGCCGGGCATAAATAAAATGGAGGTCCTTTTTCACAAGGTATTGGTACTAAATCACAAAGTTTCACTACAAATTCAGGTGGCCCTGGGTTGCTAAAAGTGGCTATTGTTTTCGTTCCTTCCCAAGATATTAGTTCCCACTTAAATGGTTCATGTGGGTTTCCCCCTTTTGCTTGGGTTATTATCAATAGCACAATTAACGGTATACCAGGAAAAAAGGGTGTTTGTTAATTTTGCCAATTTAAGTATATTCTTACCAGTCCTGGGGAAGTTCGGCCATGGCTGCTTTTGCATCCCATTTTTCTGGCTCTTTTCTCCACGGTTTGTTTCTCCTCTGCCTCGCCCGTCGACTCGGTTGCTTCGAGCCACGGGGTGTACCATCTTCTCGGCAGCAAGGGAATTCTTCAGGAGAATAGCTGTTTCGGGCTTTCTGCCTGTTTACATAGGCTTCCCACTTCGCAGCTTTAATTAATGGGGCCAAGCAAGACACGGTTAGTACTTCCCTCCTGCACTTTATAACTAAAATTTCAGCTACAAAGGGGACTGGTTCGTTGGAGTGGTAACAATAACATTGAGGGTTTATTCCTTTAGCAAAAATTTCCCACCACTCTTGGGATTCCCAAATAATTTCTTGTTTAGACTCTAATTGTTTTAGTCTCCACTCAGTGAGAGTTCTTTGGATTTTTCCAACACTGTGTGCAAACTCCTGTCGGAGGGTATCCGAATTCACAGTGTGTCCACCATTTATCCTGGCATACCTTACATTTAAAACAAGCAAATGGATAACAATTGCAGTTCAAATTATTACACCTAATTCGTATATCCAAAATGCATATATCATTCACATCAGCATATTTTCTATATTCAATATTGTGTGGCTGCATGAGCTTAGCAATTACACTTCTTACTCTTCCATATATAATAGATAAAAAAAGAAATAATTATAGCAAATATAAACGACAATACACACTTTATACCAAAAGGTAATGCGGCAAAATAATCAAATAAAGTCTCTTTCATTCAGGGTTATCTTGGTGCCTTACCCTCACAGGTATGTGGGGTTCGGAAATTTGGATTTTAATTGGTGGGATTTCCAGTCTACTAATTGTGTCCGGAGAGTACCAGACATCGGGGTTAATTTGTTTTTGATCATCCACGGTCAAAGGATAAGCAGACACTGTTAGCTCTTGATTTTTTACTTTAATTTCTAATTGCAATTCAACAATTAAATCTCGTCCTAACAGATTAAATTCTGCTTCAGGGACGAGCAAGAGTTCACCCATTCCAAATTTATTTTCAGTTTCGAATACCACATTTTTGATTTTGCTTACTTTAAAGGGTTCTCCTTTTGCCCCAATTACTTGTCTTTTTTTTTTTTTTTTTTTTTTTTCAGGGGAAGCTTTACATCCCTCAGGTATTTGCCTAATAGTCGATTTCTCAGCTCCAGTGTCTACTAAAAGGGTGAACCCTTGTTTATGGGGACCTATTTTTAATTTTATCAAGGGCTCATGATGACTCCGGTCCCCTAAGATATAGAGCCCCTGACTCTCCTATTCCGTTTTCAATATTTCCTCATCCCTGATCCTTTCTCTGCAATTCTGTTTTATATGTCCCCTTTTTCCACAGTAAAAACATCTCTGTTCCTTCTTTACTACTACGTTCCCTTGTTTCGTTCCAGCAGATCTGTGTTCACCAGTTTGCCCTTTGCGATCCTCTCTGACCGCTGCTACCATCATTTTTACTTGTCGCTTGCTGCTCTCTTCTTCCGGCCTTACGTAGACTTTCTGAGCTTCCCTCAATAATTCATCCAACCCTCTATTCTGCCAGTCTTCTAACTTTTCAGTCTTCTTTCTGATATCTTAGCATTATCTTCTGATTATTATTATTATTATTATTATTATTATTATTATATCTTAGTCATTAGCATTACTATTGATAGTTGTCATGAAATAGCGAATGGTAATAATTTTTGTGTATGTAATTTTACTAGAATTGTAGGCTGTGACTTTGATTATGTTGTTCCTGTAACTACTAGACAGGTAATTGAAGCTGATTATACCCTGTATCACAATGTACCTAAATTACAGATAGGATTTTCAGTCTCTTTAAAGCAATGCTCAGACACCCCGACACAGAAAAACTGGTCCAAGAAGTAAACAGAACGGCCCAACACATGCTTTGGCAGGTAAAACATGACTCTGAAAATATAAAATCTATCTTAGCTAATGCAGAACAAGTAGGAGAACATTATTGGTGGGACATCTTTGCAGGACATTCCCCTAAAGCAACACAAGTTTTCCACTATTTAATACATCCCATACTAATCATGTTGGGGAGGAACGATCCTATTATCCCTCTTGAACGTCTGTCTGTGGTATAAACTAAATGCCATAGTTAAAAGAACGCAAATAATATGGACAATGATACATGTCTACCAAAGCCCTTTGTCTTTGGAACTTGATGAAAGAATTCATAAATCTTAAGAAAAGGGGGGAATGAAACAGAAAAAGTTCTTAAAAAAAAAAGATTAGTCAAGATGAGTTTGGCACAATGCTCTGGGTGATGCTCTGTTTGTGCTGAGAAAGGAATGTACTCTGAATAATTAGAAAAGATAAGGTGGCCACCTGAAGGAGATAAGGAGACCATGAGTCAGGAAATCCTTGAACAAAGAAAATTGAAAGGTCTACTCCACCTAGATCCCACCTATTGTGAATGGAATGATTGGGTGTCAAAATCAAATGAGTATCTATGTAAAGATGTTGTGTAACCTCTCATGAAAACTGTATAAAATATCTAACTTTTCACTGAAAACTTGGGAGCTAGTTTTTCTGGTGCTAACCGGCTAGCTCCCAAACGTTGCACGAAATAAATAACTTTGCTGCTTAAAGACAAAATTTGTCTCTGAGCAGTTACTCTGCCGTTTTGGCATCAAAAGCATCCCATGCTCAGGCTGAAGTCTGAACACCTAATTTGATGAAGTTTTAAGAAACCCTGCATACACATGTTCCCAGACAGCTCTTTGAGTTGTTGATAATTATAGGCAATATTAATCTGTTACTTCACAGTTCGGGTAGTGCTAATGTAGTTGAAAAATTTCAGCTTTTCAGGCATAAAATTAAATTTCAACTTTAACTACCTATATGGATATGAAATGGATAGCTTTTCTCCTATTCATTTGCTCTTGAACCTCCCTTCTGGCATGACCAATAAAGATGCTCATCATGATCTCCCATGTAGTGTGATTATCTAATTCCCACAGAATGGACAGAAACCAGAAATTTATTTCATACACTGCATGTCTACTTTAATATAATGATGATGATGTGATCATAATCAGCTTGAAGTTGTTTTTTTTTAAATGTTATATTGAATACCAAATATAAATTATATAGAAAAAGTATGCAAAATTATCAGAGTGCCTCTTACCTTGGTAAATAAAGGATTCACAATAGTTCAGTTAGTAAACTTATTTTAATATTAAAAGACATTCTGATATTTTATCTTTTTTTTAAAAAAAGGATATGTTCTCATCTTTAAAAAAGCAGCAGCTTGTATTCTTGCACTCAAGAATTTATTCTAATAAATATAAAAAGGATGTCTGAAAGGAAAACACATCCCTAAATCACTTATACAATAGCAGAGTTTTCATAAACTTGATCCAATGCATTACTAAATACTTTCTCACTATTTTTCATCTGATCCTGCGACCTTTTTTATAAAAATTGTAGAGTTGTATTTGGAAAGCAGTTATTTAGCTACTAGTTTGTTCCATTTGAAGTATTTATTCTGAAAGATATCTTCTCTTGCTCATGCAAAATGTCTCAAACAATAATTAAGTTTCTGAGCACTCAGGAATTCCTCTGAACAGCAGTTTCACAGACACAGAGACTCAAAAGGATCATTATGATCATGTAGTCATATTTGTATCCAACAGGCCTTAGGATTTCATTTAATTCTCTACTAACGCCCAGCAATTTTTGACCAAGCAAAGAAGGTTTCAGAAAGAACTCTAAAAAGCTGCCCTCTTCTCAGCTCCAGACGTCTTTAATTAATACCACATAACCATTCATAAGTATACAAATATTTATGAAAAACATTTACTAAAAGGTGAATACAGATTTTTTTTTTTATCTGAAAGCATTTGAAAGTTTCTCTAATCTAATATTTATACAGACTATGCTCTAACTTCACAGTCACTATGTTTAGTTATGCAAACGCTTTTTCTTCTCTTTGAATGACATTTCCTTTTGTCCTGGCTAGGAAGACAATGAGGACATTCACTTTTCAAAGCACAGTGAAAATAAATGCTTCTTTCATACCTCTCTCTCAACCCCAGAAAAAGTACTTTAACATCTACTACAGAAATTTCCTTGTTAAGGAATAGGGGGAAATTATTTCCCAGGTTTTCCTGTATAACCTTCCTCTACTGAGGTTCACTCTAGTGGGATAAGCAAAAAAGGTGAATGAGAAAGGTGGCGGGGGAAAGGTCCAAATGCCACTGGGTTTGTATATGATTGGTCTTAGAGTCTGAAAATAAGACCAGGAAGGAGAGGGGCAGTAAGTAATTATTATGCTCAAACCAGCTCATCACATGGCCTCACAAACAGTCGGACTGTCACACCTGAAAGATTGGATAGGCAAAGAGGTCAGCATGCAAGTCAATATTACTGACAAAAGAAACAAAGTACACCCATCTCTGCATATATAAAACAACTATTTGCAGATACAAACAGTGCATTAAAAATCAAGTTACTGTCATTGAAAAGCTATACACAGCAACACCCTTAAAAGTCTACTCCAAACCATGCAACTTTTTTGGCAGACTTGTACCTTGCACCATTGCAAGCACTACTCAAGAGATGTACTTCTCTAGGGACAGTTTGATGTCATGAAACTGGTGCATGTGGACAGTACTTTCAACTCCTGTGTCTTAGCAACTCTATACCTGTTCTTCAGCTCCCTGTACATTGTGCAGTAAGTACACATTCGCAGGTGTGCTAAAGCATTTTTGTATCTTTAGGAGGGTCATTCCAATTCAAAATTTCTAGGGGAGCTCTTTCAACTCAGTTCCTTGCAGACTTATTTATTTGTCAAGAGCAGGACTAGAAATTTACTGTTCAGAGACTTATATTTCTTTGTTAAATTGGACACAAATTGGTACAGCATAGGTTTTTGCAAGCTGTATTATTCACCTAAAAATTATTAGCAATTCCAATTCATCTTTCGATCTAATGAAAATATATTGGGGATTTTATCTGTCATGGATTTGTTTATTTTAAAACAGTAATTGAGACAGAAATCCATGCAAAGAAAAGAGTACATTTACTATTTGGCTTCTTCACGTCACCTTTTTATAAAGGGATTAAAAAAACCTAGAGCCATTCTAGATAGATTTATTTATAAATCCCTAAAAATACTCTACAATTCCTTTTCAGATCATCTTAATTTCTTTTTTGCTCACCATTATTTCCTCCATGCCAGTGACTCAAAGAGAATAGACAGATTCAGCTTCTTCCAAGTTTCTTCCAAGCAGTTTATCATTTCAATTTCTTTATAAGGTCACTTGTATTCTGCAGCAATAAATATTTACTACCTAACTTGCTATTAGTATGATCATTCTAACTATGTAACCATTAAAGCAAATTGCTTAATATTTACATTGAACACAGACTTGCAATTGTATGAAATTGTTTCACTCTTCACATCCAGCTAGGATGTGGATATACTTACAATATAAAAAAAATTTAAAAAAACTAAATAAAAATAATCTGTATTTACATTATTTTATTTTAAGATATTTTTATGTCTAAATCATCTCCCTAACAGCTCTGAAGAAATTCTTTAATCAGAAAGGGATTTCCTATGACATATATAAGTAAGAGTTATTTCTGCATTGTTCTAAACATGGCAAAACTAATATTTCCTAATAATCATTTTAATAATGTCCTTCTCTCCTGCAAATGTGTTCATAACTGAAGTCTGACAAATAACTTCTGTTCCCGCAAAGACCACAGTTGCGAAGGAAGCAGCCAATACTCAAAATAGCAGAGTCCAGTTCCAAAACAGTCTTCAAATATCAGGGGATACTCCTTGGATGAGAAGTATTTGAGGTGAGGAGATTGCAAATATTAAGGTCATTAAGGTCACTATGATCTCAAAACAGGATAGGAATCCATATTTTGGCTATTTGCTGCAGTAATTTGAAGATAAATCATTTCAGAAACAGTTTCTTGAGGAGCCAAAAGATCTGCCCCAAATTTAACTTTGCTATAGATGTCCCTGTCAAAGCACACAGATTTGCAACAGCTGGTCTTTAAGAATTCAGACTGGTTAACTAATTTGAGAGGCTTGACCAGGGTGACAATGGAACAATCTGCAAAGAGCATTTCCATTTTCACTCTGCTTCAGGCTGGTTTTGTAGTACCTGGTGCTGGAGGCATTATCTGTACAAAGCTGTTAGCTGAGATAGTGCACACTTTCTGGAGCTAAGCCTCTTCACATCACTGTTCGACACAGGTTTTCAGATTGTTAGTAATGACATTTACACTAATACACACTGATAAGTTAAAAGGGTTTGTAAAAAGAATCTATTTTCCTCTAAATTAGCAGAAACTATAAAAAAAAAAAGCATGAACTATGACAAAATAGTATGAAGACACTGATCCCCCTAACACAAAATACAAAGAAGTAATTAAGTCCTGGAATTAAGCCTGTCATATATGTAGCCAACTCAGACCATAAAGCATCAGCAGGTTCAGAAAGTGCAGTTTCTATAGCACTCCAGCTCTCCTGCATGAGTAAGGGCCTCTGCAGATGCTGACAAACCTGCACATTCTCCTGTGATGGTTATTTAGCTTTAAGACACTTAAGGCATCAAGACAACATTGTTTATCTACAGAATTATTTCCAGACATAAAAAAAAAAAACAATCAGAGAAGAATCCAGCAGGGTAATATTAGCCCTCACATCACTCAGATGGCTCTTTTCATAAGGAGAGATACCTTCTACTTTTCTGCTAGCAGAAAACCACAATTCAAAACCCAGATGCCTTTAAAATACTCTCAAATAGATAAATACATCACAATCTATGTAAACATGGGAACAACCTTTCACATTTGCTTTTGAAAATATTTTTTGTAATTCAAAGATATTTTTAATCTTGCTCTATTAAAGAAAAAATGGAAGTGGGATAGACTTTCCTCTGGAGTTTTACACACCACAACTTTCAAGATATTGTATGCAAGAAGGAAAAAAAAAGCACTTGTGATCAGCTCACTACATAAACTTTTTACCTTTTTTTTCCCCCGACAATATTTAAAAAGATAATATAATCTTAAAATAGACTGAGAAGACTTTTGATTCACTGTCTACTAGTAAGACTATATTAAAAAGTTCTAACATTTTTTAAAAAGGGAAGTTAGAATATATCTTGAATGATTTCCCTTGGTACTAGTGTTCAACAGTTTATATATAAGAAAGAAACATTAATTGCCTGCACTTTTAGATAACTAAAAGAAAACCCACCAAAAGGTTATACTCTATGAAAGCCTTCACATATATGATCTTAGAACAGAATAGTTCAGTTGGAAGGGACCTACAATGATCATCTAGTCCAACTGCAATCTTGAAAACAGCCTTAAATATAAAAACAAAACAAAGAAACTGCCCAAAACCAACAACCCACCACCCAAATTTGTAGCTGCTTTATCACTGAACTGGCAAAGCTCCATGGTTCGATTGGGTTTCTACTTTGGCCAGTCCTACATGGCTTCCAGAAGTTCTCTATAGATTCAGATGAGTGTTTGCTCAGCATAGCCTGTTCCTCAAGTACAGTGGCTATGGACAACTTCCAACCCATCTTACCTGCAACTCCTAAACATTGCTCTAACTAGGAAGGAAAAGCAACTCTCAGTTTGCATACTGGTTCAAATCACAGGAATCCACTGCAATACCCAGCTTCCGATATTATTACACAAAGCAGCATAGATTCCAAAATAAAAACCAACAAAATGGTAAACATAGTCATGCTGCTGTTCCCTTGCAAAGCAATTTACAGTGCTCTTATCACCATAAATCTCCTGTAATATTTTAAGCCTGTAACACAAATCTGACTAATCAAAACCACTTGTTATAATCAAAAGAACCTTTGTGATGGAAAACCAGCAGCACACTCCATCAGTAAGATGCTTATTAAAAAAAAAAGATATAATTAGGTACACTGTTCTAGAATCCCACCCCATATTTTGGGAACAGTGGTGAAACTGATATGTCACTACTAAACCATCTTCCCATCTGCCAAGTAACTAAATTTATTTTTCACTTGTAACTATATTTACTAATTCAGGAGGTTTCCAAAACAGCAGTAAGAACTGACATATGATTAATTCTTCATTATTGTAATTTTAATCTAAAATAAGGTTATTTTGCAACATACATATTGACTCAAATATGATTGTCTGAGTTTACAGTCTGGTTAATATATATAGTCTTTATTTCAACATGGCTCAGTTGAAATAATTTACTAGCTATTTGAAAATACTTAAATATGTGCTACTGTCACAAGAACATCAAAACAACTTACAAATATTTTTGACATGGGAAGGTGGAATAAATACCATTCAAGTTGACATAACAGAAACAAGAGGCCCAATATTTAAAATGATATCTTGATTTATAGTTTTTAGAATGAAGTGTCAAATGTACTTTCTTGGTTTTATTTTAAAATTAAAAAAAATAGGAAACAGATAACCAGCAACTGAGCAAAGGAAAAAAGGATTACATTTACTGATTAGTATTTCAACTTTGCTGTAATTTTTCCTAATCACTTCAATAATATTAAGTATTTTCTCCAATCATGCCTGCAAAATTAATTAGGTTCAATTACATTTCATATATTAAACAAAATAATTAGATATTCTTAAAAACAGTAATCATTTTGAATTGAACTATTCATTACATTGTTTAATAGTTACAGCATGCAGCTTCTACAGTATTGTTTCTACCTAAGCAATGCATGAAGAAAACACATTAAAAATAAAATAAAATTCTGAAAAAATGAAGCAACTGCACTCCCCAACAATAAATATAACTAACATCTGCTGCAGAAACTGCTTGGCACTTGTACAGTTTTGTGAAGGATTTTTATTGCAGATAAATATTTTTCTACAATTCTTATTATGCACCATAGACATTTTCTTTAATTATACCCCAAGGGGTCCTGTCATATCCATTCAAGAAAGGCAACTTGTCTAAAAGAATGCATACATACTTCTAAATTTCAAGTGTGATTCATTTGTCTTATGACACATAAAAAAGGCAATACCTATATTTAATGGACTTAATTATGCAAAAATATCTAATAAAACTCAATGTTCAACACATTATTTTTTTTAAAGCTTTAAAAATGCTCTTTTTGAACTAAGAAATGGTTCTATGATGATTCAGCATTTTATTTTCTTTCATTTCACATTTCAATAATGAGGACAAAACCACAGCAAAGCCTTTAGGAAAGCAAGAAACTTCTATTTCAACATCAGCAAAATTGACCAAGTAGGGCTCCCGCTTTGCATTCACAGCAAATACAGGACATAATTTTTTTCAGGGACAAAATATCAGTAACAACTTTGTGGCATTCTCCTTCATTTCTTTTTTGTATTCTTAAGTAAAGAATTTCAAAGGCACACACTGAGCTCTTGATACAAGTTTTTTTTCTGAAAATATGCATAAGCTGTGCAGGTTTAACAAAATTCTTGTATTCAGTATTTCATACAAACTCAGAGTAGCAAGACTTGTTTGCTATGAAAATACACTGAAATATTTATTTTTTTTAATGAAGAGCATGCAGTAGAAACAAATTTAAATGCTATTGTAAGCACATAAAGATCTATTCCTCTACTGAGGTATCAAGCAATCAGTAATGATGCAGAGGGGTAAGGAGAAAATGAGGGCACTGTCAATAAAAGAGAGGAAATGTTAACTCTAAATACACAAAAGATTCAGTACAGGCCCAAAAGCCTACCCACATGGGCTCAACTGCAAAATGGAGAGTTAAGTCTATAACTTGCTGTAAAGCAAACTAACTGGCATATGTCACATGGCATAAAGACATTGTTCCTCTCCTGTATTCACTATTCTTATGAAACCAGAGAAGGAACATTTCTGAAATGAGATTTATAATCAAAATCTTCAATTAACTTTAAACCCAAATTTGAGGTTTTAAAAAGGAAACAAGTAGTAAAATAATAAAGGTTTAAAAATACTTAAATTGTGTGAAAAAAGCATTTCCATTGATGGAAATTGTAATCTGCATTGCTTTATGAAAAAAGTAAAATCAAAACACCTTGGGTATATTTGGATGAATAAAATGAAACCAGCTGTGTCTCAGGACAGTGTCATTTTTCTTAAGTGGAAGGCTTAGGAATACATGCTTTTATTTTACACTGCACAATAAACTAGAAGAATATATATATATATATAAAAGAAATATATATAAACTGATATATAAAAATCTTATATTACATTTCATTTAAATACATTACTTCTTCCTAAATCTGTTTTTAGGTGAACAAGACCTAGAACTAGTAGATTCTATCCCTGCATCATTTCAGTTTACTTTATGTAACTTGATATACTAAATCCAAATTCGTTATTTTGGGGTTTTTTTATTTTATTTTGGGTTTTTTTGTGTTTTGGGGTGGTTTTCTTTTTCTTTCCTAAGCATGGATTCTTGGAGGAAAGGACCAACAATTTATTAAAACATTTTACAGTATAGCTGACATGATTCTCACTCTCTTCCTCTGATATTAAAAATATCAGTATACCCCAGTCACATTTACATTTCTCCTTCTTAAAACATAAGCTTAACATTTCATCCTCTATTTCTTTGTGCTGACTAAAGAGGTATAAATAGGAATAAAACAATACAGAACGTACAAAAAACTATACTGTACAAATAGCAGTTATCCTACAGATGAATAAGTTTTGCACTGAATTGGCATTCTTCAGAAAGATCATCTTTTCGACAAAAGCACATCTAAGAAAGCAACAATTTTAAATACAAAGCAGCAACACAGTAAAGTGCTGAAATAGTTCTGACTCTGCTGTAGTAAAACACACCACTCACGGAACAAACAGATTTCACATACACTCTTTAATGGGAAGTGTCCTTTAAATGACATTTATGAACAGAATGACACAATCAAAGTTTAATTTCTTCCTAGAACTTCAGAAGAGTAAGTGGAACCTCTCATGAAGAATCAGTAACTTTCAGCATTTCCTCAAAGGTATGTGGCATGATAGGAATGTAGGTAAGAAAAATTTTTCAGAAACTTAAGAGCAAAAGGTGCACTGAATAGAACAATTATATAATTTACTATGTGATAACTACAAATTAGATAAAGACATTACTGCTTAAAATAAAATCAGAACAGGTTAAGGATTTCAGAACAGAAATTGCAACTCTGCCCTCACATCAGTACGTAACAGTTAAGAAAAAAGCTTTTACATAAAAGACTAACCATGGCTGCAATCTATTGGTTTAAGCAGTTGCAAAGAATGGAATAATGGGAGAGCACAATATTAAAACTAATAGCAAGTAAAAACCCAAGCAAAAGAAAAAATCACTGTCCCAGCAACTTTTGATAAGAGTAGTTTAAAAACATCTTTTCTTCCTTAAGCAAAATATGGTGAAAGCAGGAGAACTGTGTTTGTATCCAAGTATTACTTGTCTGTTCTCCAGAACAACTAAGCCCGTACAGAGTGCATTGGACCAAGTTCTTAGGGGCTGGGACTGTTCTTGGTCTGCATACTTACAGCAAAGAGTAACTGAGGTCAATCCTTAACTAGGATGTCAGGATGATATGTAATACTGGGTTAGTGGTGTGCAGATAGTAAATGCAAACAGGCAAGATGCCGCCACGTTAACATACCTCTTGTATGGAGCGAACTGCTGGCTTGTCTTGATGATTGGCCAGTATTAAAAATGGCAAAGTACATAACTGTGGGTGCTGGAGAGCAGAATGCAGTTCATTCCTAGCAGTTTCTAGATCATCTTCAGAGGAGGCACTAATACAAATATTACCCCTTGGGATCCTTGGTAGTAACGACTCAAATATTTCCTGATATTTTCAGTCCCTATCAAGACAATAATAAGAACTAATTAAAACAAGTATAGTTAAAGAGATTTAACACTTGTATCTGAAAATAACCCTTCTACTTAGAACAATCAAAGCAATGGACTAAATTTTCTCTCCTAAATATACATCATTGAAAGAATAAAAAAGAAAAAAGCAACCATAAATCCAACACACACACACAAACGTCAAACTAACATTGTTTAAATAAGGAAGGAATTTGACTCAATGCAGTTCATCCCTAAAAGTTTCTGCTCCATTAATGAGTACTGGCAGAATTACTATGCTTCCAGCGCCACCTAGCCTAACCCTATACCTTTTCACTGAAATATCTTGGTAGTAATATATAAACCTTTGCCCATTCTTTTTCCTTAGCCCTGCAGCTTCTTGCCATAACCTGTAGCTTCTGTCATGGCAGCTGCTAATTTCTGCGAATGAAAAGGTTTTCCAGTTCATCTCCAAACTATCAGGCAAACACTTTATAACTGGAAAAAAGGTGTCAGGAAAGCCTATTAAATTTGTGATTAGACACTTAATGAGGAGAATGGTCATACAATAGTGAGTTGAACAGTGACAACGTGAAAAGGCATTTGTTTCAACTACTTTCGCTCTGTCAACCACACTAAGGATTCTGGAAGAACCCAACAGTAGACACATGACTGACTATACAGGCTTATGTACCACAGTAATTTTTAGGACACAGTTCAGCGGCACTCAGCCATCTCAACAGAAGCCAAATGATAAGGTTATCTATAAAAAGCTTTTGTCTCCCCTGGAGAGCAGCATATGTTTGTAACATTGAAGTAGGAAAAAAAATATGTATTTGACAGCTGTCAAACTATCTAAACTATGATTTGGATATGGGTTATTCTTTGTATGCCTGAATCTGGCACTATACTCATGGGGACTAACACTAAAAAATGAACAGCAGCAGCAATACTTTAGTAGAAAGCCTGATGCCTGCAAGACAGTGATTTGCAGAAATATGCTGAAATTATCCTTTACAGACACTATTCTTACTTTGAGATAGAGTAGTGAACTTTAATGTAGACACAGACATGAAGTGCTGATAATAATAAATTTCAATTTTTTAGTGAAACAAAACTAGACAAAAGTTCTGACCAAAATGTAGGCACAAAATGAGAATTTAATGTAACATAATCACTATAACACTGATATACTTAAATTATTCACTTAATTTGTACACTGTGCAACAGAAAAGACAGCCACTAAACAAAGGTGAAGAAATTAATACCTAAGAAGGATTGTACACCATACACTTTAGGCATCCAACTCAGAGTATTCAAATCTCACTGCGCAGTTATTCCCTTCTCTGTACCTACCTTAAGCACTCAGTTTCTATATTCTGCATGTAGCACAATTTAGGTGGCTAATGAATGTTGTGAACACACATGTTTTCCTATAGAGGATATTGAAATCAGACCTAAACAGTGTTTTCCTGCAAAAGATCTAAAGAAATGGTTAAAGGTAAACGGTCATGGGATTTAGTCAAGACCTTGCTTAATTTCTCTATTAATTTAACCAGACTCATAAAGTAACAACACACAAATAGGACAGGTGTTTAATTTCTTTTATTAGCTTCTGAAGATAAACATTACTTATACAGAAGAGGAATTGCATTGAAAGCTATTTCTATGTTTCTGTACCACCATAATATCTATCAATTGTACTTGTAAATAATTTCATAGCATGTTAGATGTCCCAGTCTTTCCAAACAGCTGTCTATGTCAGAACCAAGCAGAGCAAGTTGCCAGACGGACACTATTTACATAGCCACACACAGTAGTGCCGCAGACTTCTGAAGTATCACATTACTTTAAAAACTGGTAGAGAATAATTTTCAATGAACTGAAAGGCCAACACCATGATCAGTTCTTTGAAGGTCATTTTTTTCTTTCCCTTAGCAATATAACTTCTGTCTTATCTACTCTAAGCTTCAGCCAGCTGCTTTTCAGCCACATTTTGCTGCTAGACCCCGAGTCTTATCTCTGTAACTGTAATATTTCTAAGGAGAAAAATTGTGTGGTGAACTGCAGAACATTTGACCTATTGTATCGAGGCACACGGAAGAAAGCAGCACATGGATCCCTACATGACACACTGGAGCCAGAAAAGGAGTATGCTGATTTGTTGACCTTATGGTCCTGTATTTTTGGTTCAGATTCTTTAGCTGGTGAACTTTCTTTCTCCACATCAACTGTCCCAAAAGAAACACCACCAAAGCATAGAAGTCCTTTTCTCTCCAGCCCTGGCCAGTCACCATGGCATAGTTCTAAGAACCACCTAATAATGCCCAACAAAACTTGGTATTTCATTCAAGATTTTCCATTAGAAGTGACCTGCTCTGAACTTGTTTACACTTCAATTCTGAAGAAATCACAGGCTGAGGTTTAAGAATAAAAAAAATTGTACTAAGCAGACAGCAGCTTGAGAAAGTCTGTACATCAGGGTGCCATTTTAACTAATTTTTCTGGCAAATGCACTTAAAAATAATTCTTGGCATCAATAAGCTATCAGCAACTGGAAATCACAATTTCTACAAGACAAATAAGCTTATATTATTTTGCCTTAACTCTTCATATCCAGGGAGCACAACCTGTTCTTAGCTTCTTTCTCCAGAGCATTAGGTAGTATGTTGCGATGCTATCCTGTACAGGAAATGCTGGCCTGTGAATAATGATACAGCCATCACACTTCACGATATAACAAATTTAGTCTTACAGAGCAAGCAGTTGTTTTTAAAGGCATAGTTTAGCGCAGACTATCCTATGAATTAATCTTTTCCTCAATTTCAAAGGTTTCTAAGACAGGGAAATTCAAAGTCTGAGTTCTCTAACAATCCAAAGAGTAATTTGAATCCATTAAATAACCTCAGGCTCTCAGAGACTACTGAAATGAAACCAGAAACTTAACTGGTACCCAAAATGTCTTATCAAACAATAGTAACACATGAGATAAGCATTTACGTTTATCAGCCTAATACCATATGTTGCTCTAACAGCTTGACAGGCACATGGCTGTTTGTTCAATCACTTCATGCCTAAAAAAAGTTTAAAAAAGAAAAAAGAAAACACTCGGGTGAAAAATCTCCAAAGAATCAGAAAAACATAACAATTCACATTAGACCTAAGGAACATTATGTGAGAGGTTCACTAAAATGTGACATTCAGTGTAGTATTTTGCTCAGACAGGCAAGAGCCATTACTCGTGCCCAGGCATATGATTTTTTTCCCTCAGCAAGGAACCAACAGGAGCCAAAAGTCTTGTGATGTGACTAAAACATCCCGTTTACAAATAAATTGGGGAAAAAAGCCCCAAACAAACAAACAAACAACCCACCACAACACAATCATGCTACTTATTAGAAAAGATAGTATTCAGTCATCAAGCATAGGTTTGAATGACTTTATAAAAAGAAAAAAATAACCTCTCTTCTTATAGAAAAACTGTGAGGTGCTGTAATTAAAAAACCCAGTCATTCAGCATTACTACAGGGCTGGTTTATTCAACTAACTGTTCAAAATTTTAAAAAATTTTCATTTGTAAGTTTTAAAATATCAAATAAATAAATTCTTTTTTATTATCATCCATGAGTATAGTGTTTCCATATTAACAGTTTATTATTTTTATCAGTGCCAATAAGTACCCTCTCGAATGTCCCTTGGAAGCTGGGGGGAAGAATTTGAGTTGTGTGCAGTTTAATACACATCCAAAACAGGTTGCACAATGATGCAGTCCTGTAAATATTCTGCAAAATGCAGAGCTGCAAATATTCCTTTTAACTATGAATGCTTCCATTTACATCTTTACTCACAGCAGTCCGACGCTACTTTCAATTCCCTCCTTTTCAGTACTGTCAGGAGAACAGAACATAGCATTACAGAAAAAAATTCACTGAAAGCAATTTAAAGGTGTCAAATTTGTTAGTTGTCAAACTTGCAGCAAGTCTCCATTGAAAGCACAACAAATGTCACACAGCCCTTGCTTTAAGATAGTCTATCCTGTGCATGAAAGCTCTTATTCGCCTCAAAACAGGAGGAATACATCACAGCTCTGGAGATGTTATATTCTCAGTCTAGGGAAGAACTTTTTTTTCCTTCCCACCAAAAACAGATAACCTGGGGCCATGAAAGAATGCAGGCTACAACCATTTTTTCTACCACTTCAAATATAACATCCACTTACCTCAAATAATGACACCTACCTATTTTGAAGGTTATATAGCTGATAAAAAATTACATAGTTAATTCCTCTACTAATATTAAACAGACAGTTTATAACTAGCAAAAAGATTAAAAGATGACAAGGAATATGTCAACTGCACCACAAAAGTCTTCTTGCCTGAAACATTGTCCCATTGGTGGGGGAGTAAGAAGGAAGGGAAAAAAACCCAATGACTCTTGTATGTTCTTGCAAAATTTTTAAATATACCTTACCTCCTCCCCGAAAAACCTTATGAAAAGGCTTTTGAATAACTGTTTCTAAATCTATGTAGGATTTATAACTTCAGTTTCCATCACTTTCTCACAAGGAAAACTGCCATGTTTTCTTAGGTAATCGGGAAGATGCTTGAAATCTTAGAAATCTTAACACATTTTTAAGAGATCTGGCTGCTTCTGATCTATCTGAAGCATACTTTTTGTTTAGATCTCCCAGTAATCCCCTTGAAGAAAAAGTGTGTAGATTTTTGATTTTTTACATGAGCTATTTTTCAACTTGTTTTCTCCTTTTTTTTTTACATATAAAGTTATAAATCCTTTCTAAGGTACCCACTTTGTATGTACATGCAGTTTACTTACATTGACAGACACATCCACACACAGATACAGAAGTTTCTTGTGGATGTAATGTCAGTCACCCTTCAATAGCTATTTTGTATTGCTACTGCTTATTGCTAAGCAGCAATACAGATGCTAAGCCAAAACCTTCCTCAAAGTTCAAAAGTTCAAGGACTTTTGCTTCCTAGGGTTTAAGACCGAGAGATCACAGCCTGCTTTCTCCAGCTTTTCAGGCACTGTACTACTGCAATCATACACAAAGCATGATAGCAGGGAACTGGCAAGTTTTTTCCCTCAAGGAGGAACATTTTGAGACTGCTAGATCAGCTATATTCACTGCAGGAATTCAACAACACTGAACAGTGTAAAAGAAACAACTCCAAAAGTGCTGAGGAATAAATATTCTCCCTTTATCTTCAAAAAAAACAGAAATATGCATAATTTATTGTGCATGTTTCTACTTAAGTTATTTCTGTCATCTCTTGTCTGCCTTCCAGGCTTCCCCAGTGAGATTAATCTGGAAGTCAAGCCTTTATTATTTTCCCTATTAGGTAACTTAGGTGCTGTCTCCAACTTTGAATCTCCACCTACTCAGATACTTAAAACTGTTAGAACATTTAGGTTGCAAGCACTTGGAAGTTTTAAAAACACCATATTTACACTTGCCTGCAAAAAGTTAGTTTTATCTACTTTGCATGTATACTACACTACCATCTTAAAATAAAACATACAATTTGAAACAAAAATCTCCTGTTTAGTCAGGACCATGAAGTTAATTAAAAGTTCATAAGAGTTCATTAAAAAACTTACAGATTATTTTAAATGGAAGATAAGAAAATATGTGCCCTGCAATATGCTCTAAGATTTATTTAAGTCTGAAGCTTTAATAGTTTGCAGTAGGTGGCACACCACACTAAACTGGACTTTATATATGACAGCCATTCTCAAAACCCCTAAACTTTTGTTTTATTATTTGTTTTTTGTTTAATTTTTAAAGGCACAAACACACAGTAAGTCCTCTAGGGCAAGCAAAGCAAACAGTTGCAACAAGAAAATCACCTACCAGTTTCCTTTCTATTACCCCATCTCTGCCCTCCCTCTACCTCTGCTGAAGGACTCAACAACAGCCAGGATCTCAGAAGCAGTGGCACGACTCCCCAGGCTGACAACTGCTGTCAGCACCCAGTAAGGCTCAAATGTACCCTACTCTGAGATGTAGTCACACCTTTACTAAACAATGCAGGTAATCTCAAATAAAGCTCAAAACACTTTATGCATCTATCTCTATGGCACTTAAGACTAGTAGAGATGCCACAGCTGTGTTAGTTCTGTCTGTCTAGCCTTTCTGCTGACTGGCTCAAAAAGTTTGAACCTGCTTTAGCCTTTGAAAGGATCAAAGCCATTTCTGCCTAGAATAAAAAATAAAACTTTTTTTTTCTTTTTTTTTTTTTTTGGGGGGGGGAGGGGGCAAAAAACCTTTCGGTATCTTTTCTGATGCTAAACTAGGCTGCTATACTCTACTCTGATTAGGCCTGAAGAAAATGGAATTGTAAGTGCAACAGAAGAGAGAATTGTTAGCAAACCAAAGTTTCTACTTTTCTCTCCACACATCTCCACAAGCAAGGTCTGTGTGAGATACTGTACCAGCAGCACACATTGGTTATCGCAAAAAGAAATGTCAGATGCTTGTAATGGGTGACTCCCTGTTAAGGGGCACTGAGGTGCCTATCTGCTGGCCTGACAGGGACTTATGTGAGGTATGCTGCTTTCTGGGAGCTAAGAACCAAGATATTGCTGAGGGTACAACTTGTCAAGAGCACAGACTACTATACTCTGGTACTCTCACATGGACACGAACAACAATGCAAGCCAGAACCTGGGCAGAATCAAGGAAGACTATAAAGCCCTGGGGGTGCAAGTGAAGAATTTTGGTGTCCAAGTAATTTTTTCTTCCATTTTACCAGTAGAGGAAGGGCTGCAGCCAGAAGTAGATGTATAATGCAAATCAGCTTCTGGCTTCATGGCTGGTGCCATTGTGAGGGGTTTGGCTTCTACAACAACGGGACATTCTTTGACTATAGCCTGTTAGAGAGGGATGGGATCCACCTGTATAGAAGAGGCAAGGGAATCCTTGGCAGCAGGCTGGCCAGCTTGGTGAGGTGGGCTTTAAACTGAAGGACTCGGGGGGAGGGGGTCCAACGTGGCAATGCTCACGCCATTGCATCCAGCTGGGGAATAAGCCAGGCCAACCACAGCAGCGACATATGTTCCTTAGCTGCCTTCCAAGATGAGTACCAGAAGGCCACCCACCTCAAGAGTGTGTGTGGCTATAGTGGATCCTCTTGCACCCCTCCTGGGAAACCTGCATGCTTGATTACCTCTGTGAAATGCCTGTACACCAGCACACAAAGCACAGGGAATAAACAAGAAAAATTAGAGATCAGTGTGCGGTCGCAGGGCCATGATCTCATTGCAATTACAAAGGCATGGTGGGATAGCTCGCATGACCCAAATGCTGTCATAGATGGTAATGTACTTTTTAGGAAAGACAGGCCAGCAAGGAGAGGATGTGGAGTTGCTTTTTATGTGAGGGAGCAACTGGAATGTATCAAGCTCTCCCTAGGAATGGATGCAGAATGAGTTGAGAGCTTATGGGTAAAGATGAAGGGGCAGGCCAACATGGGGGACGCTATTGTGGGTGTTTGCTACAGGCCATCTGATCAGGAAGAGGAAGTTAATGAGGCCTACAATTTCAGGTAGCCTCACAATCACAGGCTCTGGTTCTCATGGGAGACTTCAACCTTCCTGATATCTGCTGGAAAGAGAACACAGCTAGGAACACACAGCACAGGAAGTTCCTGCAGAGTGTTGATGATAAAATTTTGATGCAGGTGGTGGAGGAACCAACAACCAACGAGGCGAGGTGTGCTGCTGAACCTTGTACTCAAAAAAAAAAAAAAAGGATGGTTGGGGATGTGAAGGTTGGGGGCAGCCTTGGCTGTAGTAGAACATGAGATGGTGGAGTTCAGGATCCTGCATGGAGGAAACAGGGCAACAAGTAGGATTGCAACCCTGCTTATTAAAAGGTGTTTGGTCAGTAAGAGGAGACTAATGTCATCTCGCTGGACTAATTTTTTAGGGTGTTTGTTTAGGAATCAAGACACTGGAACAGTGTTTCAAAATTGACTGATAAACAAAAGTCAATCTAAGAGTAGACTAATGTACTGATACTGCCAATCACGGGAGTAAAAGTTTAAGTATTACTTACCCATCCGAAGAACATGATAAATTTTCATATATTCTTGTTGACTTCCTTAAAGACATGAATAGTTTTTGCAGCTTGGTGTCTGGAAATTCATTTTAAAAAAACACAAAAGGTTTGCTGCCATGTAAGTTGTTTTTACATAAACTTGCCAGGTATTATATGAAAAGATTAAGATCTTTTGTGACAGCAATACTGCTGCTCAGTTCAGGAAGGTTGCTCACAGAAGAAGAGGGTATAGAGCCAAATGCAGGCTTTTGAAGATTTTCCTTACAATTCATAATTGCCTTTTAAGAAAGTATTTCTTGTAAGACAGTCATTTTAACTTTTTATATAAGTATTAAAATGCAACATAGAAATGTTTGCTGTTTATCTATATGTCATGATATATAACCTGCAGCAAAACTTTACACCTTACCAACTCTGGACTTTGGGAGAGCTAACTTTGGCTTCTTCAAGGACCTACTTGGAGGAATCCCATGGGTAAGGGCTCCAAAAAGTAGGGGGGTCCAACAGAGCTGGCTACTATTCAAGCATCACTTCTTCCAAGCTCAAGATCAGTGCACCCCCGTGAGTAAGAAATCAAGCAAAGGAGGCAGGAGTCCTGCATGGATGAGCAAGAAGCTTCTGGCAAACCTCAAACAGAAGAAGGAAGTTTACAGGATGTGGAAAAAAGGACAGGCCACTGGGGAGGAATATAGGGATGTTGTCAGAACATGCAGAGAGACGACAAGGAAGGATAAGGTCCATTTGGAATTAAATCTGACCAGGGACATCAAGGACAACAAGAAGGGCTTCTTCAAGTACATTATCAGGAAAGGGATGACTAGGGAAAATGTGGGCCCACTGCTGAATGAGGTGGGTGACTTGGTGACAAAGGACACAGAGAAGGCAGAGTTACTGAATGCTGCCTTTGCTTCAGTCTCACTGCCAAGGCTGGCCCTCAGGTTTCCCAGACCCTGGAGGCAAGAGAGAGTCTGGAGAAAGGAAGACTTTTCCTTAGTCAAGGAGAATCGGGTTAGAGATCATTTAGGCAAACTTGACACCCACAAATCCATGGGCCCCGATGGGATGCACCCCCAGGTGCTGAGGGAGCTGGCAGGTGTTATTGCCAAGCCACCCTCCATCATCTTTGAAAGGTCATGGAGGACAGGAGAGGTGCCTGAGGACTGGAGGAAAGCCAATGTCACTTCAGTCTTCAAAAAGGGCAAGAAGGAGGACCCAGGAAAATACAGGCTGGTCAGCCTCTCCTCCATCCCTGGAAAGGTGATGGAACAGCTCATCCTGGAGGTCATCTCTAAGGATGGGGAGGAAAAGAAGGTTATTGGGAGCAGTCAACATGGATTCACCGTAGGAAATCATGCCTGACCAACTTGATATCCTTCTACAATGGAATGACTTGCTGGGCAGATGAGGGGAGAGGGGTGGATGTTGTCTGCCTTGACCTCAGCAAGGCTTTTGGCGCTGTCTCCCATAACATCCTCATAGGTAAGCTCAGGAAGTGTGGGTTAGAGGAGTGGACAGTGAGGTGGATTGAGAAGTGGCTGAATGGCAGAGCTCAGAGGGTTGTGATCAGCAGCACAGAGTCTAGCTGGAGGCCTGTAGCTAGCGGTGCTCCCCAGGGGTGAGTACTGGGCTCAGTCCTGTTCAACTTATTCATCAGTGACCTGGATGAAGGCACAGAGCGTACCCTCAGCAAGTTTGCTGAGGATACTAAACTGGGAGGAGTGGCTGACACACCAGAAGGCTGCGCTGCCATTCAGCGAGACTTGGACAGGCTAGAGAGCTGGGCAGAGAGGAACCGAATGAAGTTCAACAAAGGCAAGTGTAGGGTCCTGCACCTCAGGAAGAACAACCCCACGCACCAGTACAGGCTGGGGCTGACCTGCTGGAAGGCAGCTCTGCGATGAAGGACCCGGGAGTCCTGGTGGACAGCAAGTTGCCCATGGGCCAGCAGTGTGCCCTTGTGGCCAAGGCAGCCAATGGGATCCTGGGGTGCATTAGGAGGACTGTGGCCAGCAGGTCAAGGGAGGTGATCCTCCCCCTCTGCTCTGCCCTGGTGAGGCTGCATCTGGAGTTCTGTGCCCAGTTCTGGGCTCTCCTGTTCAAAAGAGTCAGAGAACTACTGGAGAGGATCCAGCGGAAGGCTACCAAGATGATTAGGGGACTGGAGCATCTCCTCTCCAGGCATTTAAAAAGTCTTTTGCCTGTTAGTCACCTTTCACTTACATGTAGCTTAGAAGGAATTTTTATTGACTGAAGAACTGTCTGTTTTGAAATTAGGAACATTGAATTAAGTTTTTGTTTTATTACAATTAGTTTGTTGACTTTTACTTGAGTTAGGAAGATGGCTGATGAAGTCCAAACAGGGTAAAAGTTTAAAGGGTCTGCTCTTGTGAGTAATAAGGGGCAGGATTTGGCTGATTGTTTTTGTGCATGTAGAAGGCAGTAGATCATCAAGTCTCTGACCCCTATGCAGGGGTATGGATGCTCGAGAAGTGAGCTGTGTTTGAAGGGTAGGTCAGCAAAGCAGCATCTCCATTTCTGATAGAGCCTTACTGTGAGATAATTTAAAAATCCAGTATGTCTGGCAGTGGGGCACATGGAGCCTCTGTGTTAGTTTGGTTCAGTCATGGCCTGGTATTTGAATCCTCTCCTGTGTACTACTGATCAGGATGTGCATGGGTCTGAAACTCCATAAGGCATTTGAAGATGAGTTAAGAAGCTAAGTATCGCTCATTAAAAATGTTGTTTAGAATCTGCAGCTGTAACCAACATCCTGCTGGGGAGGAGACCTGATAGCTGAGGACAGTGCCCTAAAACAGTTGTAGAAGACAGTTCAGGCAGAGAGGGGTTGGAGGGAGAAAACAAAGATGTAATGAAAGAGGAGGAACTTGAGTAATGTCCTAGGTAGAACCATGGCTGAGAGGAGACTAGAAATCTGTCTTCTTGGATGTAAAATATTTTGCAAAACTGTCTGTCACGGTCCACTCAGTGGACTCGTGATGGTTCGATAACTATGATCTCGAAGCACAAAAATCAAGGCGACCACGCCAAGGGGTTATGCTTCAATCAAACAGCACAATTTTATTGTTTGCCCGTAAAGCGACATGCAATAGGTAGAAAGACAGAAAGTGAATAAAAGGTAAAGTAAAAAGAAAAGGAAAGAGTATTATAGCTACCACCACGGGTCCAAGGCATCCCTATGGTCCCAGGTCCAGGCAGTGTCCCGCTGGTCCTTCCGATGGTTGTGATTCTTGGTGGGGAAGATCTCCAAAGTTCAGTTGCTAAGAAGGCATCTTTTTATGCCAAGCAACACACCTTGCTCCTCCTCTGGTCCATGGACTGCCACCAGTCTCCGCCCTCTCGAGCCAGGTTATCTTGCCCCAGAGGTGGGTAGCTTCAGACCAGGAGGCGTGTTCTTGTATTGTTTTCTGGTTCGTTGTTATGACCACGGTTGTGATCCATCTTCTGGACAGCTGTTATGCGGCCTTATTCAATCCCAGGTGGCAGGGAACGGCATAGTACTCCTTGTACTGTGCAGTTCTCTTTCCCAGGGTCTTGGTGTCCATGAGGACCACATTCCATCTCCAGGTCTCTGTTGGCAATGTTGAGACAATATTGTTCTCTTTAGACCGACTCTTACACCACCCCGTGGCTCAACATTGTTATCAGGACCACGTGGCAGCGCTATAATCCTCTAAGAGGGGTAAAAGAGGACAGGGAAAGAAAAAGGGGAAAGGAAAATGACAGACAGGAAAAGAAGGGGAAAATAATCATCTTTATCTCAAACAATTTACAATAATCAAATGGTATTCATAAAAATGACTAAACATAAATCTGTTTAGGTCTTATACAATTTTCCTTGTGTCAGTAGATTTAGGGATGTCCACATTGGAGGGGATATTCAACAAGTTATGTGTATTGATTACAGATGTCAGATATGTCAATTGCTTTACCATTCTCCAATTTAAGACATACAATATCATTGACAAAACAAGACCGATCAAGACCAATATCAAAAGGACAACAATAGGGTGATACAACTTGTTCAAGATGCCAGTAGCAGTCGGTGACCATCCGAAAAGTGTGTCCCACCATCCATGTTCTGCATCTTTTCCCACTCTTCTCAAGACACGGTGTATTTCTTCCACATTGTGGTGGACAGTTATCAGGGTTTTCTGTCCGTTTTCTCTAACCTTTTCCAGAATCTTGATCAAGTCTTGACACTGCAACAGTTGTTTTACCAAGGTGAGATTATTCCAATGGGTACAGGCTGCAATTCGTGAATCAGTGTATAATTAGATTTCAAGAGCTGGTGAGATGTGACTGGGGCTAAATAGGAGAAGTCACATCCAGTGATGTTAATAAAATTGCAAACGCAAAAATTTGAATGATTCTTAGTATCTACAATCACTGTATCTACAGACACAGAATTACAAGCAGTTCTCAAACATGCACAACCTTTGCCAATATATACAAGCACTGTTTCAGGGTTATCGTCAGGATGAATCTCAAAATGACAGATATTCTGTGTAGTGTCTAAACAAATGTCCTGAGCTCTGATTGTGTTGCCTTCACAGACAAATCCTTGTTGTTCCCGCACAATACAAGATTCCAAATCTACAGTTTGCCATTTCTCATCCACCTTTTGGGCCCATACTCTATGCTCGAAAGGATAGAGTATGGTTCCATTGTGGTTCAATCCTAAGGCAATAATGGGGTAGATTACATTTATTGATGCATGGGATATCGTCAATACAAAAGCGGTGGAAATGTTTGTGGTGGGGTTATAAGTAAAGTTTACCAAATTCCACCAGGATTGGAGTTTCCTCTCAAAGTCGGTGGCACTGTCCCAGACTACTTTCCGAATTTCAGTGGGAAAAGTGCCTCCTTCACCTTCTCTAATAATCGAGTCAGCCACTGATTGTATCCATAATTGGACCTGGATACATCTAAGAGCCAAAGAAAGGTTATTTTGGATTATACCAAGTGCATCTACAATCAATTTATGATCTTCCACATTCACCTTTTCCCATTTTGGTAGCATATCTGCTAACTGCCACTGGTTAGTTCCCAGAGCCAATAGGGAAGATTGCAAAGGCCGTTGCAATCATGCCAGATCATTAGCTGTAGTTGCCAATTTGTTCATTAATGTCTCTGAGTCAATGCCATTCAGAACCCTCAGTCCTGTTCCCAAAACACCAGTTAGGTCTCTCCGAGTCCATTTCCCAGAAGGTGTCCGTTTCCGCAGCCAGGTTATCCATCCCTCGTAAGAGGGTTTTAGGAAAGGAGAGCAGGCTGGCTGAATATCTGAAACATAGCTGTTTGTTGGCACAATAAGGGATTCAGTAATTAATCTGCATCGTATGGAGATGTTGTCACCCTGAGCCACCATAAAAGGGGGTAAAACTTCATTTTTGTCATTCAGCGTGAGGGTCATTTCCATGCCATGGTGTGTGACTATTGCAACAAGCATCACTGGAGTTTTAGTTACAGCATTTATTTTGAATTTGAAGGTCAGACTCAATAGATCTGATTGGTTTGCTGGATTGCTTCGCCAATTACACACCACATAGACAGGCCTCGTCAAGGTGAAGTTATACCAACAGTCAGTCTTGTCATTTTTACAAGATTTAGAGATCTCAACGTTGTTGGTACTTGGGTCCAGGGTGGTATAATTGCCGACGTGCTTTTGGCGACAGCACATAATAAGGTATTCTTGCTTATCACATTCCCACTCAGCAGTATGACAAAATTTTGCTGAAATACTGGGGTGAATTCTGGTTGTTAAATTTGGATCCAAAAGATTCCCAGAGATGGTAATTAAAGAGGCCTTTTCATAGAGAAGTCCTTCCACTTTTCTACATCCTACCATAATCTTTTCTCCAATTATTCCAGTCAAGGTTCTGATCCAGTCTTTCCAATCCCACTCCCATTCAAGTGGGGAATAGGCCTTATCATCATGCAATAGTACAGTGGCCAAATTTGGAAAGTGATTCTTGGGATACTGCCCAGTAAAACCAGTATACCCAACAATAGCTTTAGACCAAGGCCATTCAGCACCCTTTTGGTTATGCGTAAGTGGGAAAATACAAAAAAGTAGTAGCAGTCCAGTTTTACTATTGGTCATTTATTTATAGTTCATGTTCTCAGTGTCCATCAGAGTTCTCCTGTAAAAATAAAACAACAGAGCTTGCTTCCCTGAAGCAAAAAGAGTTAAAATGATGGGATTATCCAGCGGGTATTTATTTTATGTTCCTTTCCCAGGGCATCAGAGGCCACCCAAGTGTTGGAAGAAGGGTTCGCCGGAGTCAAGAAGACGTTCAATATGAGTTATGCATCTTGCTCAACTTTATTAGTTTCTAACACTACTTATATAGAACCGATACACATGCATATTCGTAAAGCAGAAATATAATTGGTTAGTAGTCTATAAACGCGCGGTTCTCACCCCCCTAATTATCATGACTAAAATAAGCATTTTATCCATGTAGCTAATTGTGTTGCTGTGCTTCAGCCTTGCAGTTTGTTACTCCCTGTTTTCCCATACCGGTCCCTTTCTTTCTTGGCCTTGCACCTGCTTTCCCAGCAGCTGTAGCTTGTTACAGCCACGGCCTGTTGGCACAACATAATTACTTGGTCCCAGGATTCAAGAATAGCTCAAGGCTACCTTTCTTGTTAACTTCAGCACAGCAACTTCAGTACAATTCTGATTACAGGCCTATTCTAATACCAGGCCTGGATTGTGCAGATCTTCAGAGATTCTAAGGCCATGCTTCTGCAGCCATTCTTCTACTATTCCCCCTTTTTCTTTTGCACAAGCCAGGCCTGATTGGTTATGTTAAAAACTACTCTCTTTAAACAAGAAAAAACACAGCTAAAAACTAAAAGCATTACAATAATGTTTATAAAAAAGCATATTCCTTCCATCAATAACATCTTTAACCAACCTGTTATGCCCAATCCTCTCAACCATTCATCAAAGGGATTATCATCAACAAGAATATGCTTCATGTTTCCCTGCAGTTGTGACAACTTCTTGTGGATAGATATGGAATGATCGGAAAAGTTCACACAACACATCCCTTCAAAATCCTCACAACCGTGTCCATGTGCTAATAACAAAAAAATCTACTGCATCTCTATTTTGTAATGTAGCATGCCTAACACTATCTACGTCAAGCGATAACAAACTTAAAATCTGCGATGTAAGATTAAATTGCTTCTCTCCCCAACACGCTAACCTTCGTATATTCTTAGCATTTAATGCAGTCATTGCTCCTGGCATAAATATGGAGTCTAAGACATTTGCTGTTACAGACTGCAGATCGACTCTGTCATTACATGTTTCATCAAAGGTGCGCAGTGCCCTCCGTGATCTATGAAATTGTGGATTCATTTTCAATAAGTCTTTCATACGTGGAGCAAAGAAAGTTAAACGCCCTAAATAACATGGTCCACCAACAGGATGCAAAGGAATCCCTGGCCATGCTCTATCTCCACATATCAAAAAGACTCCCAGTGGCAACTGATAGCCCCCTGATACATTTACATGTAAGCCTCCAGCTTTCAGTTCACTCCAATTAGGTGAACCGGTTAAATTTTGAAACTTTGTATCAAACTCACATTCACCTTGTTATGCTAGCCACAATCGCCACGGGTCACCAAACCAAATTACTCCAGTGCCATTTACAGGTTGAAGTGGTGGTACCGTGTCCTCGCATTCTGGCATTCCCGTTGCAGTCATGTTAAAGTATTTAACGGGCGTAATGCTACCTAATAGGTCTAACTCCTGCAATGGCAAATGATATGGTGGATTCAAATTCTCAATAACCGTTTTCTGCCACGCTGCATTACGCATAGAAGGCCAAACAAATTGCCCATTTGGACTCATACATGTACCATTCTGATTGAAAGTCAGATCCACTGTTTTAACATTCCAAAAAACCATCAAAATCTGTTTCATTCTCCTGCAAGGCAATACCAATTAAACAAGTTCTAAAGGGGTTGTCTGCTTGCTGCAAACTTAAACAAAAGTCTGTTACCCCCGTGATATTTGCCCATGTCACCCATATGTTTGTTCTAGGCAAGATGTCAAAAATACTTTGGCCAATGGGTAAAAAATTCATCAAGACCGTAAACCAAGTCCACCACTCAAACATGTTTAGTCCTACAATTTCCACCTTTTTTTTTTTTTTTTCATTCCACCCCACAAATCTGTGCTTTCACAGATTCTGATGATGTGTACTGTCTCCAGTCAGCATGGTATTACACTAGTCATATGTTTTCTCTTGCTTCATGCCCAGTTACTAATCAAACACATATACCCTTTACACCATTTACATTTAAGCTTTGGCTTACAGAACCGCTTTACCCCAAATAGCATACATTGGCATAATACCCACGGGTTACATCCCTTGCAACACAGATAGTTTATTCCGTCTGCTCACTCTGAGTCTTCTCTTCTGTCTTCTGATCTTGACATACAGGTCGCACAAACTTGCTAGGGACCCATATAGGTCCTTTATCTGTGGAGATACAAAAATAACCTCTACCGTTAAATAACACGGGATTACGTCCTTCCCATACACCTGAAGCCATATTTTTATACAGAACATTCAAACCAGGAACTGTAGTTGTTTGGTTCCCTCGCGCTGTTTGGTGATGTATAACAACAGGTGGTCCCTCTCTACCCTCCGTAAGGGAGAGATAGTTTAAGGTAAACAACACCTTAGTCAACCGTTTAGTTACGTCTATGTCCTGCGATACTTTCTGTCTCTGAAGATAATCCTTCAGGGTACGGTTTGCCCTTTCAACAACTGCTTTCAGTTCTAAGGTTTGAAGGTTGTCCCATGGTTCACCGGTGATAACGTGTTTCTGCCACTGATTATCGGATTGCCAAACATTCTTCTACACCCAAGCACATGCATTCAGTGGGGCTTTCAGTACCAGTGGTACGCTTCCCACAGTAGGAAGTGCCACCAGAACGGGTTGTCCTGAGAAGTGAGCTGGGTTCTTTAAATCATTTGGTCCCTTTAATGAGGGAATCAAGGAAGGAGCCGTTGGGCAAAAAGCGGTTATTTTGGGGCATCCGTTTACCCCCCATCTATCATTTACACCTTTAACAGCTTCCCACAAGCGGATATCCCAATTTTCCTCATGAAGTTTCAAAAGTCATTTTAAAAGACCATTGGTCCTTTCTACAATTCCATTAGCTTGCAGATAATACGGGGTATGGAACACCCATTTAATCCCTTCGCTTCATGCCCAATCCTGTACAATTCTGGCAGTAAAGTGAGAACTGTTATCAGATTGTATTTCTTGTGGCTTTGGAAAAGTTCCAAACCATTCATGCAGCGCTTTCACAGTGTTCTCACCCGTAGCCCTGTTAAAGGCTTCTACTTGGACTAGCCCTGATGTTATTTCCACTCCCACCAGCACAAAATGTTTTCCTCCCGATCTCTTAAAGGGGCCAATATAATCTACCTGCCAGGCATCCCACAAGCCTTTACCCTCCCTCAAATGCAGAGGGTTATCCTCTAAAGGGTGCCTTTCAAGTCGTCTTCGACATTGTTCGCAGGCTTTTACACATTTTACACATTTCTCTGGTGACAGGCCAGCCTCGGGCAAGGGCTTCACGGTACAGATCTTTAGCTCCTGTGTGTTTGCGTTTTACATGCAACCATTCTAAAAGGCATTCCCAGTCTTCTGAAATCTGGTCCTTCTGTACAGGAGCTAGCCTTGCTAACTCATCAGCCCGGTTATTCCAATCTCCCGCTGACCCCCCATCTATCTGATGAGAAACTACCCAACCTACAGCAAAGTTCCCTCGGCTAGTGATACTTAAGATGTCTTGCCATTTTTCCTTTTGCCACACTAGAATCTTATTAACCTGCCATTCATTTTGCTCCCAGAAAGGAAGCCATTCGGTACCTCCCTTAAACACAGCATAAGAATCAGTATAAATGTAAACAGGAGAAGTAGTTTGTGCTTCATGTTGAAAAACGCTCCATACTGCAATTAATTCACCAACTTGTGCACTACTCTCTCCCTCTTATAATTTGCTCATCGGAAGAGGTATGGAGTGCTACTGCTTGGTATTTCCACACTTTTCCTTCTCATTTGGCAGAAGCATCAGTAAACCAAGCACTAACTGACTGTTCACAGGGAAAAGGAGGGGCCACCTGGATGACTGAGGCAGGTTTATCTTGGCCCTCGTCCAGGCTCTCTACTTCTTGTATAGCTAGGTTTTTTAAAGCTCCTTCAGATACAGAGAAAGTGTTACAATAGTGTTCAATCTGAGCATACCACTTTCGTACTGAGGCTTTCTGGGCCACCCCATCAGGGGGAGGAGTCCCAGTAGTGACTGTTTTTATAACTTTAAATGAGCCTCTCAATATAATGGGTTGTTGTCGTACGATTTTTTCTACTTCTATGAGAGCCAAGCTAACCACAAACAAACCTTTCTCCCAAACAGTGTATCTTTTCTCAGCATCCCTAAAGCCACGGGAGTAAAATCCCACGGGCCGGGTTGGACCCTCAGGGCCCCGCTGCCATATGTGAACTGACAGTCCTGATAAAGCAAACCCCCACTCCACCTGGAAGGGGTCTGTAGGGTGGATAGGGCCAAGAGCTTGGTGTGCTGTTGCTTCAAAAATTAACAATTGCATAGCCTCTTCCTGAGAAGCAGTCCATTCCCATTTGACCCCTTTTCTTAGCAAATCATAGAGGTCTGGCAATAATAGAAAAGTCCGGGATATGTTTTCTCCAGAACACCAATAATCCTAAGACATGTTGCAGATCCTTATTCGACTCAGGCATTTTGATCTGTTCTAAAGAAGCAAGGGTATCTGGTGGGATGCATGTCATTCCCCCTTTCCACCAGATTCCTAAGAATTTCACTTCTTGCGAGGGCTTTTGGACCTTTTCTGAAGGGATCTGCAAACCCAAATTTTCCAAATGTGAAATTATGTTCTGTTGAGTTGTTCCCACATCCTCTATTTCACCTCCCCCTGTTAGGGATATGTGCCACACGTACTCTGTTTCGGACTCTTTAGGAAGACGTCCATACTCTCTTTTCAGTTTGGTTAGCTCAGTGGCAGTATATGGTATCTCTTTGGTTGTAATGTGAGGATCATAATCATCCTCATTCAGATAAGTATATTCTGCTTTAATTAAGGGTCTCACTTGAGGGTTTTCCACAAAATGTTTTCTCGCCTCCTCCAACTCCTTCTGAGGGTATATTGGGTTAATACCCTTTTCCTCTACTTCCAGATCCATTTCTCTCAGGACTTCAGTGTTTTTAGAGCATGCTGCCTTCAGGGTGGTTTTTAACAAGTAGTTTTCTTCCCTTTCTTTCTCTAATTGTTGTTCTAAGTCATAATTCATTTTTTGCAGAACTTTCACCAAATTTCCAAGGGATTCTATAATTTTGTTTTCATTGCTACATTTTCTAAGGCGATCTTCAATTGCTACGACCAGGCTGGCTCCTAAAATGGCACAGACTATAGATTTGCACTTACCTGATCTAACTTTAGCTTCAGTCTGTAAAGATGTTACTCGGTCCACTACATTCTGCAAGTTTGCCCAATTATCTCAAGCCCAATCTTCTCCAGGTACAGAGGGTCGAGCCCCATACTTTGTCAGAAATGTGTAAAACATGTCCCGATCTTTCATTAACAAAGGATTTTGTTTATCAGCTTTTTCGGCCATTCTTACTACGAAGGGACCAAACCCACTTTGGGGAGGCTAGACTTAGTTACAAACACACAGCCACTGTTGTGTCGCCCTTCTCTTCCCCAAATGGTTGAAGGGACCAAAAATCTGCTTCGGAAAGGCAGCTTATAGTTACTACAAGGTTGCCCCTTCACTTTCTCGAGCAGAGCAGACAAATTCTCATTAACACGAGGGCAACCCCCCTTTTTAGCACTTTCCCCCTTTTGCACTTCGAGTTCTTTTAGTTTGATCCCAACAGACAGAGCCCTCAATCGGAGTTTGGAGTGCTAAGTCCTAGGCATGTGTGGTATGCGGGAAATTCGAGTTGCCCCCCTCGCTTTCTCGACACATCTCACCCAGCTGGGTGTAGGGCCAGGTGCGGATAGAACGAAATGTCCTTCCCCTGTTACAAACCACACACAACCTGCACCCCTCTGTCTCTCAGGATCCTGTCCGTGATGCCAGTTTAATGTCACGGTCCACTCAGTGGACTCGTGATGGTTCGATAACTATGATCTCGAAGCACAAAAATCAAGGCGACCACGCCAAGGGGTTATGCTTCAATCAAACAGCACAATTTTATTGTTTGCCCATAAAGTGGCGTGCGATAGGTAGAAAGACAGAAAGTGAATAAAAATTAAAGTAAAAAGAAAAGGAAAGAGTATTATAGCCACCACCACGGATCCAAGGTGTCCCTATGGTCCCAGGTCCAGGCAGTGTCCCGCTGGTCCTTCCGATGGTTGTGATTCTTGGTGGGGAAGATCTCCAAAGTTCAGTTGCTAAGAAGGCATCTTTTTATGCCAAGCAACACACCTTGCTCCTCCTCTGGTCCATGGACTGCCACCAGTCTCCGCCCTCTCGAGCCAGGTTATCTTGCCCCAGAGGTGGGTAGCTTCAGACCAGGAGGCGTGTTCTTGTATTGTTTTCTGGTTCGTTGTTATGACCACGGTTGTGATCCATCTTCTGGACAGCTGTTATGCGGCCTTATTCAATCCCAGGTGGCAGGGAACGGCATAGTACTCCTCGTACTGTGCAGTTCTCCTTCCCAGGGTGTAGTTGTTCCTTTCAGTCCCAGGTTGCAGGGAGCGGCATAGTACTCCTCGTACCGTGCAGTTCTCTTTCCCAGGGTCTTGGTGTCTTGGTGTCCATGAGGACCACATTCCATCTCCAGGTCTCTGTTGGCAATGTTGAGACAATATTGTTCTCATTAGAGCGACTCTTATACTGTCCTTCTCAGGAATGTTCAGATTCATAATTATGTTTCTGTTCTTTCCATTCCGTTTTGTTCTCAGATACACAAAAAATGAATTAAAGAGAGACCTGTTATAAATTGTTGTTATGCAAATCATTTAAGCAATAAACTAATATACCAGTTTTCTAGTCCTGGGGACTTTACAGTTATTTCAACTTCTGTATTCTGTAAAGTACAATTTTAAGTATTCTGAGACCTGCAATGAGTATCTGAAAATGCTTGAGAATACCATGTGTATTGTCTGGGTATTATGATCAAGCAATGAAGGAAGAGTTGATTTACCCTGCTCAGAATTATCAGTCAGGGACTCACTATGCTAGAGTCAATTGACTAAAATATGTCGAATGCTGGAAAAACATGCCAAAGCTGTCTGTGAAAATTGTTAGGTTGTTTTAGTGCAACTGAAAATTAATTTTGATTTTTTAATTGATTTGATTTAAACTTTGAATTTATATCCAAATACAATTTTTAGAGTACTTATATAACCTTTGAGTTTGTAACCTGTTTGACAGCAATAGCTGCAAATTGAAAGAAATATGATGTTGCTTTGACACTTGAGTGTTGTGTCATTCAAAACTTTTTTTGACCCTTTGAAAAATATTTTGATATGTTTGATATCAGTCTGGATTCTCTTTTATTGTGATAATTAGAAATAAATATAGCACTGTCAAGTTCTGAAATGGCATTCCTGAGTTACCCAAGCCATAGATAATATATAGTATCTCCTAATTAGTTATCTGTTAGGAATTTTTCTGCATACTTCTTTCATTTCAGTACAGTCAGTTTCACTGTCATCTTATTAAGGGTGTCTGATCCAGAAACAGTTGAATCTTTCTCAGACTTTAATGGTTTTTGAGATCTATGGTGACTTAATATTCTCTGTTTGTGTGATCATTTTCCCCCTATAATTCAGTGAGGAGATATAAACACTTTTTAAAAAAAAAAATAACCTCACAAAAAGCTTGCAGTGGGATGTCAAGATAATATACTACTTTGATTATTTTAAATTAATCACATTTTAGGTTGAGGCCTTACTTGTTCATTCAGATATGGTGTTAAATAATCCAGAAACGGTATTTTATAAAATATTTTTTAGATATGTGAAATGTCCATATGTTCATACTGAAGTGGTCATTTTGCTAATATATCCATTGAAGACCATAATTTTCAATATCCTGCATAACTAAAATTCTCTGTTACTGTTTAGATTATTTCAATTGTTTCCATTTCTTTGCTTTATTGTATGTTCTTAAAGGAGTTTTAATTAATCTTTTCTATGCAAAAAAATATTGTCCCTATTTAGAAGTGTTTCAGAATTAATAAGTCAGAATGTAGGTGCTAATATTCAGAATGTAAGTGTTAATATACAGAATGTAAGTGCTACTAGGTAACGATTCTTTAATGTTGTATTAATAGGCAAAAAGTAGTCTCAGCTAGTTTGTGTAGTGGAGATGTTTGCAAGCTTTGATAAAATTCTGCATTTTTCCAGAGATGAAAAAGAAAAAAGCTTTAAATCTGATTCTGAGTTCTCTTTTTTTGGACCTTAGTTGTTGCTTCATCAGTTACTTTGTTCTTAATTTAGACTGATGAGGCTCTTCAGGAGTCAAGTTTATGGGAGTTTTGTGACAATTGGTATAAAGTATTACTGCTTGAAAAGTGTGGCAATTCTGTACCTATTAAAGGAATTTGCAGCTTGAGTTCCACAAAAGACTCAGCAAGAAACCCATGTAGTTCTATAGAAATGCAGGAAAACTACCAGAAATCCTGCAAAACACCACAGGATGCCACAAATTTAGCATTTTTCAGCTGACTGCACTCTGGACAACTGCCCTCCCTCTACAATAGCGATAGATCTGAGTGGGGCCATCAGTCTCACAAATTCTTATCAAACTTGTCACTGTTGTATCTTCAGACTTTGCTTAGATGGCTGCTTTGTACAGTGCTCAGAAACAGAGAAATGTTTTCTTATCTGCAGCTATTGTTGCTGGGACAGATATGAACAGTTATCACCATGATGTTTATAATTGTTTTACTTGAAAGCAAATTCTTTCTGGTGATAAGAGGAAAGTTGAAATCTATTCTTATTGAGCAAATTTCTACTTCGTGGCTATTGAAAATAGTTGTCTTTCAAAAAGAGTTTGGGTTTGTTACCTTATTAAAAACCTCTCTGATTTTGAGTTGGGTTTCTGTATATCTACCCTTTTAGAAGAATGCTTGCTGTTCCTACAGAGGAAGAGTTATAGATATCACCATCGTAGTCTTCCTGTTCATGAGCTTTGAGGTGCTGAAGGTAATTTCCAAAATAAAACTTTGTTTATTTCTTAATTTTCTGTGCCAGGTGTGGATCAATACCAGAAATCTTCCAACAACCCCATGCTATTTCTCCTTTAAATTGTGTGCTGCAAGCAGGTACTGAGTCCTGCAAGGTTTTGCTGTACAGTGTACTATATTTTAGGGCCATATCAGCTTTTTTGTATTTCATAGCACTAGGGAAACATTATTTACACATAGTATCTAAAGTTTTGTCTTGGAAGGGCCAAGCCACATGTCTCTTATAGTCTGAGGCTAGCAGGCTATTGTTAGAAAAGACAAGGGGGTTTTTTTTGTCATGCAGTAATAATTTCTTGCTTTTCTTTGCAGACCCGAGTATTTAATCTTAAATTTAACAGGCAAACAAGGGAGGAAAGATGAAGAGGAGAAAAGCAAATGAGTCCTAGAAAATTCCTTTTCTTTTTTTCTCTGTGAAACTAGTTCTGCAGTGAAAGAATATTTACAGACAAGGTGTGCCAGCTAATGTCAACAAGCACTGAGTAAGAAGAATGCTTAAAAGCAGAAAATGAGAGCTGTGATTGCCTGTTTGCTTGCCAAAAAGAATTTAAATTGTCAATGTTTGGGACTTCTTGTCAGAGGATCAGAGCCTCACCTGTTTTGTGCTTGTGGTTTAACCCTAGCTGGCAACCAAGTATCATTCAGCTGCTTGCTCCCCCCTTTCCCCCCGCCACACCTCGAGGGATGAGGAGGAGAATTGGGGAAAAGGTAAAATTCGTGGGTTGAGATAAGAACAATTTAACAATTAAAATAGAATAAAATAAAAATAATAACAATTGTAATAACAATTGCAATGAAAAGGAGGGAGAAGGGGCGAGGAATAAAATCTAAAGGGAAAGAGAGGAAAAAACCCAAGTGATGATTGGCAGGCCCCAGCCGACTCCCCCAGTTTATATACTCAGCATGATGTCCCATGATATGGAATATCCCTTTGGCCAGTTTGTGTCACATGTCCTGTCTGTGTCCCCTCCCAATTTCCCATGCCCCTCCAGCCCTCTGGCTGGCAGGGCCCAAGAAACTGTAAAGTCCTTGATTTAATATAAACATCACCCAGCAACAACTAACAACATCAGTGTCCTATCAACATTGTTCTTGCACCAAATCCAAAACACAGCACTGCACCAGCTACTAAGAAGAAAATTAACTGTCCCAGCTGAAACCAGGACAGTGGTGCTCTGCAAATCTGCTTCAGTGACCATCGCCCCTCATAAATGTGTATCTGAGAGCAATTAAAATTTTACCATAGAATACTAAAAAAAATTAGGGGGGTGTGTGTCATGTTGTTACTGAATTTTTAAAAGATAAAAACAAAGGCCACCATAGAAGCAAATTAAAGCTCCTGAGAGCTGACATGGCTTTAACAGAGCTGCTCTGTTATAGAAAGCTAGTTTCTTTTTGTCAATTATTTTGGTCTCTGAAAAGGAATTTATGATCAAAGTTTTCTTTGAGCACAATGCAATGGCACAGTTAAGCACTGATTAGATTTTGGCAAACTTAGTCATGGATTTGGATATTATTTTTTTTTATGTGGCACTCCTCCTGCAGTGAGAAAAGCATTTTACTGCTTAAAACAGAACTTTACCTGGGATGGATTTTTAATGCTACTTTTAATTTTAGCTTCTTCTTAAAAAAAAAAAAAAAAGTGGAAGAGCCTGTTCAAGGTGGCTTTCTTGAATTGTATTAGATCTGTGTTTCTTGTTTTTATATCTGCTCCTACTATTTCATGATAAACACCAATTTAGAGTATTTTTTGTGGGTAACATCTCACAAAGTAAATGAAAGAAAACTGTATATTTAAAATAGTTTAGCTCTATGATGCTTCTATGCATAAAGTTTCCAACTTGATGACTCCAGCAAAATTATTGAATGTCTACTGTCCAATTTTTTAATTGCTTTCATCAGAAAGAAGTTATATTTTTGAAAATTAATATACCATAATAGAGTTCTTTTTCATTATGCAAGCTAATTGCCAGTTGCTTCATTTGACAACACATAGTTTGCTTTAATCCAAGGGGGGCTTTTGAGGGAGAGAAATTAAGGTTAGAAATAACTGTTACTTGCAGTGGAAGAAGTCATAGCAATTATTGATATGGTAGGAAATACAGGTTCATTTCCTGTCTTTGCTGTGGACTTCCTGCACACGTCTACAGTTCACTTTGTGGAAGTAGGTTATTTCTGCACTCTACCTTATGTCCATATAGAGAAGTCTTATAAATGCTCTAGGATTATAATGACAATGTGTAGCTTTGAACAACTTGGATACCCAAGTACAGGTGAAAGAAATGTGACACAAACATGCTGTGATAGAAAAACAACGCTCCAAAGACTGTGATTGTGAAATGAATTATGTAAAATGATAAAAAATCATTTAAAACAAAGGTCAAGAAAAATCTCTGTGTATATAGTCCCCTTAACATACAGTCATGCTGGTATACATTGGAATTTTAGAAGTAGCTTTAGTAGCTTTTTGATCGTGGTGTGATCAAAGCAACATGAGCAATCAGCAAATTTAAGTTTCCTGTCTTGAATGCCCATGGGAAATAGGAGTATTAGCCTAGTCCTATATATGATGTTTGTAAGAAGAATGCATTAGAAGCTAAATAATGGATTTATAAGACTGCCTTTGGAGTGTGTTGAAAGAAAGAAATCATAAAAGTGGTCCCTCTCTTCTGGTAGTCTAATGTTATAGACATTGCAGCATATGTAGACACTGATGTAAAGTTGATTGAGACTGAATGTGTTTATGCAATAAAAAAAAGCCACTGTTAGAATAAAAACTATTGTGAATCTACTGAAAGCATTTAAAAATGAAATACAGTACAGCTGAAGTTATCAATTTCCCTGTCTATTCGTTTTAGCTGACACATAGGTAATTCATGTCAAGTGACCAATTAGAGTATACACCATATTGTCAATTTGTATTATACCCAATCTGTGTCACTGTGCAGCTTGTTGTTTACCCATTTTAATGCTGTTTAAGAATTTTGTCCTTGTGAGCAACCCTTTGCACTTATCCTTAAAAGATTTCTTTCAATTCAATTTAATTAATAATTGCAAAATATTAATTGCATTAATATGCGTGCCTGTCAGGAGAATTTCTCAAGTCCTTTTTTTTGGTGGAAAATGCTTGTACCAAGTTTTACATGTTTACTTTGGGTACTCATGAAGAGTGAAAACTTTAGGAGTACTGACTGGAGACGAGAAGTAGATTATCTAAGGTGAGAAATGGATATAGTGATTCACTAAGTGAACCAACAGGAAGATACAAATGAATAAACAAAAAGGCATGTTAAGTGAATCTCTCAAGGACACACCTGAATTCCTGCTGCCTAGTGTGTTTCTCCTGAGACTGGTATGAAATCTGTTGTCCCAACAGCCCCAGCAGTGTGATACTTTTTCCTCTACCAGAGAAGAGATTGCCCATCAGGAAGAGAAATAATTCTACTGTTGCTTTGCTGGCTTCTTCCAGCTTTTCTTTTTCATGTTTGGCTAGGTTAAAGCTCACTCTTAGCTGCAGATGTAGTGTTCAGTAAGACGGTGAATCAATTCCTTATTTTAAAATGTAACGTGTGTTGTGGCTGGTTATTTACCTGTGTGTGTGTGTGTGAAATAAAATGTGTTGTGAGTGCTGTCTACTTTTATAGAAGGCATGCCAAGGTTTAAGGTTCTGAAATGTATTCCAAAATTGTTTAAATTTTGTATGGCAAATATTAAAGTAACTTCAGTTAAGTACTCGAAATAAATACTATTACTCTATCTCAAGCAATTTGCATTTCTTTTGAATATAATTAATGATCTATTACAACTGTAATTCAAAACCTTTATATAGTTCATGTATTAATATACTAATAAGGGTATGAAAATTAGTTATTCTCGCATACAAAACATACAAAAGTTAACTTTTTACAATGAAATCAATCATTTGAATATTAGAGTTAAATTTACTTATGCAGGCTTAATGTTGTCTCTGTACATCTAGCTAGTGTAAACGAGACAGAATGAGGTTTTGTTCACTTCAGAAATACAAATCGTAAGTGGAGTGTAGTTGAGTCTAATATGATTGTTCAGCTAAATCTGAATGGAATTTTATATAGCAAAGAAACAGCACCATCAGCCAAAGGGGTTTTCACCTTCTCTTAAGCAATGGTCAGTCTTGGAACTCTCAAAAAATGTTTTTGTAGCTTTTTTTAGATGAGAAATGATAAGCAATGTTAATACTGCCTTCCTTCTTTCCTTTCCCTTCTTTGTTTAGTATGAATTGAATGATTTTAATGCCTAAGAGAGCAAGTACACTTTTTGCCATAAAATCTGATTTTGATTTTTATATTTTTTAATACTTCTAGATTTATAAAGGCCTTGTTGGTCATATTCACTGTTGTTTTGAGAAAAATAGTTCTGGCTTTTTAATCACCTATTTTTTTTTTATATACCTGTTGGTGTCCATGGCAAATATTAATCCCTATCTATTGGAGGTTTTCTGTTTTGTTTACTTGTATTAGATTTAAATTAAGAATAAGCATGACTTCTCAACCTTCAGTTTTATCTTGCCTTTCAGGATGGTGTAAGCTCTATCTACCACTAATCTGTTATTTTGTTTTGCCCAAGAAAGTTAGATATGCGGGGGCATATTTTCTCATTGAGCTATCACTACAAATAAACATTACAAATGAGTTTGTAATTGCAACTTTTCTGAAAATTTTATCTTGTTTAATTTTCTTTGAACTTACCAAATTATTTTAACCATTTTCAGCTAAGTTTTGAGGCTGGCTATTCAGAACTCCTTGATAATATGCCTCATCTGTATACTTATTTTTTTAGTATAAACTAATGAAGAATAGAGTTGACTTGAAAATTTGGCTACTCCTATATGCATGACGAATTCAAAATTATCCCTGTTTATACAGCCTTTGTCAATTTAAGTAATGTGTTTTGTCACCTGCTTTGCAGTCTCATAAAGCACTGGAATATTTATGAAGAAATAGAAAATATGACTTTGAATCCTTGACATATTTTAAATAAATGCACATATTGATAGTGACAGATTGCTTAACTTGGTGTTAAAAGACTTAGCTGTGTGTCTTGCCAAAAGTAATCCAGATGTGCATAATTTATCTGCCTGCCATATGTGCACCAACATGTCTTTTTATAATCAACTGTCTGTTGAGTATTGTTAAACAGTTAAATGTTCTTTATCAGCTATCTTTTTGAATAATGCAAATAAATCCTTTAATGAGTTAAGGAGCAGCAAGACCATAAAAACAGCTTTCTTAAGCTGAAGAAAGCAACTTCAGATTTTTGATTGCCCAAAAGGCATACATGATCAGAAAGAATTCATTGTTAAAAGAAGCTTATGTAAAGACCATTTTAGGTGGTGTTATGCAACAAAGGATGGCGAATATTTTACATAATCTCATTGTGATGGGACAGATCTTTGTTGTGACAGTGTAAAGGAAGTTGCTACAGAATAATAACAATATGGATTATTTATTTTTTTTTAAGAGGTCCTTGTTGAAAGAAGAAAATTATCTTAATTTGGTAAGCAGTAACCAAACATGTCCTGGCATTATGTTCATAAAGAGTTGTAGGAGGACACTTGTGTCATTTGGAATATTTCATCATATCATCAGAAGAAACAACTGCCATTTTATGGCATGTTTTGCAATGGGTGTTTGTTCTTCAGCTGTCCTCAGAGAGTTATTGATTGATTAGTAGTATTAGATGACATGCATGGAAAATTTTCTATGCAAAAAAGTTTTCTGTCCAAGGAGTTCACTATCCCAAAATTTTGTTTACAAAGGAAGCACTGATCCATAGAAATATTCCTCCTTTGCTTCCTATATGCTTGTCCTTTCACCCCATTGACATAATGTTATCAGAATATTAACATGGATAATCTGACTTTCATCAGTCTCTGAGTCAGATTCCAGGGTTCACCTTGGAGGTATATAGGAAGGTGTGTGGTGGTCCTGTAGAGCAAAATGCACATAGTGTCTCATGGTTCTGAGTTTCACCTTCGGAGAAGGGTGTCTGGTTCTTTCTGATGTTCCTGTGCATACAGGTAAGTATTTAGCCTGTCTTTGTAGTAATCTGCTTTGGTTTTTGAACTCCCCCCTCCCCAGCAGTTGCATAACTTGTGGCATGCTTAGCAGCTGCTCTTCATCAACCTGGAAGGTCTCAGTCCTGATCTTTCTAACTGCTGATCTTCATCATTAAGATGAGAACAGGTGTACGTAAGCTGTTGAGAGTAACAACTCTATGACGCTTATTTACATAAGGTCATCCAGATTTGAGCAATCCATCTTTGTTTATACAAAGGAAGTAGAAGAATGCCTACACAACATGCTGAAATTAGGTTACCATGCTAGACACAGTAATGCGGCAAACAGTTCTTGCTACCATCCTGTTAGAATCCATCATTGCTGAAATGGTAGAAAGATGCTGCATGCTCCTAGTTTGTAGACTTTGATTTTTAAAACAACTTCAGAAGATTTTGAACTATTCACCAACACTCAACTCACTTTCCTGAAAAAAAAATCCCAACTTTCCTGCTTACTGACAGCATTCGCATGAGGGTACTCTGCCATACCATATCCACACAGCTTATAACTTTGGTAAATACAGCAATATAACATCTCAAAACACTGAATTAGTATTTCCAAACCATTTAGATTACATGAGTTGGACAGAGAGATAAATTGAAATCTTAATTTTTAAATAACATACATGGCTTTTATGAAAAAACTTTTTGCTCTGATTACTTATATCCTGAATTTGCTGTCATTGTTTGCCAAAGAATTACGCTCCAGAAACTTTGTTTTTAATTTTCTTTCTTAGACTGTTTCTGTCTCAATTTTGGGAGCCAGAAACTCTTAAAAAAAATCAAACAGAAAAAAACCACCAAAGCCCAAACAAACAACAAAAAACAAAACAAACCACCAAAACCTACAATGTTCAATAGACGTTACTATGTTATTACATTACATGACCATCTGAAAATTAAGGATTTTAGCATTTTGAAACTCTGTTACTAAGCGTTTAATCTGCATCAGTGACATCTTGGCTACTTCTAACATGATAGTTAAGTCATTCCAGATGTTTTCTGGTAGATGAAAAGGGGGATTGGGGAGGAGAGGAAAGATCCTCCCTGAGAATTAACCTGGACATGTGCATGTATGCTTACATACATCCTCCAGACAGTGCTGCAGTGAATGTCAATTAAAAAATTGTCTATCTGTGCACTGTACTTTTACTGCCCAGCAGCATTTATTTATTTTAGTTTGTGTTCGGTTACATTTACCAAAAGACTAATTAATGTAATAGAAAAGTGTTTTGGGCCAAAGAGCAGCTATTATGACAACTGAGTTCTCTCATTACATTTCCATCTATCTCTCTCTCTAAAGTAGAAAAGACCTTGGACTGACTAGTTTGAAAGGTTAGTTGAAAAGATTAAAGTTGACTTGTAAATGGAAATAGGCAACTTTGCACTTTTGAATTCTAAACACATCTGGTCTAGTGTTCTTGTTGAGTGGTAGGTTTGCCAAGACTTGTTGCAGACTTTGTAGAGCAGTAATAATAAACCTGTTCAGAGTATTTAAAAGAACTTGGCACGCCATATGACAGGTTCTCAAGGAATTCTGTCAGGAGCCAAGTAGACCCCTTTTATACTGTTGGCTTACATTAAAACTGGAGATGGCTGCATTTTTTCCTTTTCTCTCCCCCCCCCCCCGAAGTACAAAAGGCAGATGAATTTATTAAAATGCTTCTTTAGTGTATGTTACTGAGCTGTGAAAGAGACCAATAGATAAACATTATTGTAAGTCTGCAGATGCACTCTCATTTATGCCTGTAGGCAAGATAAATTTATCTACTTATGTTAGAGGAGCCTTTAATCAGATAAACTGTTATTGCAAGTAGTTTAGATCATGAGGTGAGTAGTTTTTTAAAAGGCCTTTACAATATGTGTAGATTTTCTGGTCCTGTTCTTCATCATGAGAAACATAAAACACAATCAGGTATAAAGAACATAAGCAGTATCTTTTTCTCTCTTATCTTCAGTACAGCGTATGTAACTGCAGACATATACAGTATCTCTAGATGAATATACAGCCAATAAAATATTGCTCATTAGATTATAGAGAAAAGAACAGATCCAGATGTTTGGATAATAACATCCTTCTAGAGAAGTAAAGAAGTGGCAGAAGGATTGAAATATATACAAATAATATTGCATGAAAAATCTGGCCTCATATACCTAGAGGTAAAGGAGATAGGTATTATAACAAGCCTAAGCTTGTTAGGTCTAGCATAAATTTTTATGCCCTGAAATGATCTGTGCTTTCATAAAGAATGAGTTGTCTCATTGTGATGTACATGGGCCTCTAGCCCAGAATCTTCTGTGCAAGGGTGGGATTTGAGATTTCATTTTTCTGAAGAAAAGGACTTGACCAGGTTTAGAGGCAATTAATAAGATATGTTATGTTTTTTAAATCCATAACAAGCTGAGGGGTGAAAAAGCTTTATTTTTATGGATTTAGACTTTTTTCAAAAATAAAATGTTCCCCCTTCTTAAGATGCTCTTTATCCTCTCAGCCTCAGCCTTTTTTCTTTTGAACAAATTAGAGCTAAACATTTTTATTTCTCTCAATTAGGATATCTTTAATCTTGCTTCCTAGGATGGAAATCTCTGAGCTGTCTGCTTGTTTTGAGCTTAGTTCTAAGATATAGAGAGACAGAGATGTAGGCATGGTCTGTGTTACTGTCAGTTCGATATTAGTGAGAAAAAATGCTTGATCTAGCCTTGGAACAAGACTTGATTAATAAGGAAAAAATGGAAATGTTTGTATATGAATGCAATATTTCCCAAGTGTCCTGGACTAATAAACATACAATCATTATCAGGTCAAAAGAGAAAACTGCTTTTAAAGAGGTAATTTCATCAGTCATCCAAGCTGGGACAGAGATTGCCATTGCCTGCAGATGAGGAGGAATGCACTTGATCAGCCTTGCAGGCTCCACATAGTCATCCGCCCCTGTCATAGTTGTGAAGCTGGTGGGCTTGGTAAGGTGTATGTGTAATTCATCTTACTCCTTTCAGAAGCCATTCACATGCAGTTATTGTAACTGGAGGCATCTCACCCCATGTAGCCCTTCACTTGCTTTGGCTAGATCCCCCTGATCCCTTACTCAATCTGTATCATGATCAATATTGCTTAATTTATATATTATATATATATACGTTTACATATGCTAATTAAATATTCGTATTTAACATAATTATTCAGATATGCATGTACTTTAATATCAGATAGCAGAAAAATAATTTTAAGTTTACTTTATTGGTTAAAACAACATACAAGTGATTTTCACATCTATGGCATATTGAGTAAGAGTTCTATAAACTCTGTGTCATTGGTTAAAGGAGTGGTTTTGTGACATGTCAGTTTTTCTGGTGTTATAAAATTGCAGTGTGTCCCGCTTATAAGAGATCTTGAGATTGTGTTTAAAATGCAGAATGTAAGTTAGCTTCATTTCAATATGGTGTAAAACTAAAAAGTGCTTTTTACACTCAAAATTCCCATGCAATAACCAGTTTTCAGTCTTCCACCAAGGTATCAGTAGCTCAATATGTCAAATAAGAAATACATATTTTCTCTGAGGAGATGCATAAAATCAGCCAAAGATTAAAAAGTACCTCTACGCAGTATTTTCCAAGCAGCTGCAGTCAGACTGACTGTACTCAAACCAGAAGTCACACAGTTGTGTTAGTGCAGCACTGAGCTCAGGATGCCCTGGCACTTGACACACCACTGCAGGTACTCTCCTCTAGGTCTGACGTCATGACTCAGCTCTACATCAAAGGAAGTTCAGGTCTGCCTTCAAGACAGATTTGGATATATCTATGTAATGGTCATTGTGACATACTAGTACAAAATACATAATAACAAATAATTTGGGATTATACTTCTGTGCATACTCTTATAGAGCAGAATTAAGATCACATTAATTCAGGCATGTCCTGGCTCAACTGAAAGATGGAGCCACTGTATTCATTAACATCTTTAGTTTCATACATACTATATAGAAACTTTTTCTCCTACTGGTCGCTGATCCTGTAATTAATAGAGAGCAGAAGATTACACTGTATTCAAAGAAATAAACGTTCTGTGAAGAACAGAACTGGCAGATGAATGGCAATGCTGCTTCAGCTTCACAGTGCAGTCACAAAGTGAACCTCTTCTGGAGTCTGAATGCAGGGCTTAGTACTGCACCTGCTATAGTGGTTCAGCCTAGCTTCAAGATGAAGATGCATTTTACAGAGAGACTGTGGGGTAATTGCAGTGTGAAAACATTAATTATTTTATTATTTACTTCTCCTAAATGCCTTCTGGAGTTAAAAAAGTAATTGTGCAGGAAGCTTTATCCTTAATTTTGGAATGTTAAAAGAACACTGGTAAGTTTGGGGACTTTTTTATTACTGTTTTTCTTGGTGCTTTTTGGAAGTTGTCATTATGGTTAGAAAAAAACCAGTAATTCTTATATAAAGAGTTTCAAAGTTACTTGGCTTGTGCTGGGTTTACCAGCTATTGTGGTTTAACCCTAGCTAGCAACTAAGCACCACACAGCCACTTGCTCACTCCCCACCCTGGTGGGATGGGGGAGAGAATCAGAATGGAATGGCACCCCTGTTTTATGCTTAAGACACAGTTTAAATACAGAAATTAGCTTTTGTAATATAAAGAAAAAATTAAGTCTTAGAATAGCACATTTATATTAAAATAGCATCTTTTGAACACAGAAATTAATCTTCTGTAAAAGCCCTTATCTTCCCTCCACTCTGGAATTTTAGATGAATCTTTTTTTCAAATTGCAATTGTAACATCATATAAAACTACAGCTTTTATAAAGAGGGAAATTGTAGGGTGTGCATTTTGAAGTCTTTCAAAATTAGAAAAGGGAGAAGAACATTACTTTATGACAAGGGATATGCTGAATATCATAGAATATATGTCTAAATGTTTTTTTTCTCTGAATTAAGAAGTTAATCCATGTACTTTAGTTTTGGAATATATTTGGTGGTTGTCTTAGTATATACTCAGATTTCCATCAATCAAAATGGTTAGAAAAAAACCACAGTTGGAACCATCTTTCGTGTAGAGGCTTAATTTTTCTTCTCAGTTGTAGGGACTATTAAGAGTGTTGTGATTTAACCCCAGCCAGCAACCAAGCACCACGCAGCCGCTTGTTCACTCCCCCTCACCCAGAGGGATGGGGAGGAGAATCAGAAAGGAATGTAAAACTCAAGGGTTGAGATAAGATCAATTTAATAGGTAAAGCAAAAGCTGCTCACACAAGCAAAGCAAAGCAAGGAATTCATTCACCACTTCCCATGGGCAGGCAGGTGTTCAGCCATCCCCAGGAAAGCAGGGCTCCATCACACATAATGGTTACTCAGGAAGACAAATACCATAAAGCCATATTTCCCCCCCCTTCCTTCTTCTTCCCCCAGTTTATATACTCAGCATGACGTCATATGGTATGGAATACCTCCTTGGCTAGCTTGGGTCATCTGTCCTGGCTGTGTCCCCTCCCAGTTTCCAGACTTTGGCCTGTTTAGGAGCCTGCTTGGCAGAGTCCCTTGGGAGGCAGTCCTGAAGGGCCAGGGGGTCCAGGAAGGCTGGGCATTCTTCAAGAAGGTAGTCTTAAAGACACAGGAGCAGGCCATCCTCATGTGCCAAAAGGTGAGCTGGAGGGGCACAAGACTGGCCTGGCTGAACAGAGAGCTTTGGCTGGAACTCAGGGAAAAAAGAGAATTTACCACCTTTGGAAGAAGGGGCAGGCAACTCTGGAGGACTATGAGGATGTTGTTAGATTATTCAGGGAGAAAATTAGAAAGGCGAAAGCCCAGCTAGAACTCAGACTGCCCACTGCCATAAAAGATAACAGAAAATGTTTTTACAAATACATTAGAAACAAAAGGAGGGCCAAGGATCCTTTATTGGATGCAGTGGGGAACATTGCCAAAAAGGCTGAGGAAATGGCTGAGGTACTTAATGCTTTCTTTGCCTCAGTCTTTAATAGCAAGACCAGTTACCCTCAGGGTACTCGGCCCCCTGAGCTGGAAGATGGGGATGAGGAGCAGAATGAAGTCCCCACAGTCCAGGAGGAAATGGTTAGTGACCTGCTGCTCCACTTGGACATGCACAATCTATGGGGCTGGATGGGATCCACCTGAGGGTACTGAGGAAGCTGGCAGAAGAGCTCACCAAGCCACTCTCCATCATATATCAGCAGTCCTGGCTAACCAGGAAGATACCAGAAGACTGAAAAGGAAAAGACAACAGAAAAAAAAAAGCAGCTTTGAATAAGAACATGATGATTTAAATAAATTACAGGACAAATTGAACTAGAACATTCCATGTTCAGGGCTGAATCCTTCAAAGAATGAAACATTTCAGTTTAAAAATCCATACAGCTATTCTCGCAGAGTAAAACAGCTCTTATATGAAACCTAGTGGAGGTTTTAGATTTAAATGTCCCAAGTCGGGGAGTATATTTGCTACTTTATGGTGATCACAATTAAGGAGAATAATTGATTATATGACACATTGCACAGTGTTTATAAGGTGTCTGCAAAACACAGTCAAATAACAATATTTCTGGCCTGTACTGGTTGGCAAGAGAACTTTCAGTGTGTCTAAAGGTGTGTCTTCACAGCATGTGTGTTGTTTTCAGGTGCTGTTAAAATACAAGTTCCTGAATAGTACTGAAAGATCTGTCACAGTTGATTATTTCACTATTTTTCATTACTAAATTAGAAGATTTCAAGTTTTTCTATTGCATTGTAATTTGTTTCTTTTATGTATGCAGAACCAAATGTGTGACAGCCTGGCTGGGTACTAGTGTTACAGCTTTGCCCAGCCCCACACATTGCACAATGGGAGCAAGGCCTTTCTGAATATGCTGATAAACAGTAGCTTTTAAAGAAGTATAACCATGATGACATTTAGGTTTTTAGCATTTCCACAGAAATATCCAGCAGCAGTATTCTGGGACTGTGTTTGGAGTTTGCAGGGGAAACTGCCACTCTTCCATGTTCAATCATCCTTCCAGGAAAATCTACTTGGAAGGACATGGAGCCTGCCTCCCTTTTTTTTCCTTCTGTATTTGTGAACGGTATGCAAGATGACAGATAGCATCTTTACTGCCAAAGTAGTGTCTATTTTAAGATAAATGCAAATTGATAAGAAGGAGCAAAGTTGTGGAAAACTGGAGATAACGGATCTTATATTTTTATGCCTTTGGTCTGGGAGTAGTATTTTGGCTGCAGGATGCTTGCATGAGAAGACTGTAGTGTCAAGATGGGCAGATAATGACAGTACAATGCTGTAGTTATCCAGGTAAAATGGGTTTACAAGAGATTTGTGCATTCTATGCACAGGCTACTGTTACAATGGGGCATAATCGCTTGTGAATATACATCCCTCTTACCTGTGGTTAGTGAATGATGAATGATGTGCCACTTATCTATAGGATAATGTACTTATGTTTATCTAAAAGTTGGGAAATGTCCAAGGACCCTTATTGCTAACATGACGGATGTACTAATTGCTAAGTCCTTGGATTTGTCATCTTTAAAAAGGCTATCTGGTCCTAAGTTCCTGTTGTTTATACAACGTGGCAAAGACAAGGACTTAAATCATGGTCACTAGTTTAGCGAGATATGTAAATGAGTTCCCGGAGTTGTAATGAATACGTAAATGATTTCCTGGAAAGTTAATGAATAGGCATTGTTACAGATCTGCTAATAAGTTAGAATTAATTGACTTTATTTTATTTTATAAAATCATTTTAATAGAAATATAGAGGAATAAGAAATATATTTTAATGAAACTTGTAGTTGCACAGCAAAAGCTGCTATGAAAACCTCTGTACAGCCCTGTACCAAGGCCAGAAGAATGGGCTAGAATCATTGAATAGGAATGTTTAGAACTTAGGTAACAAATTTGAGATTTTAGCTAATAGTCAGTTACAGATTTCTTTATATTTGACTAGTCTTCTGTATGTAGAAAGTATATTGAGATGTCAGAATGCAGAATTAATGGGAACTGGAAGCAACTGAATGAAACAACTCGTAGTTACCTGCCAAGAAACTGTGAACTTTAGTAAAAGGTAATTCCGGCAGGGGGAGATTGCGACCACCGACTCATATACCACCTACCCAAACCGTACCCCAGACCCATTTCTGGACCTTTCTAACCTTTACTGCACAGGATTGGATATGGGAGGAGAGTATGTTAATGATTTTTGGGAAATATTATGATTATGCATGAATACTTGATGAATATGTATGAATAAGTTCTATATATGGTGTCTGATTTTGAAACTTGGTGTGCGTTGATCGTGAGGAGACTCACTCTCGCACCCGGCCGACAATAAAGAAGTGTCTGCTTATCTGCATCACATTGGTGTTGATAAGTTCTTCATTCCAAGATTTTGGTAACAGTATGAGCTGCTTGTATAAAGAGGGGACTGAAAAATCCCCTTGGTGTGCATGACTTTGGTGGAGCGATCCTCCATGCACCCAGCGCTGCTGAATAAAGATAACCTCCCCTCACTCGAATATTGGTGACTGATTCTTTAAATCATTAGTTTGAGCTTTTATTTGAAACTGGGCTTTTAAAACTGGATGGCTGGTTTATGCTGAAGATCCTGATGGCAATATCTCATAGACAAGCTCCTGCATGTGTTGTGGAAATAGGCAGCTGGTTGGAGAAGAGTCAATCCCACAGGTGCTCTTGACAAGTAGAGGGCTGCAGCATGTGATGCCAATGGTCAGAGTTGTATGGAAAGCCTCACTGTGCGCATGGGAGATGCTGCAGGAAACTTGCCTTGTAAGTATCACTAGAACAGTTTGGGTTGGATTTTTTTCTTAAATACCTTGCACACAAACATCCTATTGACATGTTTGTTTAATGGTGCTTTGAAACTTTTCTCCCCCCCCCCCCCAAAGTAGCTTGTTCCAGCTTGTTTTCCTGCCTTTATTCTCCCATCAAGCATATTTGGCCTGTGCTTTTAATTAAAAACACAGCAAACAGAGTAGTCTCTTTAAAAGCCTGGAATGACACTTTGACCTTGGCAAAAAGAAGATACTTTGAAACTTATTAAGAGGAGGATTTTTTTCATTAACCTTCTTACATGTGTTTCCAGACACAGCCTGTGATGTACCAGGTACTAGGGAGGTAGGAAAGAAAACAAATTGACAGTCTGTATAACAGGAGGAGGGCACTACATTCTCAGATGCCTCATTTGGGTGAGGGGAGGGCAGGTCAGCTGCCTGGTTTTATCATTCCCTCTCATTTTTGAGCTTGCCTGCCTTTTTCAAATGTCTCTTGCTCCTGTTGATTTCTTCACAGTTTTAATAAACCATAGCATGCTACACAAATTAATCCCAAATACTCATTGTTTATTTCAGTACAAGCCTGGATCAAAAATGCATTGTGGAAATCCATGCTTAATCCTGTCAAATGTGGGGATGTTTCTTCAGGAAAAAAAACCCAAAATGAAAACTTACATATTGTAATTAAAATGAACTGGAAAAGAGTGCAAACAGTCTATAAAAACTTCCGTCTTGCATTGTAAATAGTAACAGTATAAGTACATTACTCCTTTAAATAAATAAGGAGTAATAATAATAAAAGGTTAATCCCTTTTTGCTGCAATGTTTGTGAGGTTTTTTTTGCAGGAAGCTGGGATATGCTATAGCTGCCAGAGGGAATAAATACAAAATTACACCGTATTTGATACAGGAATTGAGTGACAAAAGCTTTCTGCGTGCATACTTAAAAATGAAAAGTGGTGTCCTAATAGTTGACAACTTGATTTTTTACCAATTTATAAGTGCTAAAAGAATTTGGCTATTTTAATAACATATGTGTATTTTGTATTACATTAGCCTGAAGAATTTGACATTGAAATACGTGCACAAATTAGGTTAACTGTTTCTGGACATTTGTTGGAGAACAGGAATGAGATTATTTTCTTCACCTGGCATCCTGGTTTCAGCTGAGATAAAGTTAACTTTCTTCTTAATAGCTGGTGCAGTGCTGTGTTTCGGCTCTGATGTGAGAACAATGTTGATAGCACACTGATATTTTTAATTGTTACCAAGTACTGTTTATACTAAATCAAGGACTTTTCAGTTCCTTGGGCCCTGCCAGCCAGAGGGCTGGGGGGGGGGGCACAGGAAATTGGGAGGGGACACAGCCAGGACAGGTGACCCAAGCTAGCCAAAGAGGTATTCTATACAATATGACATCATGCTGAGTATATAAACTGGGGGGGGTGGCTGGGGCCTGCTGATCGCTGCTTGGAGACTGGCTGGGCATCGGTCAGCTGGTGGTGAGCAATTCTATTGTGCATCACTAGTTTTTTTCCCTCCTTCCCTTTGGATTTCATTCCTCTCCCCTTCTCCCTCCTTTTCATTGCAATTGTTATTATTATGTCAATTATTAAATTGTTCTTATCTCAACCCTTGAGTTCTACCTTTTTCTGATTCTTCTCACCATCTAGGGGAGGGGAGGAGTGAAGGGCTGTGTGGTACTTAGTTGCTGGCTGGGGTTAAACCATGACACCTGGTCACCTAATCAGTCATTAAGTTATTACAGGTGCTTCTCTTTGCAGTTACCTGTTGAAGTAGAACAGTTTTACCCTTTTGCTCACCCTCGCAGTTTCTTTTCCAGTTTGGGTAAACAGTGAGCAAAGTCCTGCTCACTGTACCTCTATATTAAGCCTCTCCTCCTAGAACTTGACAGTTAGGCTATGAAATTAATACAGGGGCTGAGGAAATTACTGCTGTTAACAGAATACAGTTTGTTTATTCATATACATGTGAGAGAACTCCATAGATAATAGCTAGTGCTGTATTTTTCTTGGTTTTCTGCTGACTTCTTATCTATTTGCTTTTCTGTGGGTTCTTATCACAGGGTGTCTGAGAATACTTTATTTTGCTAGTTAAGTGAAAGAATGTGAATTGTATTATTACTCTCGTGGGATTTGAGAGTGTGTGTTGTTTTTTCTTTTCTTTTAATTAAATTCTGAATTGATCAGCTGCCTCATTATACACAAAAGCCATTATTAGCACAGGTTATTGTGTGTCTTGTAGTCACAAAGGTCTATAGCAAGGCAAGGTTTATGGTGAGAAGAGATCATAGAATGGTTTGGATTGGAAGGGACCTAAAAGATCATCTAGTTCCACCCCCCCTGCCATGGGCAGGGACACCTTCTGCTAGACCAGGTTGCTCAAAGCCCCATCCAACCTGGCCTTCAACACTGCCAGGGAGGGGGCATCCACAGCTCTCTGGACAACCTGTGCCAGTGTCTCACCACCCTTACAGTAAAGAATTTCTTCCTAATATCTAATCTAAATCTTCCCCCTTTCAGTTTAAAGCCATTGCCCCTTGTCCTGTCGCTACACTTCCTGATAAAGAGTGCTTCCCCATCTTTCCTGTAAGCCCCCTTTAGGTACTGGAAGGCTGCTATAAGCTCTCCCCAGAGCCTTCTCTTCTCCAGGCTAAACAACCACAACTCTCTCAGCCTTTCTTTGTAGTGGAGTTTTTTTATAGCCCTCTGATCATTTTTGTGGCACCTCTTCTGGACCTGTTTGAGCAAGTCTGTGTCCTTCTTGTACTAGGGGCCCCAGAGCTGAACATGGTACTCCAGGTGGGGTCTCACCAGAGAGGAGTAGAGGGGGAGAATCACCTCCCTTGACCTTCTGGCCATGCTTCTTTAGATGCAGCCCAGGATACAGTTGGCTTTCTGGGCTGCAAGTGCACATTGCTGGCTCATATTCAGTTTTTCATCGACCGGTACCCTCAAGATCAACTGTAAAAGCTGAAAAGTTAGGTGAGCCAGGAATACAGACTTTTATCCATGTTAACAATATTGTAAATTTTAAAATACAGCAATTATCACTTCATTCAGACTTCCCTATATGTTAGTACCCTGTGTAATAGAAAATATTTAAAATATGGACTTTTAATACAATTATAAATGTAGATGCAACACATAACTTGCAACTTCACTTTACCTGAATGATTTGTGTCTAAAGCTTGTTTAAATTACATTTAAATGTCAAATTAGATTTTCTATGTCTAGACAAGTATTTGATCTGCTCTATTAATTTGAGTTTTTTTCTACTCTGTTTGAGAGCGCTCCCTACCACCACCCTATTCACAGGGGTGTATCTTAAAATCAGGAAAGAGGATTTAATCTGAAGTATTTACAAAAGAATAATAAACGTTCTAAGGTGATAAAAGAATTGAAGACACTGATTCATTTTGACGGTAAATAAAGAGGACTGTCAGAACTGATTCTACTGTGTTGGCCCTTACGTCCCCATCCATCATCATCCCTCCCCCGTGATTTTAAATGTCTTAAAATCTGGATACAGATAGGAACTACAGTCAGTGTTAGGATTCCTTTCTCTCATGCAGTTATATTTCTAGTTAGTTGGGCTTCAACACTTGCATTAACTTTTACAGTGCCTGTGTAAGAAAACAGCAAGTTGATTAAAGCAACCTTGGAAAAGCTCTAGATTGCTGGTATTTAGAGTTGATGTACCTTTTTTCTTGGCACTAAGTTTCCATGCAAAAACACATGTATTAACTGATTCTATAGATGTTTCATTTGCACTTTTTGTCAGTGGCTTGATAACTTTTGCTCTGAAGAATGACTGTTATACTTCCAAAGTGCAATATCTCAATATTTTTAGGATTTCAGAAGTCTGAAAGTATCAGCTGGCTTTGAAGATATTTGTCTGAAATGCACAGCACAGATATAACATCTTGAAACAAAAGAAGGGAAGGGCTTCTGTTCAGGATCATGTCCATTCCCAGTTTTACATTTAGAGCTATTCTTCTGTTTTCCTTCAGTCAATATTTTTACTTTTCTTACTTATATGCATGCTCTGTCTGCCAAAAAATAGCGGTCTCAGACCCCATGGACTACTGGAATGCTCTGAATACTAAGTGCATTATGATCCCAGGTGGGAAAGGATACATTAACAGGCTGAAAGTATAAAAAAAATAAAATAATTTTAAAAAATGAACACCGAAGCTGCTGGGAAATGTGTTGCTCAAAAGAGATATAGGGCATGACTGTATCTCTGCTTTGCGTGTAATCTAGACTGCATGAAAACTATTGAAGAAACATAAAACCTTACCAAAATAATATCAGTGGATAAAGCTTTCTCTTCAGGAAAAGAATGAGGGAGAGCAAATTAAGAGACAAATATTTGTTGGGCCCCATTGTGTGTGGGTGGAAAACCTCTGTGGATCATGCCACAGACTGCATTGTGGCAATCTGGGAGTAGAATCGAATCTTTTGCTCCCCATAAGGATTTTCTATGGTCTGGAAAAGCATTTTGCTATTTAAGTTTAGAATCTGTTTTTGTGCCTGTGAGTTGATCAGAGGCCTATGCTTGGCATTTGCTATAGGTCATCTTAGAAAACTTCTGTTACGTTAAATGTTGGAAGAGGGCAAGAGTTCATACTGTGATTGACCTTAATAAAATTAAAACTAATGAAAATGAAATCTTTCTAATCTTAGAGTATTTCCCAGTGTATTTTATAAACGGTTTATATTTTTTTCCTTACTGAATTTTGAGTGATTTTTTTGAAATATGTTTTAAATGCTGGCTCTAGACTTGTTAGTATTCATAGTAGGCACATCTAAACATAAAACATAATTGATCCCCTTTTGGCAAATACAATATTATGTAGTTGAGCTAAAGATACTCTTTGCTATAGAGCCTTAGGCATTACACCTGAATTTCATTAAGGAAGACTATGTAATATCCAGAGGAATCTCCTCATGTATAATTGCTTTGGATTGGTTAGGACAAGATGGGATGCAGCTGCCCCCCCCCCCCCCCCCCCCAACCAGTTATATTGTTTGCTTTCTGTAAGAATAAAATTTTATTGATATGAACAGGATATTGTCTCTGAATAATTCAGAGAGTAAAGGCATCTATTTTGCTGGAGTTGCATTTTCAAGGCACAATATGTTTTATAAACATTTTATTTAAAAAAAATGTCAAATTTTGAATGAATACAAAGAGCTGATATACAATACAGGATGTCAGGAAATAAATTAATTATAAGAACACCAGTTAAAGCTCAGTGTGTGTGTAGGTGAATGAAAATTCAGGAGATTTATTCATTGATCATGTTATGGTCCATTTATCTCCCAGAGAAAAACTTTGATACTATAGGCTCTTCCCCATAGATTATTTGTTTACTATCTATTTATCCCCAGGATAGGTCCCTGCTTCTTTCATCATCTGTTTCTATATAGAAAAATGAATAGGGGAAAGATCTGAAAATGCTTAAGGTTTCTATTCTATGTTTTGTTTTGCTTTTTTTTTTTTTATATTTATTTACCTGCTGCTGTACATAACAGAGCCTGCTTTAAGAACTTAATTATGTATGGCAGGTGTTAGGAGTATTACCTGTGCTTAATGTCCTGCCAAATTAGAAACACGAGAGGAAATTTTTGTCTTATCTGAAACTAAATGCTTGACAGATGTTAAAGTATTTATTAGCCTTAAGTGCTGCCTTTTTGCTTTGCGCCATATACAATCTCTGTCCTGGGAATTTATGTTTTAAATTTGGAGAGTTGTTGAAGACCAATAGAACAGTCTGATGGACCCTGTTGGAGATCAGTCCAAAGCTCCAAACCTTGAATTCTTGTGATGCTTCCTTTCTCACAACCCATTTTTGCACACTATAGAAAACATTCATCTTTGTCACAGTTTCCTCTTGAGAACTGAATTCTGAAACTGCTTAAGCTCACTCATCAGGCATTAATCTACCTGGATTTGAATCTTCTAAACAAATTTCTTTTCTGGGAACACTTACTCCCAGTGTTTGTCAACTTGTTATAGCTTGAACTAGACATAACTCTGGGATGATGATATCAGTTCTGCAAATGTATTCCTGCAGGCAAGACCTTTAAAAATTGACAGAAGGATTCCAGGTCTGTGTAAGGTTCTAACTAGGTCCAATCGAGACTTATATAGAGAAAACATTTTTTTTTTTTTAAAATCTTAGCTTTCTGCTGGCTTGGCCAGCAGTTATTTATAAGTTGTTATAATAATAAGTTGTTATAAGTTGTTATTTATAAGTTGTTTACAGTTAGTTATAAGCTGTTATCTTGATAGATAGATTTATTACCAAAACCAAGTTCACATTAGAAGTCCTTTACATTTAAACGACTTCTGGCATTTTTATAAATGTCTTATCAGAACTGTAAAACTGAGATTGTACAAGATGAAGACTCATGAGGCTTTTCCAGGCTGATAACTGACTATTATAAGGGGGTTTTGCTGCTGTTTTGCCATGGAGATGTGTGAATTGTTCAGGGGAAGTGCAGATTTGCTGTACTTTCAATAGTTCTTTCAATGGTAATGCTTCCTGGGTTGAAAAGCTCCTTTTTACTTTCAGCTACTTCTAGTTACTTCCCTTCCTGCAAAAGAAAGGTAGAAAGTAACAGGGAGTCTTTTGCTGGCCCCTTGAATAGTTTTGGAGTCTTGAACAAATTATAAGCTGTTGAAAATTGTCATAGTCTGTTTACCTTTTGCTTTGTACAATGTGTTCCTGGCTTACTGCCAAAATCACTAAGCATTATTAGTACAACACATGAACCATCTTAGTGTCTTGTGTTAGTATGGCACACACAATTTAAACTCCAGACAAGACACAGGTAAAATAGTGGTTATTATAGGTGCAGCTGCTTTTCTCTTTCTAAATACCCTTTGGCCCAGACAAAGGTGCCCTGGGGCAGGTAATCAGAAAAGCATGAGATCAAGTGTCATGTCTGCTGACTAATGATAATCTGTGCTTTCATAATCACTTGTTACTTAGGAAGCAATTCTGACCTACCCAAGGCTACTCTGCTGGGCCTGGCTGTAAATCCATTCTGGTGTCCCTCTTCCTCTGAAGGTGCCTAAAGGCCTTTTGAAGCCTGGCCCTTAAACCAGTAATAAAGTCCCAAAACAGGGGTTTCTCAGAGTATCGTGCATTGTTCCCACTGAAATCAACTGCCTTTTGATAATTATGGATTTTGGTGTAGGAAAATTAAACTAAAATTGAGAGCTTCTGGCTTTTTAACTGGATCACAGAAAATTATAGATCTCTGCTGGTTAGCCCCAGGGTGTGTCAGGCAAATTGCATGATTATGCTTTCTAGCTTTGGTCTAACCTGCACATAGAGATGGAGAACTCATTCTCCTCCAGAGGCTGCCCAGTTGCATGGAATCAAGGAGGCATCTTTACAGAAAATAGGTTTTGATGTACATAATTATTTTGCTATCTTAATGGCAATTAAGAGAGCAAAATGTAGATTGCATAAGCAGCCTTAGCTCACACTTTTCTCACTTCAGAGTGCTTGCTTCTACAACCTTATTGAAATTTCAGGAGTGGAAGATGCTAACTGGTGTGGAGTTGTCAAGTTAACATATGGAGGGACTTTGCTGCTAATCATTGAGGACTTGCTTTTAGGGAAAGAGCTTTAAATGTTTCAAATGGTGAGACAGATATAAGATTCAGGTAGCTGGTTTGATCCACAGTCAATAGATTTTATTAAAATATGGACAGCAAAAGAGTAATGTTTAAGCCAGCTTGGACCCAGAAGTAGCAATGGGTTCTTGTAAAGTTTTATTAGGTTAGAGGAAAAGTGAACCTGGCAATGCCACTTCTGACTCTGATATGGGTGTGTTCATTCAGAGAGCACATGACAGTTGGATAGTTTGGGTTTGTGTTCTTGTATTGTGGTTTATTTTTTCTTATGTCTATAAATTCATGAAAATCCTATAGGCCAAATGAAATGGTTTAGTGGGATGGATGTAGCCAACAGGCTGGATGCTTGATGTTAAAGGAGAAATTCACACAGACGTGGATACCACTAGGCTTGCTTTAATCACAACTCAGAGCTGGGCCACCACCTCAGTGAGTGGCAGAGAACAAAGGGATACAGCACAGCTTATATACGCTTATCAAATCATTAGTCAATGTCCGAAGTTTTTAGAAGTTTCCTTTGGTCTTGTAAGTTCTGTGAATCCATCACTTGACCCTGTCCCAGCTGATTCATCTATTCAGTTCCAGTCTCTGCCTCGGTTCCAAGGTCCTCCTCGGATCATGGTCTTCTTTCTGCCTGCTTTAACTCACACAATCCTTCAAGCACACTTAGTCTTTGAACAAGCAATTCCTATTTACATCTACTGATTTTTTCTAGAAACACCTGTGTTTCTGAGAGCATCTGTGTATACAAATTGATCACCTATTATTTCTCTATTCTCCCACTGATTAACTTGACTGGGTTTTAAACCAGCCTTGGATTAGGGCTGTACAAGGGACAAGGCCTGGTTCTGCCATTTAGTAGCTTCAGCACTTCAAATTTCTTAATTCAAAATACATTTTCTTTAACACTTAACATACCTCCTTTAGAAGAGAAAGCTTCAATGATCAGGTCTGAAAGTTAGGACTGCTATGGCAGTCCTGTATTTTAGCAACCAAATTGTATCTTGTAGAAAACAGTCAATAGAAAAATTTAGAAGCCTTTTAAGAGTTCAGGATTGAATGAGAGAAGCAGGAGACTGAAGCTGGAGTATAAAACAACTAGACATTAAATGTGTCTATTTCTCACAAAATGTAGATGAGTGAATGAAGGTGAAGAGAATGAATAAACAGCAGATGGAAATCATGCAGACTGGAGCAGCTCAGGAAAATAATAACTGTCATTGAGTATGACTCCATGTATTTTTTCAAGACTCCCCACATCATGCCTTTGAGCATCTCAAACCAGGTCATGAAGAGCTTTGTGTTGATGTCCAGAACACTACTTCTGTTTTCTGCAGTGCCCCATTTCTTGTCATGTTGGTAAGATTTTTCTAATAAATGTTTTTAGGTTTTTTGGCCTTACCATCCTGTGAGACTGATTAACTCATTTCCAGCAGACCTGCTTTCTGTGTGCTCAAACTTAGGTTAGCATGTGCCAAAATAACAATGATGTGCCAGTCTCTTGAAATTGTTTATGGAGAAAGGGAAACACTGATTGTGTTGCTTTTTTAAATGTATGTGGTAATATATTCAATGATATCTGAAACACAAGTAACCATTGCAATTCCATGTTAATGGTTTCAAACTTGTAATTAAGTGAAATAAACTCATTTTTATGTAATGTTGATAATGCTGGATATGATATGACAAATTAGGGTTATTTAGTGATATGTTCTATTACTTTGGCTAAAGTTGGCTGCCTGGCAGAATTTCTTCTGCTTTTGAAAAGGGAGAGACATCTTGCTTGCCTGTTCTCCATTTCTTCATTTGATAAAGTGCAATATTACATTTTGTTTGGTCATCCCTGTCCATCCTGGAGTCTGGTGTTTGCTGTTCTCTGTCTTAAAATTATTCATTGCTCCTCTCCTGGTGGATGGATCTGCACAGTTGCAAATGTTTTCTATCATCATAGAATAGATTTAATGCACAGTGTAAAGTTTTGAGTTAGCAACATAACTACTATATCAGAATCAGTAATTTCCTCATATGAAGGTGAGGAAAAAGAGCAATTTCAAGTCAAGAACTAAAGTTTATATAACTGTGTCTGAAATTCTAAACACATTTCCTAGATTGAAATAGCAAGTTTCTTAATGTTGTTCAAAAAAATACACAAAAATCTGGGGAAATTTATTTTTAATTTGGATGGAAAAATTCCTTGTTCAAAGGTAAGAAAATAGTGAAAACCTTCAAAATAGGACAGAGGAATGTTCAGACTTCACATTTTCTGTACAAATGCTTGATGAAAACCTGTTTGTATACATCAGACCTTCTATAGATTTAGGAGTATAGAAGAGTTTAGAGAACTTGGAATGCAGAATACCTGGATCTACCCACAAAGTTGTTTCCAAAAGACTGAAGCATTGTGGTGGATGATGTAACATTAGGAAGTATGCCAAGAAAGGTATCACTTAAAGCTTGTCTACAAGGATAAATAACCCAAAATAGCTATCATAAACCTTTTCAAAAAGTGGGTTAAATACATCCTTTTGTTTGTGAAGGAATTTCCTTGTTATTCCAGTAGAACGTTCCCATACTGTTCTCATACTTTTCCCTGCTTCAAATGGGCTATTTCTACCTCTTCAGCAGCAGAGAACTCATGTGCCAGTAAGTGTTCAGCACAAACAGAAAGCAGTTTGGAGTTTCCCAATGGAACAATGTGCCTTTAATATTTAGATTTTAAGCTTCTTAGAAAAGATACAAACCTTAGCACATATGTTGTGTACTGTGTGAAAAATGTTGGTGTCAGATTCAGAAATGAGGAAAATGCTCTTTAAAAGACAGATTGGATCAGTTTAGGGACGAGGCTCTGAAACCTGGAAAAATGTTGACAACTGTTACTCTTATGATGGTAAATTACAAAACCTTTGGTGCAAAAGCAACACCCACAGCAGCCTCCTGGGGCCCTGGTTGCAAACTTGCAGGTTTTTGTGTTTGCTGTATGTGACCTGTCCTGGCCGAAGCATACAGCTCCAGAGAGGGCCCTGCAGCATGTGGAATGCGATACAGGCAGAAGGATCTGTCAGGCTTCCCCCTGGTGGAAACCCCTCTGCTGTAGAGAGCTGACAGTTGTTCTTGCCTGATTTTTACATGGTAAAATATTTATCCTCTGGTTTTGTTTGCAAAATAATTCTGCGAATTGTATATACAAGCCAGTCATAGTGATAAGACAGGAAAAGCTATTAATGACTGGAAAATTGTCAAAGAAAAAAACTTAGTAGAGCCAAAATAGTAATGAAATTGATCCCACTCCTATGTCCGTTCAGTCTGCACATTATTATCTGAATGTGATGCTGTTCATAGTCAAAACAACATGGACAGCTATAATAGATTAAAACTGCTTTTCATCTTTTTCTTCTTGAAAGACCAAACTTTTACTGTGTTTGTGAATTTGCTTCAAGAACATAGGGCTAGACTTTATGGTTTGTTTAGCTATGAAGGGATGACAGACTAGGGGGTTGGTTAGGGGAGCTTAGTTTTGGAATGTAAATACATGTAGAGCTCTTCTCCATTTGTTTAGTATCTCTTTAAACTAAGACAAAAAATCAGTGAATGAATGAATAGCAGCATGATGAAATACCTAAATGAGTTAAAATGTTTGGATGTTTGAAATCCTACTTGAATCCTTTTCCCAGATCGCAGTGCATTCATATGCACTCAGCAGGAAACTTCATGGAGATTCACATTTGGGCAGAAGGTCTTTGGCGGTGCTTTTTTCTTAACTTGTGTCTTTTCTTCTTTTGAAGAAAGTAATGGCTTAAGTCTGACTGAAGAACAATCTTTTTTTGTATGTTCCTTATAAGAATTTACTTATGGTTCACAGATTTTACCCACCATCTATATCTGCAGTCCTTTGGATTTAAAAGAGCATATATCCCACCGCAGACAACAGGAAATACCAAATTAAAGACTTAATGACATACTGTTGAAAGAAGACAAAAGGTGACTTGTTGGGAGAGGGGTCCGCCAGAGTCAAGAAATTACTCAGTATGAGTTATGCATCTTGCTCATCTTTATTGGCTTCTAACACTTCTTATATAGCCTCAATACACAAGCATGTTCCCAAAGCAAAAATATAATTGGTTATTAGCCCCTAAGCACGCGCTGCTCACACACCACTAATTATCATGATTGGAACAAGCATTCTATCCATGCAGCTATTTGCGTTAGCTATGTTTTAGCCTTGTGGTTTGTTACTCCCTTTATCCACATTCCGTTCTCTATCTCCCTTGGCCTTGCACATGTCTTCCCTAACAGCTGCAGCTTGTTACATCCATGGCCTGTTATTACAATAAAGTTACTTGGTCTCAGGATTCAAGAATAGATCAAGGCCACTTTCTTGTTAACTTCAGCACAGCAACTTCAGCACAATTCTAATTCCAGGCCTATTCTAATTCCAGGCCTGGATTGTGCAGATCCTTAGGGATTCTATGGCCACGCTTCTGCAGCCATTCTTCTACAGTGACAAATTATAAAACAACCAGTTAAACTTTTAAAGAATGCTTAACCCCCCTCCATTCAAACAGTTTGAAAAGTATAAGAATATTGTTACTGTTGCAGACATGTTAATAGAAATTATACTGAATCATATTGAATATAAATTTAAGCATTTTTTAAAAAAACTATTGGTTTCAAAAAATAGTAATTTCCTAGAACAATGAAAACAGGCTTCTGAATTAAAAAAAGAAAAGTGAATACTGTGATATCTTTTAACCTTGTTGTGATTGGCTACTAAACCACCAATTCCATTTCTGTAATTGTGAAACCAGTGAAATGTGTGACTTCTACCCTTTAAAAATTGTTAACCTCTATTGCTGATGCAAGTGCAGTTGTGTTTGCTTTCCCTGCAGTTGCTCCCTGGCTGTGTGCTACAGCCTGGCAGCCTCTGGCTTGATTTGCAATGGGTGGATGTCCTGTTGAGTTCTGGAGAGAGAGATGAGTGGAAAAGAGAAGGGAGGAGAAAGTGTACAGATGAAAAAACAAGGTGACAGACCTTTCCTCTCCGATCCCAGTGGCCTTGAAACCCCTAGTTTATTTAATCATTTTAATATTTACATTCTTCAGTGGCAAACACTTTACACTTTAATATCCTTGATGCCATTAACTTAATTTTGGACTGTAGCACTTTGTCAGTAACTTAATGGGAGGAACTGCTTCTGGTTGGGAAATGGCAAGAGTGAACAATGATTCAGCTGGTAGTTTTGACAATAGTGGTGTTGCATTTACCTTAGGCACTGTTCCCAGTTTACTAAGGATTCATACTTAGAGGTTACCTACTCAGTAGCTTGCTCATATACAAGTCTGAAATCAGATCAGAGGGAATCTTTCAGTAACTTCACCATAAACAATAATTACAGTAGGACTGTGGAGAATCTGTTCATGTGCTCCTAAAATTATTTTGTATGTTTGTGTCACTGCCACTGCAATATTTAGAAATATATGGCACCCAATTGATAAATGCTGTTGATGCATTAGTTTTTTGGATTTTTTTACACTTTGGAAAAAAGAATGATTGCTTGGGAGTTGCTAGTAGAATCAAACTGCATATAAAGAAAGCAAGCTATTTATTCATGACTCCATTTATGATGAAAAGAAATGTTTAAATAGGAACATTTGCAGGCCTATGTGAAGTGTAGCATTCATCTAACTCAGTTTATGATGCTAAATTCCATTGCTCACCTAATATTCAAACAAGCATCTTCATCCTCTGTGTATGCCTCTATACTCAAAAGAAAATTGCCATATATTTTTTTCTTTTATTTATATATATATATATATATATATAAAACAGTCATCTGCCAATGCGCCGAGAATACTCTGACCAGCTTTAACTCTTTTTTAGATATTGTCTATGTTGTTACATGTGCATTGTAAGCTCTGGGGCTGAGCTTCTGTTCTCTATGTGCAGCATCTATTGCAGTGGGTACAAGCCAACAGCTGCGCATCAGGCAGTGCAGTAAAAATAATGAATGAGTGTGTATGTGTCAGATGAGCTGCAGTCATCTGTACAGCATATCATACAGTGTGGCCCCAGTCTCTAGTGGGGTTTGTAAATTCTACCATGATAAAAATAATAAAGGAGAATCTTCTTGAAAAGATAACTTAGCCTCAGGGTGTCACCTTTGTGTGTGTGTGTGTGTATAAAAATATACACACTCAGCTATTCAGTTATTAGCAATTAAACCAAAATTTTTATTTTAATACCTACAGAACCATTAATTCCTCATTTAAAATAGAGAAAATGGTCAAATTTAGAAAAATACTCCACAATTAATTTACAGAAAGTTAAAAGTAAAGATGAAGCATGGGAACTGATTAAAAAAAGTGTGTTTCTCTTATTAATATGACAAAAACTACTAATCAGAATATTCCCTAGTGATCTGCAGCATCTGGTAGAAATGGAGCAGCAGCTAAAGCCTGGAATATGATAATCTTGCAAAATAAATGAGTAACCATAAACAGTATTTAGCAAGTGAATTTTAAATTTTAAAATGTAGGCTCTTCTTATATAGTTCTGCCAGAAAGCAAAACCAAAAATTGGTAATCTCAGATAAGATAAGGACATTTCCTGATGATGAAGACTACCTTCTTGTAGCAACAAGGAAAAGGGCCACTAATCCCTCAAGGGGGAGACAATGAATGTAACTGGATTTGAGGTTGAGGTGGTTGGCATGGAGTGGAAGAAAGGGAAAAGAAATACAGAGAAGAAGGCATAACAAGGATAGGGCTGTTCCTTCTTTAGGTCATTCCACCTTTCCATTTGTGGTTGGAGGAAGATGAGAACCAGCTGTTGGCTCACCTGCCTCTGGCTCCTAAAATTAAACTTCATGGGCGTGGAGAACATTTTTTTGTTGCATTTAGGTACAAGCAAATAGAAATAGTTTGTAGGTTCTGCTGAAATACAAATAATAGTTATACCCAAAGCTAATTTTGTATTAAAGGAAGGTACATACTTTCTGAGTAAGTTCAGGTGCAAGATTCCAACCATACCAGCATAAAATTAGCTCTCTTTATGGCAATAGTCTCTCTTGATGCTAATATTATTTTAAACTTAGTTTAGAGTCTGTGGAGAGTGCATGATGGTTAGTCCTAACAATTGTACTGTGTTTATGCCCAGAAGTTGTCCAGTGCAGGCAGCATTCAGTACAGTCTTCCTTTTGTTGGCTGTCCAGTACAGCTGTAACTTCAAAAGCCAGTTTGCAAGAGAAAAAACCCAGTGGTTTTATTCCTGTGCCACTTCAGCCTTGGGTCTGAACTGCAAAGCTGCAAAAATTGCTAGTAATCATGGTAGTGTGAATCAGGGCTTTTGTTTCTTTATGACTGAGAATGACAGCTATTCCAGAAATTAAGCAAGACCTTCAATTAAATTTGCACAAACCTATCAAACTATCATCAAACAGTATCAACTTTTAGTAAGATATGGTCAGAATTATCTTCTGCAGTGAAATCCCTACAGGCTTTGAAGGAATGGTGCTGTGAAGAACAGACCTGCCACTGGCAACTCTCCAGCCCTGCAGATGTGAGGCGGAGGAGGTTCTGCAGGATCAGGAAGTGGAGAATACGCTGTGTTCAGCTTGAAAACTCTACTCTGGTTTAAAATCCTAAGTTGCTTGATATGAGTAGAAGGTGTCAGAAGCTAAGAATATTTCATAAAATTGTTTAGGCAAAAAGTGAAAGCAAAAGATTAAAAAACAAAACAAAAGTTGAACCATGCTTGCAGTAATTTAGAAAGCAATCATATATTCAGCCTATATACAAAAGAGTTTGTAACATCTCAAAAATGCTCAAATAAATAAATAAACATCCATGATCTTAAGACTGGCCCCATGAAAAATTGTCAAATCTATTTTGAATAAATGATTTTAATGGTCAGTTTGCCATGTTTTTTTGATGTCATTGAAACACAGCTCTCTTGTGGTGCACCAGATATCTTAAAGTGGTTTATCACTGTTTTCTTTGGCTACCACCACTATTCTGCATTGATCCAATGGGACTCTTCACCGCTCCACTGAAGTTTTCTAACTACTAAAATGCAACATAACACAAAACCTATCCAAACATCCATAGCTTACCCTATGCAGTTCTTGAAATGGAGAACCCAAGTTCTTACTGCTTTGTCTGCTTTTCTAGGGCCATGAGGTGGTTTGGTTTTTTCTCCTGATGATGATCCTATGGTATCCTAAATACAGCGAAGTAAAAAAAAAACACAACCAAACCCCACAACCCAAAACCACACCAAAAAGTCCAAAAACCCCAAACCAAACACTGCACGTATTTTTGTTAACTAGAAAGGTCAAAGTTAAGAACGGTATTATTTTATAATTAAGGAAGCACTCACCTAGTTTTTATTCAGATTGCTTGCTCTCTTGTATAAGCCTTACTGCCTCTCCTTACAATACCTTTTCCTTGTGATGGACTGCTGATAGAGATCTTCAGTTTAGCTGCCCTTCTAGAATTTCATACTCTGCTCCCTGACTGCTGCTGCTTGAAATTTGGCAGTTACACAGCTAGAGACATGAAGTAGCCATTTGTTACTTGGCTGGTATCTCCTTCCTCCCTTTTCCTCCCAGATGATAGGTTTTCCTCTTATGTTTTCACTCTTAATATGTTTGTGTAGCATTTATCAAAACAGACCCAAACAATGTAATTGGTGTTATGTGTCAGTGATCAAAGCCATGGTGCTTAAACCACTTTGCAAAGGTTTGGGTTTCCTCAGTATTCTGAGGTGTATTTGGAAACAATTAGGTCTGTTTTTAGAAAAGAGATCCTTCGGAGTCTGAAAAGTTTTTCTTATTCCAGACTGAAAAATTAAAAAAAAAAAAAAAGTTTTATATTGAGTGGTTTAAATAGTTCTGGGAAATGAAAATCTAGATTAAACTTTTTTATATTCAAACTTTTCTGTGAAATAATCTGCAAGATACTGTTACCACAACACTAATTCAATATGTAGTATAATACTCAGACAAATACTGAGTTTGTATTTTCATCATGTTTCTACCAGGACACAGGTTTCAATCAGGGTTTGGGGGGGAAGAGTCTTGTCATGTGTAGTATGTATGTTTTGCTGAAATAATTTGCAAATAACTGCATCTGTTAGGTATTGGTGTCCTTGCTTAATGGGCAAGTTTAAAATAACTGCTTATACTCATGTGCTTCTTTCTTTTGCAAAACAGATGAACCTCTGTATTCTAAAAATTGTTCCAAATCATATTTTCTGGCACTGTTCTTACTTTTAGTCATTGTATGAATTAAAATATGCTTTTCACCTCTTGCCTAAGTTGTCAGAAAAAAAATCTCTATAGAATTAACATGCATACAGGTTTTGCAATCTTTTTTTTAAGTAATGTTAAATTTGCTTGAGCAACATCTCTTGTTTTGACTAGTGGAAGATCTAAAAATACACTACTGTATTGACTGAACTGATTACATTTCAGTTCTAGCCACTACTATCTAGATCTCTCTCTGGTTACATTTTCATTGCACAGATTGCACAGAAGTGATTAGTACCATGAGTGAGTTGTCCAAATTTTGTTCTGGGTGTTAGCAGCAGCTCTGCGGAGCCATACACAAATTTCTGTGCCCTTCGTCTTCCTCTGTAGATACTGCATTCCAGTTGGAGGGTTCCCCTGTTCAGCAGGGATATGGAGAAAGGGGAGAGGGTCCAGTGGTGAGCTGCCAAGGTGGCCAGGGGCCTGTAGCCACCTTCTTACCAAGAGAGGCTGCGAGGCTTCTCTAGTCTGGCAAAGAGAAGACTAAAAGGCAATCAAAATAGCTGCTTCCTTGAGAAGCAGTTAGAAAGATAATGAAGTCAAAGTCTTCTGAGTGGAGCCAGGTGACATGATGTAAGGAGCCAGAAATTGTTGTTTGGATGGCTCAGGCTGGGTATCAGGAGGGAAATCTCCCTCAGGAGAGCATGGCTGCACTGGGACAGAGGGGTTGTGGAGTCTCTCTTCAGAGGTTTTAAAGACTCATGGAAATAAGGCCACAGCTGGCCTGCCTGGTGATGCTGTTAGCATAACATCAGGCAGGAGCATGGACTGTGTGAGCTCCAGAGGTCCTGTTTCTCCTTATTGGGGCTTTCTGGCCCCTGTGAGCAGAACCTCTGTGGGATCTGTGATTCCTACCAGTGAATTATAGGCAAAATTTTCTGCTTGAGGCAGGTGCTCTGCCAGGCCACAGGTTTCAATCTTGGTAAAAAGCCAGTATGTATCTGAAACTTTCTCCCTCAACCTTTTCAACCCATGCAATCACTTAAACTGAGAATTTTTCATGCCTTGCTATAGTATGTAGCAAATACCTGAATGATACAGTTTAGCTGTGGCAAATTGCAGGCAAAAAGGTTATGCTGCCTGAGGGATGCCTAGCTGAAGCTATCAATTTGAGTTCAGGTTGAAAGCTCTCCTGAACTTTGGGTGAAAGGTTCTCTTACACAGATGTACATTAGGCAATAGTGCTTGCATAAAGTCTTAGGGTAACCCTTGGCAATACTTTGTGCTTCTCTCTCTCTGTTCTTTTTGCTGTTCCTAAGGTAATTTTTACCTAGTCTTTTCTGTCTCAGTATTGTAGCATATATTTTTCTGCTTTTAGCAGAACATCTCAGGGGGTAGCTTGTGGATCAAACACTGAAACTAGAGAGACAGTGGGATGGCATGACTGCACCCCAATTGGTGAAAAACAAAAAGCTTTTAGTTAGGTGCCAAGCAAGGATTTAGATAGCCAGTATTGCCTCTGAAAGGTGTATAGATAGCTTTCAGAACACAGGAGATGTCTACATTGTACCAGCCCAAGTCACAGGATTTGTTGTAGAAAGTGTTCAAAAAGCAGAAAAAGCAGTATTTTAAGATTCAAAATCTTTCAAATCACTCATGTTCACAAAAATGATTATGTTCTCCCAAGTAAATTGTAGAAAAATGACTGACATAATGACCTTGGTCTCTGTCTGTTTTATAATCCAACTAGTTCTTTCAAAGATACCTCAATATACAAGCTTATCTAATTATAGCATTTGTACAGCCATCTTTCCTCCTCTTAACTTATTCTATAAGCTCCCATCTGATTTTAGAGACTACTATCTCAAGAATGGATGCTGTTAAAGCTAATGCTAAGTGCCAATTCTTCTTTTACATGTGTCAATTTGAAGTCTTTCATACTAGTTGAATGGAATTGTTACCTGAATTTGTGTTGCAAGTAGACCTTATGACCAGAATAGGCAGAATTTGGGTTACTAAAATTTAGATCTTAACAATGTCAACTTTGTCCAATTTATTCAACCTTATTGACTGTCTTTTGTTCATATGTTCATGTGGTACTGTAGTACAGATAATAGAAATAGTCATATTCACTGCAGAAATATCTTTTTTGTTTTTTGTGAACCAGCCAATAATTCAAGAATAAACACATTTTAGAGGAGGTGGTCAACAGCAAATAAGGTATGAATTAGTGCTGATCAACTGGGAGCTATGTACTACAGTGAGGAATGAAAAATTCTCAAATAATTCAGTTGATGCATGGGTTGAAAAGGTTGATGGAGAAAGTTTGCTACGTACTGGATTTAAAAAGGCAGCTTGATTATTTTTTTTTAATATCTGGTTTTTTTAACTTCCCCCCCCAGCCCTTTCCTTGGCCACTTTTTACTCTCCCAAGCTGCAAATTTGCATTCCTGATAGCACTAACACTACAGTTGGAGGTGCTGAATGGAGATGTCTTTGCTGTAAACAGAATCACTGAAATTCTGCATTCTTTGATGCATCCTCCTCTCTTTTCAGAGAGAGATGTTTGTTCTAGAGCTGCTCCATGATTTGTTTTATGGCACAGCCATGCTGTGTTGTCATGCAGGAAGGGTGGGAACTTCTTTCAGTCACTCTTGCAGAAACTGGCAAATGGGATACCTCCCAAGAAGTGAAAATTTGAGCTAGTTCTGCTTCTGCATTGTTAGCTGTTTTCTATCCCATTATACTACCCAACTGGTTGCCAGTCAATAGTATGTTAACATCTAATACCGTTTCCCCCCTCTGATTATTTTCCCTGTATTTACAAAGCAAGGCTAAAACATTTTTTTTTTCATTTGTATAGGTCTGTTTTCTGTAGTTATTGGGCCAAAGAAGCTTCTCTTCAAGTGGGATCAAAAACAGTTTGTCAGTGATAGCACAAGGTTTATGACCTGTTCTGTAGGGCATAATTAAACATGGAATTCAGCCCCTTTTTTGCAGAATAACTTTGACACCCCTGGTTTAAACAGTTTTAGCGCAGAGAGGAGATAAATAGAAGTTTCTTTGCACAGTAGATTAGTTTCAGATGAGGTATAGGATCCCCTAAAATTCAGGTTCACATAAAAAGTACACCAATGCACAGCCACCCATGAAAAATGCATATTCATCCACTGAATATGTGAAAATAAATAGTAGGCTTACAGTGCAAAAAAAATAAGAAAGAAAAATCAAAGATCTTGTCACAGCTCCAGAAGGAAATGTAGGATAATCACCCAGAAGAGGATGACCAGCGCTGAATTCTTTTACAAAATCCCTATTTCCCCCCCTGCTTTCTCTGCCAGAGCACCTCTGATCTAGTTTTATTCCACGTTCCCCTTCAGTATGTTCATGTTTTTACAGATATAGCACATTTTATGGTACCCACTATAGTTATCTGCTGTGAAATTCAGTTTAAATACTTTGTCCTTTTGTTACTCTTTTTGAATGGATTACCAATACACATTGCTTTCTCATCAGATGCTGATAGTCTCTTTAGTAGAATTTACTATTCTGTAAAATGTTGATGAATACACAATATGGCTTATAGATAGTGAAGTACAAAGTAATTGTTTCAGCATGTTGCTCTTGAATAGAAAAATACAGTCCATGTCTGTTTAATTTTCAGTGGGCTATCCCAGTCTTTAAGGCATGTTGCTGGTAGATACCTCTCAAACATTCACACGTTATTACTGCATGCATTTTAGCGAAACATGAAGACAATTAAGATATGAGGGTGAGGTTTAGTAATATATGTGTAAATTAAGGCAGCATTTGTGAAGACCTTATAAAGTCTTAATAAGAACTGTGTTTATTTGCATTAAAAGGTGGGAGATCTGGTCTGAATGGCTGACTGCTGGGAGTTAGACTGGCATAAATGAAGGACAGTGCATCATGATGCAGAATAATTTTTATGTAAATTATTTCAAGTTCACATTTTACTGGTTAATTAATATTCTGTCATATGTTTTCTCAAAGTAGACTGGTTGAGAGTCTGTGATATCTGATATTTAAGCAGTCTGTTGTAAAATCTTTGAAATATCCCAAGAAATGTCTCACTTTTTGCACAAACTGCAGAAATACAGTAGTTCTTGACCAATCTGTGTGGGGAAGTTGAAATAGTATAAAATAAGTTGAACAAATACGGGTATTTTTACATTTAGCTGGAAGTACATACAGTAAGTCACTGTAGGTGGTCTCAGTAAAGCCATTTCAGATGCAGAAAAGAGGTAGTGTTTTCATTCCCTTGTGTTATATGTACGTTATCATTGATCAAGTTAAACTATTTCCAAAATAATTGGAACATGAAGTTGGTTACTAGCAATGTTAATTCATCCTGCCTCCTGCTGTAAACCTTTTACTCTCTAGAGAGGATACATTTTGGGTTTTTTTGTTTTGTTTTAGAAAAGTAAAAAATGTGTTGTTCTGTTTTGTAATTAAGTAACTGACATCTTTTTATGATAATACATTTGGGTGGTCTGTTTTTGAAATGCTCGATTTGTTAGGAAACATTAACACTTCCAAAAGTAATCTTTAAATTCTAAATATTTTGGAAAAAAATTGCATTGTGGTATTGAATCGGTACATTACTCACCAGTTAAACTCTCTAAACTGCTGTCACTTGGCATTGGAGAGGTCTTCCAGGTTTTTTTTCTATCAGCAAAAACTTCTGTAAATTATAATATTGTTTGGCAGAGCATAAAGAATGAACAATCCTATGATTTTATGTTAGCATTCTTAAAAGCTAATTATCAGTGTTATTTTTAAATATGATTCCCTGTCTTCCAGTCAACCTGTGTTTCTTTTGCTACTTGTATTTTTTAATGTGTCTTTGTATGGTAGTGCTTCCCTTTTAAACTATATGAAGCAAAACAAAAACATGTTCAGAACTGTCCTCAATTGCATAAAAAAATGACAAAGAGAAATTAAGAATTTCAGGCTGGACAACTGACAAAAGTGTTTTTACAGCACTTTGATAAGCTCCAAGTTTAAAACTTTAAGTTAAAATACTGCATATTGACATTGCTGTTTTAAATTCTCATTAGGAAATGGAATGTTCCAAGAATTTTGAGTTGCTTGAAGTGAGTAAACAAGGTGAAGATAGGTGAATTAGGGGCTTTTGTTGTGGGTATTTTTTCACAAACAAAAATTTCTGAATGGTTTTAGATTCTGTAGGCATTGACACATCAACATATTGGCACAGTGTAAACATGCTTATGTGATGTCACAGCTCCTGATGGGATCACAGAAGCATTCAAAATTGCCTGGAGAGTGTTAGAAAAGGCTTTTTGTTCTAGTCTGGCTTTCTTACAGCTCTAAGAGGGTTTTCTAGTTGATGTGTGTGCACTGAAAGAGGCCCCTACATGCTCATCTTCCTCTTTTCTACACTTGTGATACAGTAGCAGTTTGTGAAACTAAGCAACTCTTTTTTATGGGTCAGGTTAAGTACTTTGAGATAAAGATACATATGATTCATATACACAGCCCACTTTTTAAATGTGTTTTCTGACAGCTTTCTGTTTATGTGATGTAGAGAATACACCATGGAATTTGTGACAGTCATGATTTTTTTTTCCTTTGAAACAAAAAAACTAAATGTGGTGAAAATTTTCTAATCTGGTGCTTGTTACCATGGCAACCTAAAATATGGCTTTGTGTGTGTTTGTACTGTCACTGAAATAGAGAATAAGAAAACTCCTTAACACCAATGTAGCATTAAGAAGCAGGCATTCCTTTATTGCAGCACTGGATGCACAGGGGCTCATTCCACCTAACCTGCATGCTGTATGCTACATTTAGGCAAGGTTATATAGATCATACATATGTTTATGCATTACATTTCTAGGAAAAATCATACATATTCATTCATTTCCCAAGAATAGGTGGTACTATATTAATTAAGCATCGCACATGCTCCTTACAGGTATTTTAGAAAACTTCTCGGGGTCTCAAACAATAGTCAACCCTCTAGTTACAGTTGACTGAGAAATGAACCTCAGTTACCTTTCCCTATATGGACTTGTCTTGACCACAGTTCAACTTCTTTTGGCAAGTTTGGTTTCAGACCTGGCTATGCAAGATCTTTTGTTTTAGTTCCTTCTTGGAATTATTGATCAATGTTCCCTTAACAATATCATGTTGCACAACTACTGTTTGATGGTATTTATCCATAATAATTATACTGAAACAAACAGTCCACAGTAATTATATTAAAACAAATGTTCACCTTGATTTTCTGAGCATTTTCCACTTTTCAGTATACTCTGCTTCAAGCACCCTCAAGTCCATTTGCAGATTTGTGCTTTCTAGTTGGCAAACATCAAGCTGATATACTACCAGCTGGGATGGAATTTTTTTTGTTTTAATATGATGTCATTTCTGCTGTGATGGATAAAACATCTTTAGAAGCAGGATGTTTTATTGCTTGTAAATCAACTAAATCCATTTTATGTGCTTCATCTCTTCACACCTCTCTCTACTTCCCTCTCCAATTCCTGCTGCACTACCTGTGGTCTGACTGACATGATGATGACACTGTCCTTTCTATTAATCTATCTACAACTGGGTTTATAAAACAGTGTGACTAGTTTTATTCGGGAAGACAAATGCCATAATGCCAGTTGTCCTCCCCTTCCTTCTTCTTCCCCCAGCTTATATACTCAGCATGATTTCCCATGGTATGGAATACCTCTTTGGTTAGCTTGGGTCACCTGTCCTGGCTGTGTCCCCTCCCAGTTTCCCATCTGAAAAGTCCTTGATTTAGTATAAACATCACCCAGCAACAACTAAAACCATCAGTGTCCTATCAACATTGTTCTCTCATCAGAGCCAAAACACAGCACTGTACTAACTGCTAAGAAGAAAATGAACTTTATCCCAGCTGAAACCAGGAGAATAGTTCATTATTAAGAAGTGGTAAAATGGTGCAAATTTCAAGTATGTTCTCAAAACTAGTGATACACTATAACCTTTTAGCTTGCCACTAGTGGTCAGCAAACTTATCATATAGTGATTTTTAATGTAAAGAAAACTCAGCTAGTAATTGTAAGTGTGCAGAATTGAGACTTATCTTACGCACTAAAAGAGGTGATTATACCTTCATTAGACCACAATTTTAAATAGGTAGGTTATACTGTAAGGTGAGTGGAGAGTGCTTAGAAAAATCTGTTTCACAAAGATATTTTAGTCAACTGGCATTAATCTTCTCATGTGCTTAAAAAGTAAATGTCATCTATATATTTACTATATAAGATTTCCTTTCTGGTGAGAACCTTACCCAAGGTGTAACACTAGGAAAAACTGGTAAAACTGCAAGTTAGATTCAGAGGTAGAGGGAAGAAGCTGCCTGTTAGCCTGCAGAACCCAGGTTTCCCTTTCTGCTGGAATCACTTGATAAATGCCTGCTTTTGTATTTCATTGATATAACTGTGAGAATTGAGGCATCACCATGACGCAATCTTCATGCCTTTTGATGCTTTTCTTCAGAAGAAATTTGGCTTTTCAGTGACACTGTAAAGGCACTCCACAGTCTAGGTGTACAAAGGCAATCCTTAATTCACTTAATCACAGTAACAATGGCTTTATTACAGATCCTGTTTTGAGCATATTCAGTCTTATTATCAGTAGCTCTTCTTGAAGGAGACCATAAGTTTTATAGATGCTGTCTGGCTGTCCTATAATTTGGGCATTCATTGGAGAGGAGCGTGGTTTCTTTAGGTATGGAGGTTTTTTATGTGAAAGTTGATATCCTGAGATATCAGTGTGATCTTTCATGTGTGTAGAACTCTTGATCTACTGCCTATTATTTCATCTTTTCCTTGAAGTGTGGGTCAGGATAATGTAGGGCAAGTGGTATCTTGGTGTGGTGAGTGAAAAATATATTTTACTCTTTTGCTTGTCCCTTCCCATGTGACCTTTTTACTAAAAGACTTCTCAAACAGGTAGAACTCCCTACTACAACTTATGGTAATGGAGGGAATAATGCTGGAGCTTGGAAAAAGAGAGAATCTTGCCTGTTACATTTAAGTCAAAAGAACCATACAGTTCTTCAACATCTCATTGTGTTCACCCATCTTAAAATCCTTCTGGTCATCCCTGGCTTCTTCAGCATCATCACTGCAAACTTCTGTAGTAGTTCACTGCCATTGTCTCCCAACATTGGAAATAACTCAATTACCTGGTTAAAAACATCCTCTCTAAGTGTAAAGTGCTCCCTTTTTGCCTTATCTATGATTTATCATGCATTTCTTAACATTTTAAAGGTAGTGGTAAATTGGTTGTGCACATGGGTGTTCTCTGTATCCCTGTGTACAGGACTATGTCTGGCTTAAGCTGTGTAATTCTACTGTTTCCTTGTGCTTTATGAAGGAATCTGGAAGCTGTGAGTGCCTTAAGTCTTAGTCAGAGAGCATGAAAGGGTTCTGCCATATTTCTAATATCAAGAAACGTAGATGAGTCTGGAGCTGCCTGGAATACCTGGTTTAGTGTTGACTTGTGAGTTTGGAGGCATTGGTGCTTCCAGAGGTCTGGACCTAGAAAACTCAAAGCACAGATTTGCCTCCACTAACTGGAGGGCTAGGAGGAAATCCTCAGAAACAGCTCCAACAGAAGTCCCTGGCACTGGAGGAACTGGGAGATCACAGAGACCATTGTGTCCTGGGAATCAGGAACTGAAGCTGGTGGTGCCAGGGAGCATTTTTTTGATTCAGAAATATCATACATGAGCTTTTTTCAAAATGGATTTATTTCACAATTTCTGCTTTTGAACCAGAAATGGTTAATTACAGCTAGTTATGGGCTTCCATTGCCTCTGCATGGACTCTGCATAACAAATACTCCCATCAGCAAAGGACCTGAAGGGAGGTTGAAACCATCCTACAGTTATACACTCTGTACCTGATATGGAACAAGTGGAATAGGCATGACTGCTGTCTGATCTTCTGTGCATGAGAGCACACATCTCAGAGAACCATAACTGCTGAAGAAATGGCTTTTCTTTTGTGTTCATATTGGCTTGTAATGGTTTCACCAGTGTAAATGTGGGGAACCAAACACAAAGCCCTTAGAAATCCTGTCCTTTGCTGTCGATACAAGAATACATGTGGTTTGGTGCTTTGCAGACATGGGCACAGTATACAGATATTATTTTTTTAAGTACTAGATTTATATACATGTTTAGGCAAATATAGGTGAATTATCACATGCACCTCTCTTTGGAATCTTTGGAAATTCTTTGGAATAAATTAAAAAATTAAAGCTGTCAATATTAAAGGAAAATGTTTTTTTATTACACTTTGATTGCATGCTTTTTTGTACAATGCCTCCTTCTCTATTCTCATTGTTTCACTCGTCACTCAAGAAGGGATGCTCACTTTGGGGGCTGGATATTGTGAGACCCTGTCTTGGTTGTCCAGCCTAGCACCAGTTCTATGAAACTTCATCTGGAACTCTGGTTTTCTCTATATAGATATGCTGCTGTTCTCATATTATCTGTATGTCATCCAGTTGTAGGAAAAACACATGCTTATATAAACAGAATATGCTGAGTGAATGAGACATGGAAGGCAAAGTATAGGTGTATGGTTTTGGCAGTTACCTGATTCTTACTACTTCTTTTGAACAAATTAACAGAATATAACCAATCTAATATGCCGTAGTACATTGTTGCATGGTAAAGATTTGCATGAAAAGAACTGATAGATGCTAATAGCTCCTCAAAGTCTGTCTTTGCTTTCATCCACATACATGCAAATCTCAGTAGTATATTTGCACCCTCAGCAGTTTTCTGTCCTCATTCTCATCAGTCTTATTTGTTCCGCACCCATCATTACATGACTGTACATATCTGTATAAAAAATACTTATCCATTTAAAAAATCTTCCACTCTCTCCATCCTGATATATTATGCAATATTTTATATTTTACATTAGGCACCCCTCTGTATTCTTCCAGCTCTCTAGCTCACTCCCCTTTTTCTTGTCTCACACTTGCATTTGACAGTACTGTGTGCTCTCTGTTTGGAATGGCATGTCCATGCTGATTTGCCAGGCATTCTGTTTCTTCATTCAGAACAGTTAGGAGTCTTCTTTAAAGTGCATTTCTTTCAGCAGTCACTTGCAATCTGAAAAGGGTAGTGTCTTGTGGCCACTGAGGATAGCATCTGTTCCACAAACCACTGTGTAAATTATTTTGTGGAATATGTTTAAGTGACTATATTCCTCTATGTAAAGACTTACAAGCCAAAAATATCAGCCAGGTCTATTATAAAGCTAAGCACAAAACTCAGCTGGAGATGTTTCAGATAACCTTTTGTAAAAAGCAAAATTAAATAAAAAATAAAAAATTGGAGAGCTATACAAACTAGAAATACTAATTTGTAAAGCATTCACCACTACCTGTGAGTTGTACAAAAAGGCTTCTGATGGTTTTGAAATCGTGTCTGGAGAAATTGCTTACTCTACCATCACACAGAAATACTGAAGAAGATAGTCTTGGGTTTTCTTTTGGTTTTACTTCAGCAGGTCATACTTTAACACACACACCCCCCCAAAAAAAAGCAGCTCAGTTACATAATTCTGATTATCATAATATGTATTTAATTGATTCATTGAACATTTTTAACACTGCACATACAGGCTGGATTTAGTGGCACATAAAAGTCAGCTGCCAATAAATATTTAACTTCAAAGAACTAGAATTTAAGAGCATTTCAATGGTTGATAGTGTTGTTTAACCTGAAACTAGTGTTCCTGGGAATAGCCCTGTGCATAGGTCTACTCCAGACCACAGAATATCACCATCCCTTCCCATCAGCTGAAGCACTTCCATTCCTCTCCCTGTTGCATAAGAGATACTCCATATGGAGTAAATAAATATGAGGTATAGGTGTTTTAGTGCTTACTAGACATAGGTGCATTACAGAGATTCCTCTAGACATGGATGAGATCACTGTCATGAAGAAGCATACGAGCAGGCATATGTAAAGTATCATCAGTGGTGATTTAAGCAATGGGTTCCACTCTATAGTTAGTAGGTCAACATTTGTGGTTTCTATTTAATTTGCCAGAATTTCCTTTCTTTTGTTTTCTATTTTCCTTTTTTAGACGTGACTTCTTTTACCTCTAATACCATCCTTTTCCTTGTTAAAACTGTTGAAAGCTTTTTTTTTTCTTTTAAACTCTTCTGTAGCAAAACAAATATACTCTGAGCCTCTAATTATGGGTGGGTTTTTTTTATGCCACCTGCAAGCATTTTTCCTTTTTAGCCACACAGTTAATTTTAAGTTACTCATTTTATGTATTATCCCTTTTTAAAACTTAATGCTATGTGATGGACTTCTCCCTTTTTCTCTTCTCCAAAGATATTGAATTTGTGCATGCTTTGGTCACTGTTACAGGCAGCTTTTCTGTTGTTCATGGACTCAGCAATCAATATTGCCTTTCTCTCCTGGGTCTTCTAAACTGTTGCTCCAAAAGGCAGGGTTTTATGGTGTCCAAAAAAGTAATCTTAGCATCACAGCTCAATGAAACTTTTGTAATATGAATATGGGGAACTTCAATCTCCTGTTATTACTGCATTTCTTTTCCATGCGGATTTGAGATGAATGAACCGTTTCTTGTGCTTAATATATGGATTCAGAAAATTAGATAATTTTAGTTTAATTCATACCTCCACCAGTCACCCTCTTGCAGTAGTACTTGCTTAAGCCTGTAAATGTCTTTGAAAAATTCAGATGAGTGAGGACACTGACATGGTTGTGCAGCTTTTGATTAGATATAATATAAATGTGTTATTACAGGTGGTTTTTTTTCCCAGCAAAATAGCAATGGATGAAAAAATAATTTATTCATTAAATTATCTGAATACAGCCTGATAATATAAGTGAATGCCTGCATTTTGTATTTGTTTACAACAGATTAATCAGAGTGGGTTGGAAGCCTTTTTGTGTTGGTGAAATTCAGTATTAAAATTTTTAACTTGAATGAAAAATAATACTTTCAAGCAGCTTTTTTTTATGTTGAGTAATAGTTAAAAATGACTGTATTTGTATATTATAGTATCTAAGTTTTCCTATATGTCTTATGCTTATGTGTGTTGTTAACTGGCTAGATGAGGTTCATATAAAAGCTTTCAGCAGGGCCTGGATACTCAGTTGAAGTAGATCAATTTGGTAACATCAGTTCCAAACTGCTATGCTAATTTACAACAGCTGAGGTTCTGGGCATCAATCCTTTTATTGTGTCTTGACTTTTCTAGCATGTAGGTTGAGCATCATTTGATAACCATATGCTTAGTGTATTGTGCCGGTAGAATAGGACTTAGAAGGTGAAGGTGGAGTGTGGGAAGAGTGGGAATAATTGCAAATGTGTATTGTTAGATTTTATTGACTTCAGATTGTGGCATAAATACAATGTCAGCTTCTCTATAAAACAAGGCCCCCATGTGGAGTCAAAACATACAGTGAGATCCTGTGAAATAGTAGTAAAGAAGTCTTAAAATTATGTGGATTTAATTGTTTGGTTTTTCTTCTAAGGTTATATCTTAAAAAATTTAGCAACCCCAAAGTAAACACTTAAAAATGTGAAGCCAGTATGTAAATGCACATCTAATGTGTTATATATCTGAAGCATGTTTGAGTCTTTATATTTTGCTTTGGCATCCATGAACAGGCAGAAAGCTTTTCACCATTTCTGTGAGGGGAAGACAAAAGTGCTCCTCTTAGGAACTCACCCATTTTGTACTAGTGCAGTTGAAGGGAGCTGTAAAATAGTTACTGATGATTATCTGATTATGCAAGAATTACCTAGGTGAGTATTCAGAGAATTTCAGCTTCCTTCGGACATCTTCTGTGATTAGTGTGCATCCTCGTAGGAAATCTGGTAGGGAACAAATGTGAATGATGGCCATCGGGGCAGAAAGCAACTAGAGAAATGAAAGCAGATAGATTGCTTAGAGTATTCCAGTGGAAAACTCAACTGTATAAAGTGTTGGGCATCTGATTGTGTCAGTCTATTTTTGTGTATTTTTTTTATCTCTTACATGTAAAAAAGGGGGGTTTAAGTCTGAAAAAACTTACTTGTTTTTAGAACTAAATGACATCTGAGTTAAAGGAGGGAGAAGTTATAGATTGGAAAATATTTGTGTCTGCAAACTTCTTTCTGGAACTTTCAAAGTAGTAGAGCCCACTTGCAAAGCTCTGGGGTTTACTAAACTCCATTGTAGCATGAAGTTTAAATGAGGAAATATAGTAACATAACACACAGTGTCCCCTGGGTTGTGGAAGGTCACTTCTGTGCTACTTCTGGTTTAGTTATTCATTATTTGTAAGATGATTAGTGTTATTCTTCTATATTTGGATTAGAGACAAGTCATCTAGCAGATCTTTTTTCTCTGTAGGTATGAACAAAATAGTTGTTACTTATGTGAATACAAGCAGTTGTGCTTTCAGGCCATTGTCAGAACTTCCCATTTCAAAAGCTTTAACAATCACTAATTTCAACATTAATTTAGGGCCTATTAATGTAGATCAGGGTCCTCAACTTTTTAACCAGGGGGCCGGCGCGGATGAAGGGGCAGGCAGTCATCTGCGGCTGCTTGGTTTCCCCCCCCAACCCCCGGGGGGGGGAGGCGGGGGGGGGTTGTAAATACCGGGGGCTGGATTGAGAACCCTGGGGGGCCGTATCAAGCCCGCGGGCCATAGTTTGAGGACCCCTGATGTAGATACTCTGAACTGTTCCTTAGGTGTGGAAAATGAAGAGAGCACATTGCTGATTTTGTTACATTTTGATGACACACTGAGAAATAGTAAAAAATAAATTTTAATCAATGTTGAACATTGAAATAAATAATTTCTCTGCAAAATTTTTTTTACTAAATCACTTGATGCTGGTTTACTGCTGAAATAGGAATTTAGATATTTAATACTTTAAAATCCAAGTACTCTCTTTACAATGTAATGACCTTTTCCTAATCATTTCTTCATATGGTATAGCCTTAATTCAAGAAGCTATGTAAATAAGATTCCGAAAAGACTTTGGTGAGCTCAAGGGGCTGATGGCAACAGTCTTCTAGTAGAGAGGGTGTGGTGGACATCCTCTGGGTTGTGGGTCAAAACATCTCAAATTACTCAGCCATATTTGTCAGCTTAACACCAGCAGGCTGCTGCATCAGCTAGCTGCACTGACACCTTGCTTTGTTATGTTTCTGTGCATCTTTTACTTCCTCCCCTTATTTAGCAGTCAAGGAGGCTGTTAATGAAACAGGCAAGAGAGCTTTCTTACCCTGTTTCTCCAATAATATGATCAGTGCCATTAATTTAATATATTAACTTTTATGGAAATTACGCGTGCCAGACACTATAACAGAGTTCAACTCTAGGTTTCCGCGGAATCAATAAATTGAAAAGAGATTCTTCTATAAAGTCCTTTTTATTAGTAGTGCTACAGCTAGAGCTGAGTGCCTCTGAAGAGCAACCTCGAAGAAATCCCTGGGCGATTATACCCTTATAATCTAAATTCCCCACCCCTCATGAGACAGTTTGGACCAGTAGTAGTATTAGGGTCTGGGGTCTTCCCATTCTTCATTGGGCCCTTTTATTGTCTCTAGTCAGTCTGTTTCTTTCTTATCTCAAAGGTTGCAGCTTCTGTTAATGAATGTAGCTTCCTTATCTTCCAGCTTGAACCAGCCCTGGGGCCTTATTTTACTTGACTGGGTAAAAGTTCAGCATATCTGGGTGAAAGTTCACAGCTTGTGGCCTAAGACTTCAGCAAATTTAGCTACCAATGCTAAGCAAGTTATGCTAAACAACTTCTATATAGGTAGTATACCAAATCACACTACATAATGGGGGCAAATTCAATCTGGTGTCACTTCAGCTGCAGGAGACGCTGCAGTACATCCCTTATAGAGATTAGTATTTAGGTTCTGATCACATATAACCATGCTAAAATATCAGATACTAATATGGCACTGAGATAGCAATGCTAAAAAGTAAGTATGCTAATATTAAAATACTGGTTGTTGAAGTCACATTTATTTAAACTTGGGTGTTTTCTGAAATTTATTTGAGAAGAAGTGAATGTCAAGTACTGCGCTTCATTTTCAAATGTTTGCAGGTTGTTATTGATACAATTCTGCTTTGTTAGAAATAGATTTTAAAAGGTTTCACTTGTATCTTAGCTGTGTGAAGCAGAGGTTCCCATCTCAAAACCACCGCTTTTTTCTAATATTTGTTGCTAGAAGCTCTGCTTGAAATTCCTTTCTAAAAAAAAAGAAACCCTTCCTGATGCATTGTCACAGTTGAATTCTGATTTATGTGAGTTGATACAACTACAGTCGATTTCTTCTATTAGAATACATTATTAGATAAACAAAACTGTTATATAGAGACTATAAGGGCTGCATAGAGATGTTGCAGCTTGTTTGGGCTTTGGAATCCTTTTTTTTTTTTTCTTCTCCCCTGCACATGGAGCCTCCCACAGTGTGGCTCCACTTGCCTGTTTAGGGCTTCTACTGCCTACCACAATATGAGTAACTGTTCCTGTTGTTTTGCATATTTGTGGCTCAGTTTGTGATAAAAGAAAATTAAGAATATTTGGCAATAATTACAAGGAACAAGAATGTGCAAACTAAGTCAGAACTAAATATTTCTGTTGGTATGTTGATAATAGCAAGTATTGATGGATATAATTTTGGATGTAAAAACTAAATGTTTTGACAAACATGAGTAGACTTTTGGATCAAATACTATCAAAGACTAAAATTTTTATGAAAACAGTAATCTGTGGACCAAGATAACCTGCAAACCTCTGTCTTTTCCTAAGAGGCATTAATAGGATAGAAATATGATTTTATATTGTACTTGCTAATTTGAAAAGTGATTCAAGTATACTACTAAATTAAAATATTTTCTTTCTCAGTCTTTCTATGGGTCTGTGTTTCTGCCTTGACAGTTGGTGTAATTAGTGTCAGTGACAATTGGCCTTTCCAAGAAACTGCATCTTCCTTGGTTATTTTGTCAAAGCCTTATAATCACCTTAAAACTTGTAGCTCTATATTACATCATATTCTTATCCCTCCTTGCTGCATAGTTGTTGCAGAAATAAAAATGGGATTAGTTTAATTAAAAGGAAGGCTTTCTTCTTTATAGGCATTATTAGGTATTGTCAATAAGCAGCTGAAGTCTGCTGGATCATAGAAACAACATTTCTAATACATTTTGAAAAATCCCATTTGGTTCCAGTAACACAGTGCATATTTCCTCTTTCCAAGTTTTCCGCATTGTAGGTTTGCAAATTTTTTGGCTGCCTTTTTTTGATTTTTAAAACCATATAAACCAATTTTGTCCGTTAAAGAAACATGCCAGGTCACTGGTTCACCATTAAGTCAGTCACAACAGGGTATGTGCAGATCAGTCACTAGACTGGTATACACCTTGAATGTTGTACCTTGTGCATTCAGCTACCCTCATGCATGAGTGTCTGCAAACACAAACTGTAGTGATGTGTCAGTGGTTCCTCATTGGTTCTGCTTGTATTTTGAAACTTATAATTCCTTTTTCAGAGCTTTAAGCAACATATCTTTTCACTCAGAGCATTTATTTTTTAAGTTTAAAGTTTATTGTAATTTCTCACTAGTTTATTTGGTAATAAGAAAATAGAAAGGATCAGCTTTTAAAGGCTTATAAAAGCTATTTCTTTATTATTGCAGTTGTACTCTTTGTTAAACAAAATGGTTTTATATGGGGGTTTTTTTGTTTACTTTTCAATTTCCATGGATTGGAAAACTGGTAAGCTCCTTGTTTAATTTTGTGATAGAATAGGCAGAAAGCCTGAAGGGCATCTTGTTGGGGCTCTTGCTGTATTGAATGATTATACTGAACTCTGAAGCAAGTGAAAAAATACTGAGGAGATAAGACGAGGTTACGACCAGAGCAGTGGAGTGAAGAAAGAGGAACAAATTGCAGATGTTTGCACAAAACCAAGGCCAACGGGACGTGCTAAGAGGAGCTGGGAAACCGCAGAAAAGAGCCTGCGTGCCAGAACAGGCAGAAACAGAGATCTTGCCAATAAACTATCGTTAACCAATCATATTATTATACGCTTGTAAGATAGCCAATCACATTATTACACGCTTATAGAATGCCTTATAAAAGTTTACCTGGGTTGTACAATAAATGGATCAGATCTTGAACTCCGTGAGTATTCGTATCTGACTCCCGCTCGCCCGAAATGCCCGCAGCATCTGGTGACCCCGACGTGATACGGTGAGGGTTGAAAAAGTCAGGAGGATCCATTAAGGATCGTGTTGCAAGCTGCGGAGCCGGCGAGGATCCTGCTGCCAGCGGAGAGAGAGCTGGGCGCCCGAAGAAAGGCGGAACGTGCACGGCTGACCGGTGAGTCAGGAAATTTAAGCAGGATGGGAATCACTGCATCAGCGGTGGAAAAAGCAATCGTAGACAGTTTGTTGAAACTGGCAGAAAAAACTGAAACGCCAGTCTCACGGCAGGCAGTAGTTGATCTGCTATGTTGGAGTCGCCGCCGTGGTTACCTTGCTTCTACGCAAGATGTATATAATAATGAAACATGGAAGAAAGTAGGAGAGGACTTATGGGAATCTGTGCAAGTTGGGACTAAGGGGGTAAAGACTTTGGCTCGCACGTATCGAGCTGTACGGGGTATGGTCGCGCAGTTACACAGCGAGGCTCAAGTCGCTGCAGCTGTTAAGGCTGCAGTGCGGTCTCCCGGCGATCCTACTGCTCAGTCGGAGGAAGAGCCAGAGGGACAACCTCCGTGTGAAAATCCCCCCGATTATACATCCAAAGCTTATCCAGTACTGACCACTGCTGAACGAATAGCGTGGGGATTAGATGATGAATTACCACCCTGGTGTCCTGAAAAGGAACAAACGGCAAGCGGCAGACAGACATCAGTACCGGCAATTGCGAGTACTGGATGTAAGACTGCTGGGATGGGAACAACACAGCCCACAGCTCCTCCAGAGGAGGAAATGGAGACTGAGCCTGAACCGTTTGACAGTCTGCCTCCTTTACCTCCCGAAAGTGGCAGTCTTTACAGTAGTGATGAAGAGGCAGCACCGACGCCTTATTCGGCATTACGGAAAGAGCTGCGAGAGCAGGAAAAGAAGATGTCCGACTTACTACATCATATGGAGAGGCTCGACAAGGACTCTAAAAAGAAAGATGTTAAAAAGGCGTATAAAAGTGCCCATAAGGCTATAATTGAGGGGTTAGAGGCTCTGGGGGATAAAATTGAACAAGATGCGCGCGCAGTACCTTTAGACCCTAATTTTGACCCCCGAAAGCGATACAGGGGCCTGGTAGAGAATTGTAGCATAGAAGGGGATTTTTCGTTTACCCCGTTAGCTGCCCCTGTAGTGTTGCGTCAGGGTCAGCCGACATGGGAACCCCTGGATTGGAAATTGGTGCAGGGTATTCAAAAAGCTATAATGCAGTATGGCCATAATAATAAACTAGTGAGAAATCAGGTAACAGCCTTAATTAAGTATACTGAGTTGGTGCCAGCTGACTTAAGAGCAGTTATGGAGCTTATCCTGTCTCCAACAACATTCATGCTTTGGTTAGCAAAGTGGCAGGAAAATCTAGAGTTGAAACTTATAGATAACATTCATTTGCCACAAGGAGATCCTTTACGAGTAGCGCCGTTAGATGCCTTAATGGGTACAGGTCCTTATCGCGATGGAGCTGCACAAGCAGCGTTGCATACCAGGGTGTTACAACAATCGAAACAAGCTGGGTTAGCAGCTTTCTTGGCGCTACCTCAATTGCATACGCCAACCTTACCATATACAAAAATCTTGCAGAAACCTAATGAATCCTTTTTTAGTTTTGTTGACAGATTAAGAGAGGCCATTGATAATGCTCCTAACGTCACTCCAGATCTCAAGATTGTTTTAACTAAAGAAATTGCTGTACAAAATGCAAATGCCACGTGTAAACAACTTATAGCATCCCTACCCCCTGGGGCATCCATCACTCAAATGATAGAGGCATGCGCAAGGGCTCCTTTGGTTGAGGGATTTATTGAAACAAGGTCTGTCTATATTGTTGTTTGTTATTTTTTTGTTACTTTTAGTGCCTTGCCTTTTACAATGTTTTCAGAGCTGTGTGGAACGCAGTATTAATGCTGTATTTAAAAAGAAAGGGGGAGGTGTTGGGGCTCTTGCTGTATTGAATGATTATACTGAACTCTGAAGCAAGTGAAAAAATACTGAGGAGATAAGACGAGGTTATGACCAGAGCAGTGGAGTGAAGAAAGAGGAACAAATTGCAGATGTTTGCACAAAACCAAGGCCAACGGGACGTGATAAGAGGAGCTGGGAAACCGCAGAAAAGAGCCTGCGTGCCAGAACAGGCAGAAACAGAGATCTTGCCAATAAACTATCGTTAACCAATCATATTATTATACGCTTGTAAGATAGCCAATCACATTATTACACGCTTATAGAATGCCTTATAAAAGTTTACCTGGGTTGTACAATAAATGGATCAGATCTTGAACTCCGTGAGTATTCGTATCTGACTCCCGCTCGCCCGAAATGCCCGCAGCAGCATCTCTTCTTGCTTTGCTTTTCTTCTCTTTCCTGCCAGGTCAATCGCCTCACTCATACTCTTGGAAATACCCAAGACTGAAACTGTTCATTTTAAAATACAGAGAGGAGCCCTATGTTGGTTCCAGTTCTCTCTGCACAGTTTAGATGGGACCCAGCTGCCCATCAGTTTCTCTTTTATGGGTTAAGGAGGCTCCTTTCCCTGGATTTAAAGAGGAACTGGATCAGATTTACAGTTCCAAACTCTCTCTCTTAGCTGACATGAGCGTAGAGGTTACAGAGTCCCCAGATTTCCACAAGGTCCCTGGATTTCTGCCCTGTTTAAGGACAATGACAAATAAGTGGTGGGGAGGACTGAAAGAACTATTTCCCAGAGAAGACAGGCAGTTTGGAGAGGTAAAAAGGGATTCAGAGCTTTTACTGCTTTTTCATTGAGCATTAGAAGATGAGAGATAATTTTTTTCACTGTTTTTTCCCTTCTTTTTCATATGTTATGGAACAAAAGGTACAAGTGAAAATAAGCCAAACTGTATTGCATTCTTGGAACTGTACTTACTTGTACGATCAGTGAGTCTGGTCCAAAAACTTTAGAGTTTCTGAGTTATATTTTGGTCATGATTTCCCAACTACACACTGCTGGAAGGTGCTACATAACTAACATACAAAAGGCCCAACTAGTCAATGAGAATATGGCTTTGGCATACACCAATGTCCACTCAGACTAGGACCTTTTGATGCTTAATGCTTTTTCTTTAGAAAAATGCCAGCTGCACAGGAGCAGTGATTTTTTTTTTCCCCAATGGTTTTGAATATGCTTTTTCTTACTATATAGTGATCATTTCTCACCACAAGTTGAAACAATACCTCATAGCTGCTTAAGGTCAAGACCAACGCTTTACTTTGAATGTTGTTCTTCTGTGGTTTTGTGTTGCAAATGGGTTTAATGGATGTGTACCTTTCTAATGTCTATAAACAACTTCACTTTTTTATGGAGGAAATAAAATGTTCATAGCAGTTCATGTCACACTTCCTTGTTTAAATGTTCTTGAATGTTCTGGCTATGGTAGAATATGTAAGCACCATGCAGTTTTTATTCAGATAACCAATCTCAATTGCTTCTTTTTTTGTCTTTTAGTTTTAAACTTTTCACGTGTTCATCATTTAAATGAAATAACTCAGGCACTAGGCTCTACTTTATATGCAAGTTCATTAAGGAGTGAACATTGTCATTTAAAAAAGATATTGTGCTTTAATGTTCTTTAGACATTTCTTAAATTACTTTGTGTGTGTATGTGTATGTGCCCACATTGGGCTTCTTCTCAGACCTGTGGCTGTCTACGGTGTCTGAGCCATCAAAATGAAAACATTATCAATCAGTATCCAACCACATCTGGTTTTGACAAGCTACTGTCTGCTGCCTAATGCTTTACAGCTTGTCAATAAGACTTCTTTGTCTGTCCACTCTGAGCTGTTAATCTTACTGCTCCCATGTTGTGTCCTGTACTTGTACTTCTAGCATTTGTATGGAAAAAAGTTAAATTTTAGTGGGTTTTTATATTCTTTCTTGCTGTATAATGTTCCATGTGTATCTCAGCTTGCCTCTTCAAATGTGCTATACAAAAACCTGTGATGTATTATTTCAGTTAACTTCTTGCATTTCATTATATTTATAGAAGTTGCAGATTTTTGTATATTAGTTAATACAGTTGCCTTTTTGTAATGGCAATTAATTTATATTACAAAATTTTGTATCTTTACTGTAGTTGAATGTATTAGTTAACTGCCATATTTTCTTGACTTTATACTAAAAATAGTGTCTATACACAGAAGTTGACCCATTCAAGTGGACAAATAATGACAAGAGGACCTTCTACTGTTTGTGATTTATAAATTATTTTGGCTATCAAAAAAAAAAAAAAAAGAAAAGAAAAGAAACACTGTGTAGACGTGAGTTGCTAAGTTTTGATTTTGGAGTAGTAGCCAGTTTGGGAACATGGCATATTGCATTTATTTGGAATCTTCAAAATAAATTATTTACTCCTTGTCCTGGTTTCAGCTGGGATAGAGTTAATTTTCTTCCTAGTAGCTGGTGCAGTGCTGTGTTTTGGATTTGGTGTGAGAACAATGTTGATAACACACTGATGTTTTTAGTTGTTGGATGGTGTTTATACTAAGTCAAGGACTTTTCAGTTTCTCAGGCCCTGCCAGTGAGAGGGCTGGAGGGGCACAAGGAATTGGGAGGGGACACAGCCAGGTCAGCTGACCCCAAATGACCAAAGGGTTATTCTGTACCATATGAACATATATAAACTGGGGGAAGAAGAAGGAAGGGGGGGACATCTGGCATTATGGTGTTTTGTTTCTCCAAGTAACCGTTACATGTGATGGAGCCCTGCTTTCCTGGGGCTGGCTGAACACCTGCCTGCCCATGGGAAGTAGTGAATGAATTCCTTGCTTTGCTTTGGTTGTATGCTGGCTTTTGCTTTAACAATTAAACTGTCTTTATCTCAAACCACGAGTTTTCTCACTTCTACCCTTCTGATTCTCTCCTCCATCCCACTGTGGGGGGAGTGAGCGAGCAGCTGCGTGGTGCTTAGTTGCCATCTGAGGTTAAATAATGACACTCCTAGATGAAAACAAATATTACTGTGTAAGCATTGCTAAATTATACATAGCTACACATTTACATATATAAATATATATATATATATAAATTGAAGCTTCCAAAAATTGGCTAATTTATTTCCACAGCAAGATGTTGTTACTCCAGAAATATATCTGAAAGATATTGCAGGTTTATTGATGGAACACTACTATGTTTAATAGCATATCCTCAGATATGCCCTCAAATTACAAGTAGATTCCATATTTTTTTTTAACTTCAACATAGTGTTATTGTATACCTTTCAAAGACCACATTTCTGCCAGGATCAAAATTATGTATTTTTAATGCTTGTAACAACAAATGTCTATTAGCAAAACTATATCAGAATTATTTTATTATAGCATTCCCATGTATGGTAAGATTTAGAGATTCAAGATGTGAATGGGATTGCACCATTTAAAATTAATACCAATTAAACTGCAGTATCTGGGAAATTGCTTTTTTTATTTAACAGTGGAATGAACAATGCAATCTCATCATTGCCTCAATATTTACCTTGCTACAGAGAAAGAAATGAACACTAATTTTCAATAATATAAATTATAACAGCCTTGCTTTGTTTGCCAATGAGATAGTTGTAATCCTTGCTGGTTTCTATGTGTCAGTTGAAGTTGAAAGCCTTCCTTCAAGTATCTGAAACTAAGATTAATTAAAAAAAAATGCTAACTGCCTTTTCTAAAAATATTTTTGTATATGATTTGCAAGAGTGTGACTGATGCAGAAAGTTCACTGTTTAAAATATAGAGCATGACCTTTTGGTTACAGTAAATACAGTACTGTAAGTCTAGTAAATTCATCACATATACTAAAGGTATTGAGACTGTTTACCTCACATTCCTCCCTATAGGCTTCCACAATTATCATGATCCACAGCTGAAAAAATAATTTTAGTTGTCAGTGATAAATGGAGTGCAATTATCAATCACTGAAGTTAACAGTATTATTTTAAAAAGATATTGCAAACAAATGTTTACCCAAAGATAGCAGTATCTTGCTGAGATTTTGTTCCTCTGGGTTCCTTCATTTCATTTACACAGCAAGCTGACTTTAGACTTTAGTGCTCACTTTCAGACTAAAGGGGGGGGGGGGTGCCTTTTTCTTTTTCTGTAGCATGAAGAGTACCAAACAAGCATCAAAGTCTTTAGCAGAACCGGGAATATTCCTGGTAACCCCAGCTCTGAGATCTGAGACAGAACTTTAGTTTTTTGTTTGTTTTCTTTTTTTTTTTTGAGGTTTTGGTTCAGGCCTGTCTCCACTGAGAGATGCCTGTAATATAGGAGTCTACTATTATGTGCTATATAAATATCTTGTCTATTTTTAGTGGTTATTTCTGATCTCTGAAGAATTTTAATATCAAAGTCAAATGTTGTGTGGTCTTTTCATATGTTGACATATTGATGACCTGTACACTAAAGAAAATGCATACAGTGTTTGCAGAGAAAAAAAGTCCCTTATTTTCAGCTGCTGATCTGATCCTTTAATTCCTGCCTGCATGTAAGATTTAAAAATACCCTTGGTGTTCACACCTTTTTATACAGTTCCCTCCTGCATCATGCAAGTGTGCCTTCAGAGTGGTTGTTGAAGCAGGCATAGAGTTCACCTTGCGTTCAAAAGGGTCAGTTCATTCTCAGTTGTCTCCAGATGAGCTATAGTATTGTGGCCTCTATCCTGAATGTGCATGAAGACCCATTTCTCACCATCTTTCTGCATTTCTATATTTGCATATTTTGGTTTGGATCTCTGGTCCATGCAATAAATGATCTTTGATAATGGGTTTATCTTTTAGTAAATCAGGAGCTATTACAGGATGACCTAGCTCTGAGGTTCAGTTTTATGATTAAAGTTACAGGTTACAATGCAAATAATAACTAGAAAATGTAACTGTTAGTCAATGGGTTTGAGTATAACTAAAATCCAAGATCAGGTATGCCCAGGTCTGGCTGACATGCTGAAAATGGATTCTCATTTGCTAATCTTGGAATTAAACGAAAAAAGTTGCCAAGAATAGACATAGGCTAGTTCAGCAAGAGGGGCACAGAAGGTTAGTCCAGTGTAATTGGAGATACAGGCCACCACTGCAAATGGCACTGAGACCTCCGGCTCTCTGATGGGAAGCAGAGATTACCATCTGCCTGAACCTATGACCTGTAGACCATAAGATATTAAATGTGTGCCACAGAACCTGAGGGGAGAAGCCAATTTGAGGAGATATTGATAGCAGCTCTACCTCACCAGGTCATGCCAACCCAATGTCTTCCTCCAGAGAGGAGTTCAAATGTCCAGAAGCTGCTGTCCCAGAAGAGCCTACTGCTCACCAGCAGCATGGCTCTAGCATGGGAGCCCCATGTAAGTTGTTACGAACTGCATGGGGTTCAAAAGCCACAAGCTTTCCATGTCTGGCTTCCTGAGATAAGCACTTTTCAAGATGATGAAAGTAATACTGAAATGTGAAAATTGGTAATGGTGGCATGCCTCCACACCTGTCATGCTGTGTTATAATTTCAGTCTTTGATTGTTGGTGCCATAAAGACTTTTTTTCATGTTATTAAAGCAATTGCAGTTATATTAAATTTGTCCTTTCTGAGGGGAGCAAGAACAAATGCAGAAGGATTTGCATACAAACTGAGCCTGGATGTGGGAAGAAATCACACCAGGCCTGTTTGGCAGACGGATGAGGCAGTGAGGAGACATAAAGGAGCATGGGCAGGAGCCACCCTCCTTTGCAGCCCTTTGCTGGTGACCCTTTGAGGAATGTCTCCTAACTGACAGATTCACTTGTATGAGAGACAGTTTGGTGCACTGTCATCCTGGACAGATCAAAGCCTGTTCCTTGATCAGCTGGAGAAGACATGTGAAAGGCCTCCTCTTCTCCGGGCAAGGCCGTTCCCCCAGTGTGCCACTCAGACCTCCCTACTGCTTCTTTCAGAGAAGTACCTCCATGTAACAGTGACTGTCCCCCCAGTGCTTTCAGGTGTACCAGCTTTCCTCAGTAATGGGAGCACCTGCATCTGAGGATACAGTGTTCCCCTTAGAGCTGGCAAGAGATATAGAGAGAAGTTTCCAAGTACTTTGGATATTCCACAGCTGCCTCTTTAAAAGAGAAACTGCTGGGTAATACAGAAACTAGTTTTGCTACTTCAAGCAATCATATTTGGGAAAGTTTATGATCTGGTTTAAATGTTGAAATTTTGACCCCCTTTGTTAGGTTTGGATTAGTTTCAGACCAGCAAGCCTGGTAGTGAATAATTGATGTGTAAATTAATTTTCTGATATCACTAGTAGCTGAATAGTGTAGCTGCAAAATACATTACTTGCAAATGAACCTTTAGATCATTAGGTTGTCCTCACTGACACTGCCCTGGACCATGCTGTTTAAATAAGGAAGGATGCTGTTGTACTTTATTCAAAGTAATGCCATTTGATACTAAATTAGGTGCTCTGAATTCCTATAGATGTAAAAAAAAAAAAAAAAATGTAGCCTTTTTTGTTTCTCTTTTTTAGGGAAAAAAATGGTTTTACAGTTGTTTTTATAAGTGGAAGAATGTTCTGAAGTAGTATATCTTAATGGGTCAGCATTTCCAGCTATATTATAGGGCAAGAACCAAGTTGCTTTCCTGACTTAACATTTACAACCCTAGGATATCAAAACTGATAAAGGTATGTTGCATCATTCATTAAAATTAAAACTGGCAAAAGTCTGTCTGCTTGAAGGTCCATATTACTTTTTAGTCTTTAACAAGTGTAGCAGACATCCTAAATTAGAACATGCAGGTGATGCTGGATCATCTTCTTAACTAATTTGAAGAGTTCTCTCTATTTCAATGTCAGATCTGTTTCAAATGTAAGAGAGTAACTGGTTAGAGTATGAGCTACCCTACCAGAGCTGTGGTGTTGCTGAGTATCTACTGCTTAACTATGACAACTGTTCTGCCTTGCAGTTGTGGTTCAAGATTGATCCAGAAATAATCATTTATTTCCATAGTTAAGGTAAATCAATGATATAGAAGTTACTGGCTGGATATTCAACTACACAATTTTTGTTAAATGGTTACCAGCTTTTTACTGGGGTATCTTCTGCTATAGCTGAAGGAAAAATAATTTCCTTTTTTGCACTATGCTATTTAAATTTGAGAAAACAATTGAAAGGATAATGAGACAGGAAAGTTAACTTTCCTCTTCCAGGCAATGAAGAGAAACAACTTGGCAGGTAAAACATCCTGCTCTAGAAATCCTGGTGGGCTCATTGATTTACAAAGATCCATTCAGTTCTCACAGTTATTAAACTAGAGGTATTAAGATTTGGAGGCCATCACCAACTGGTCTTAGTCACAGTGCAAGTAATCAAATTTCTCTAATGTCATATTTTTGCTGACTTTTTAAAACAAATAATCAAACTTTTACCTCTGACCACACCATGGGTCAGTAACCTAATAACAAAGAAAATAGCTCAGGGTTCTGAAACAGTGATATTTGTGAATATATTTTTCCTTATACAGTATTTGATCTTTAAAGTATACAGAAATATTTTTCTCTTTTTTAATCGATGTTTTAAAATGTTTTACTTACTATATTCATTGCTCATTTTTCCTGATGAGATTTTTTTCATAGATTACTCCCATAATTAGCAAGGATGCTAATTTTTTAATTGCAACTGTACAAACTTGTTCAGAAAGCATTTTCTGCTTCAATCTGTTCCATCAGAAACCTGTTTTGTTTCTTTTCATCTACATCTGTTGCCCAGTACTAACCCTCATATTATGCCCTCTCAAGCATTCCCATTGCATACAAGATTCTCCAAAGCAAACTCTTTCAAATATGTTTCTGTGTTCCTTGTGAAAAAACCCCAGATCTCAGGAAGTACAAATTACATACAATATGTTTTTATTTAGTGCAAAGAGATGCAAGAAAAAAAACCCATGTTGACCTTTCTCCAGTAAGTTTTCTCAAGAACATTGCAAAACACGTGAGCTCCTTTGGCTTATTCAGCCTTTTCAGATGCATCATTCTGAGTAGCTAGACAGATGTAGAGTCAAGTGGAAGTATAGATAAGCATGTTAGATACCACCACTGTACTGAGTTATGTAGGCCTCCATATGATAAAGTAAATGCCATATTTTTTTCCCCATTTTAAAGTTTCTTATGAGGAAAGTTTGCCATTTATCCCTGTCTGTGGTTACAGAACAAAGGAAAGAACTTTTCTATATGCATTTTATAAAATAGCTTTTTCATTTAATCATTTATGGGACATTATAGCTGGAATGCATAAAAAGTTACAATATTTATTTCTCCTTCATTTTTTTTCTTCATCTATGGAAACTACCTGCTCTTACTGAGCAATGTCTGATCTGCACATCTGTATTCTGTGGTTACTTTAACACCACAGTATATCATATTCAATTTCTTGAACTAAAAATATAGGAAATTCAGAGACAAAAATACTACCAAAGTAACTTCATTAGAGTGCTGTAGGGAAGGTCAATGTGCATGCTCAAAATGGCACTCAGAGAAAATGTTGTGTTGAAAAACAATAAAAAATATTACATTGATGTTTCAGAGGATGTAAATGTGAGATTCTGTTATCAGAATTACTTACCTACAACTGAATTTATTTTGAAACTGTCATCTATCCTAATTTCCCTTTGTAACACATCTTTCCCAAACAGCACATGGTCTGGATTTCCTTCTCAGTAAAATTTCCTGTCCTTCTGCAGTTATCCCGAGTGTCAAAATTAGGGCATAACTGGCTCACCTTCATGCTAAAGCAGTTGATCAACCTTCTTACAGTGACTTAAAGTTCTTGTTTTTCAGAGCTATGAAGACCATGGTGCTGATGATCTCGCAAAACATTGGCATTATACCTTTTCCCCTCCATCTGTGAATTATCTTAATTTCTGCAGCATTTACACAGCATGTAATGAATCTCCAGTGACCTTCAATGGATGAAAAGACAGAGCAGAAATGTTTGGAACAAGGGAGCATTACCACAGCAGAGTGACTGAGTGCAGGGTAAACTTGGCAAATCCATACAAATTGACTAGAGGGGATGATGGGTATCACCTTCCCTCACTTATGGCAAATGTATTTCAGAAACAGATAGTTAGTTTCTTGTTCTAGCACTTGCAAAACAACCCCATGATCCTTGGTCATGGTATCCTGGACTTGGATCTTGAACTCAAGTAGTTCGGGGGTGAATTTCTTCTCTCACTTTGGCCAGCCTCCTTAAGCCAGATCAGATAGTTTTTTGGGGTTTTTTTCATCTCAAGGCCATCATACAGTTCTCTGAGCAGGTAGGTCTAGTGCCCACCCAGAAACTTTGACTGATTTAGAACATTGATCCTCATCTTATCTATTCAGCTAAAAATTTAGAAACCCTGTAAACTTTCATTAATTTCCTTCTTCACTTCTTGATCTTCAAGACCCTAAAAAAGGCCCTAACACCCAAAGGACCATACCTCCTTATTGTACAGTCCTAGTAGTTGTGAGGCCAGGGAATGCCTTGAGCAGTGACCTCTGTAAGCAGCATCTTTTCAGTGAAAGGTGGTATCTGTGGCACAGTTCAGCACAAAGGCTGACTAATGTCACAGTTTAGCTCCTTTAACAGCATGACACAATGCCAGTAGCTCTGATCAGACCTATGCCTAAGAACATCTCAAAAGCACTCAGGGAAATGTTTTCTTAATTGGCTACTTAGCTCAGATTCCCTCACCCCCTTTCAAGCAATTGACATCTCGCTGGGAAAAAGGGCAGTTTTGAGAATTTGATATACAAATTTTGGGGAGTATTAAGGAAGTGGTGTTGTCTTTCAAGACTGCCAGTTATATCTGGAGTTTCTACAGAAGCTCCATTAGTATGTCTGATCAAAGTTGAGACCCATCCTGGTGCTGATATTCAAGCCATCATCACATGAACAATTGTTTACAGGTGTGTCTAACAGTTTGAAGTATGCATGTTTTTAGAGGGTGACTGCTACATGACCTGTAGCTAAAATATCTTGCCACCCAGACAGAACAACAGTTAAAATAGATGAAGCCATTTCAATATTTCCCCCTTTTTATCTAGGTTTTTATGTAGTGCCCTTGAATGTGCTGTCTTGGCAGTGCTAGCTGTTAGTAGAAGATGTTTTGTCTGATATAATGGTAGTTAATCTATTTCTATCACTTCTCCTCTTCACATCAATATTTAATCAATGCCATAGTTTTGTGTGGTTGGAAGATCCTGACTTATCTTTATTGTTCTCATATGGCTCTTTCTCCTTTGTTATCCAAATAGCTTTACAAGCCCACAGACTTAAGCTTCACAACATCCTCTACAAAAGCGAGGACATTTTTCCTTCCATTTTGCAGAGAGAAGTCAAATGCAGAGTGATTTTGACTTGAAGATCATCCAGACTCTGAAGCAAAGCTGATGTTTGAACATAGGCTCTCGCTGTAGTGGTTTCCCTATGCAACTAGGGCCTTCCAAAGATGAGACCACCAAAGCAAGGTTATAATCCTTTCATGTTAAACTTCCCAAAGCACTTTCACTTTGGTAACCCAACCAAATTTGTCTGGTAACAAGAGGCTTGATTTCATTAATCTCAACTAGCATGTAGTCCTGTTGTACCTTGTAAACACTTAATGATTCTCTTCTGCAGCCATTTCAGAGGCAACAAGGTGGTGTCCCAGCATGGTTTGGATTTTAGTTTTGTCAGATTCCTTTGGGATAAAAAGTAAGTTTTGCATTGCAGTAAAAATGGAGAAAATATATGTACAATAGTGTAATTTCACCTGATACAAGAATTGAATACTAACATCTTGTCTCATATAAAGAAGGATTATTGAACAATTGACTTCAAGAAAGACTGATTTTAAAGTCTTTTGTCTAAGCAGTTCATAGATTTTGGCATTGTCTTCTTGATGTGTTCTGTACAAGAAAGGATCTGTTGGATGTACTTCATTTCTTTCAGCTGTAGCTAAATATTCACATGTATCTTTTGAACAAAGTGAACTCAAACCCAGTCAGCCACAAAGAAAGGATATCTGTTTGTAATTTAGAATCTGTCCTATTATATATTTCAAATCCTCGCTATTGGATTAAATTATGCTACCAGCTAACTCAGATTTATGGACAGTTCATGTTGTTATTTAAATGTATTATTAACATCTTTACCATAGTTCAAATCAATTAGTTTCTAATTTTCAAGCAATATGAAGTTCAGATTTGCATATAAACTGAATTATGGAACAGTGTACTGTGATTCTCAAAGTTCAAACTGATTCCATTTAAAGCCAAATGGGTTCATGCAACTATTTCAGCCTCAAGTATTTTGTATTATGTTAAAATTTATTTACAATTTTAGTGGGAATATAGTGACAGGGATTAAAAGTTTCTTAAATAATAAGTTATTTAAGATTAAATAACTTTTTTTTTAAATGAAAATATATTTGTAAATAAGCTGTGCCACAGTTTTATATTTCTTCTGAACATGATATAACCATCTGTATAGTTATCCCTGACTCACCAGAGCTGAATAACAATTGATAAGTGGTAGTACCATGCAGTGAATCACCAGTGACACTTCTTGCAAACCATATTTGTTTTTTCATTAGGTCTGTATGTACCTATTGGCCTTTATGATCTGAAAGGACTGCATACAGACGTATTGCAGCAGATGCTTGATTTAGGAATACACGAGTAGAGTATATGCCTTGTTTATTTCTGGTTTCCTTCTGGAGTATTCTCCATACTACTTCATACAAGATTAATTTCCATCCATCTTATTTTCCCTGTCCTAATCCTTTCCAATGCAATGCTTTGGGATAACTAATACAGAGGTGAACCTGCAGGCTCCATCTGTCTTTTTTGATAGTGGGTTTCTGTGGAGAAGTGTATTTCTCCCCTACCCCCCTCCCTTACTCTTCATCTTCAGACCCTGGAGTTAGCACCAGTGCCATAGCCTCAGTTTCCGCTATGGAAATGAAAACCAGTACTGGGAAGCAAAGTTTGCACTGAGCAGTGTATCCCTTTCTCAGAGAAACCCAACCTAAATAATCTACCATGCTCTAATGTTTTATAAACTTTTGTCTTATTTCACAGTTTTCAAGCTAAAATAAACTGACTGATTTTTTGTAGCTCTATTGTAAATCTAACAGTCATCTTTTTTCTACAGCCTGCACGCACCAGGGGAGCAAGCACAATCACTTGGCCTCACTGAAAAAAAGATATGCTTGCTGCAGATTCTAAACATATGACACAAATTTTGTGCTGTATCATTTCAATTTTGTGTTGTTATCACTTCAGTTAAGAGATTGCCGTTTCTTTTGTTTATGGCAAGAAAAGGAAAGAAAGCCAACACATAACAGGCAGTCTCTGCTTTGCAGTACTGAAACCAATGAAACGTTTCACTATCTTGACTATATCAAAGCACTCGGACTGGATAAATGAACTGCAGAGGCCTCTAACCCTAAATAATGGTGCTTAAAATGCCTTCTTCAATTATACTGAATAAGAACCAAGTCTATTTTTCAGAGGTTGCATCTACTATATTTGCGTTCACTCCCATTTTCACACACACAGAGAGCTATTCCTTCTTAATTAAACAATTTATTTTTGCTCAATTTGCATTCAAACAGCTGTCAGAGGAAATTATGGAAATAATAAGTGCTTTTATCATTGTGTATTTACTCAGATGTGCTAATTCTAATTTTCAAAAGATGAATTTGTCTAGCATCTTAGCAAAAAATAAAATCAAGCACCAGCCTTAACATGGCTACAAAGCCAACAATGCCCATACCACTGTGGTTTAAAATTAAAAACAAAACCAGAAATCCAAATTAATGATTTCTTGGCTCAAATGATGTATCTCTGTCTCTTGTTTTAGATAGCCCATCCTACCTGTGGTTTGGGACTGTTGTGGTTTAACCCTGGCCAACAACCAAGCAGCAGACAGCTGCTCATTCACTCCCCCTCACCCAGAGAGGCGGGGAGGAGAATTGGAAAGGAATGTAAAGCTCAAGGGTTGCAATAAGAACAATTTAAAAGGTAAAACAAAAGCCATGCATGCAAGCAAAGCAAAACAAGGAATTAATTCAGCACTTCCCATGGGCAGGCAGGTGTTCAGCCATCCCCAGGGAAGCAGGGCTCCATCACACATAACAGTTACTCAAGAAAACAAACACCATAATGCTGAACATCTCCACCTTCCTTCTTCCTCCCCAAGCTTATATATTCAGCATGACATCATGTGGTATGGAATACCCCTTTGGCTAGCTTGGGTCAGCTGTCCTGGCTGTGTCCCCTCCCAATTTCCTGTGCTCCTCCAGCCTTCTTGCTGGCAGGGCCCAAGAAACCAAAAACTCCTTAACTTAATATAAACATTACCCAGAAACAACCAAAAACATCAGTGTCTGTAGAGGAATGAAGGCAGTGGGTTGATTGACATGGATGATGTGCAGGTGTAGCTCATTCCCGCTAAGTAGTTAAATAGCCTTAAGGATTGGGGGGGGAAGAGGGGGCTCTGGGTCCTGGTCTCAACATGGACAGTAGAAGCTGACTGATGGTAAAAGCCTTATTGTAGCTTACTAGCTTATTTGTGTTGCAACAATTGGTGCCTCATGTGAGGCTAATTGAGTTGGTCTCTGACTACAACAACTGGCACCCAATGTAGCTGAGACAAGTGGGAGAACCTGCAACCCATAACAGACATCATGAGAGGTGAGCTGTTGACAACTAATTGATATGGGTGTATTGCAATATTTGTTGTCCATCTTAACTCAAAGGCAACTTTTGGCGCCCAATGTAGATGGGGACTAATTGATATGGGTGCAGAAGAAGATTCTACCTTAACAAGGTGTATAAATATATTTGAAAAAAGAAGCATAAAGTATAACAAGAAGGTAATAAGAACTTTGTTAGAATGGTACAAAGTAAATGATGTGCTAGTTATGCCAAAAAAACATCTCCAGTATTCAGATATGGTAAAATGCTGGAAAACTACTTTTTGAGGCTGCCTTTAGGGGGGATAAAGTTGCAACAACATCGCTAACAACGTGGAGATTAGTCTTAGACTTACCAGAACAATTAGAAGTGGACAGGGAGACAAATTCTATATTTGCGATGCTTACAGATATATTTGAAAGCAGAGGTATAAAGTATGATAAAATAGCAATAAGAATTCTGCTAGTGTGGTATAAAAAATATGATTTGCCAGTTATGCTGAAAAAGGTTTTCAGCATTCAGGTGTGGCAAAGTGTTGGGGAGTTACTTTTTGAGGCTGCCTCTAGGGGAGACAAAATTGCCCCAGCCTTGTTAACAACATGGAGATTGATCATAGATTCACTAGAACAATCAGAAGTGGATAGGAGAGGCAAACCATATATTAACAATACTAATCAACCCACTGCCTTCATTTCTCTACAAGTGTCCTATCAGCATTGTTCTCACATCAGAGCCAAAACACAGCACTACACCGCACCAGCTACTAAGAAAGTTAATTTCATCCCAGCCAAACCCAGGATCGTATCCACCCTTATTCCATACCATTTATGCCATTCTATGCTTTCCAATGCAACCTCAATAACCACCATCACCCTTCCCATCCTTTGACATAATACACAGATATCATTCCCCTAGTCTATGCACCACTCCTGTAAAAATGTCTATAAAATGTCCACAAATGTCCATTGAATTCATTTAGTCCATGAACATGATCTCTTATGGTGGTCACTGAGGAGAAGAAAGATTGTGTGTTGTATAGGATCGTTGGGCACTAAAGCCAGGTCAGGTCACTGCTGCACTTGCACTGCTTCTTGTAAGGCTTGTCCCCCAGTGGTTCAGGTGGTTGCTGCTATAGTCATTCCTATAACATGAAACTCAAATCATGGGTTACAATTTAAAGCAGGGGTCCTCAATCTGGCCCCTGGTATTTACAGACCTGCCCCACCCCCACCAGGGGTTGGGGGGGAACGACCAAGCAGCTGCAGATGACTGCCGGCCCCTTCATCCACACCGGCCCCCGGTTAAAAAGTTTGAGGACCCCTGTTTTAAAGGTATATCCATTACAGTCTGCACCCCTGGTCCCATTGGGCCAGCCTGTAGGGTTTAATATTGCAATGAACTCCTCCCCTTGCTCCTGCTCTGGCTTGGACTTATCCACAGACTGCAGTCCCTTAGGGTTGTACCTGCTCCAAGTGGAGCCTCAGCTATGAACCACAGTCTCTCCAGGGGTATCTCTGCTGCGGCATAGACTCATCCACAGCCACTTTGAGGTGCACCTGTTCCAACATGACCTTATCCATGCATGGGACATGACTGTAGACCTGCTCCAGCATGGCCTTACCCACAGCCACAGTCCCTTCAGAACTGAATCAGCTCCAGCATGGCCTTATCCCTGGCTGCAGTCCCTTCAGGGGTGTACCTGCTCTGTCGTCAGGTTATCCATGGCCACGCTTTGAGGTTGAGGTCCCTCCAAAGCATGGAGCTTTGAGTTGCTCCATTATGACCTCATGCACAGCCACTGATGCTTCAATGGCATAACAGGAAGACAAACGTCATAATGCCAGATGTCCCCACCTTCCTTATTCTTCCCCCAGTTTATATACTCAGCATGACATCATATGGTATGGAATACCTCTTTGACTAGTTTGGGTCACCTGTCCTGGATGTGTCCCCTCCCAATTTCCTGTGCCCCCCCAGCCCTCTGGCTGGCAGGGCCCAAGAAACCAAACAGTCCTCAACCTAGTATAAACATCACCCAGCAACAACTAAAAACATCAGTGTCCTATCAACATTGTTCTCACACCAAATCCCAAACACAGCGCTACACCAGCTACTAAGAAGAAAATTAACTCTGTCCCAGCTGAAACCAGAACACAGGTCTTTTCTTCTTCTTCTGTCTCCTTTTGTAGCAACAACTACCCACCTCTAGACCTAGCATACAATGGCTTTTCTTTCTTTGTCTTTAGCAGTGAAACACAAATTTTCTTTTTCTTAACTGGTGTGGCAGCAATAGTGAGGCACATGTCTTTTTGTCTTAATTAGCAGGAACTTCAGAAAGGCCACCATGAAACACCAATGGTTACTTGTGTGGATTGAGTCTTTGAAAGCTGAATCTGTCCACTTTTCTTCTGAAAGTGGCAGTCAGATTCCCCAACCTCCACTGCATTTGGTAACATCATCATCAACTTTACATCCAAGATTAACTTGACTGTGACTAGCCCTGGTAGCAATGGCTTATCAACTTGAGTGCATAGTCATTGCTTAAGCAACATGAAATACTTCTTGTTCTGGCTCATTTCAGACCCTAGTAACTTTACTTGTTCTCCTTGGAACCTGTTGACAAATACTTCCTCCTCCTTTTTCCTGAAAATTGCAGAAATTAGTACAAAAAGAGACTTCCATAAAGCATTTGAAGTTATTAATACAAATCATTGGTGGCAGGAGTGTGGTGTTTTTTCAGACAAATAACCAAAGATTTATTTTTTCAAGATACTTTTCAGATCTACCATTAAGGTACCATGATGGTAAATTATCCATAATACTGTTATATATTTTTTTAAAGAAAGGGAGAAATTGTATAGCATAAATATTAAAATAACACATTTCAGGCCTTTCAACCTAATGATTTAAGTAAGATAATTTGTGTTACTCTGCCCTTTTTATTTGAAATGTATATAACTGTTATATAATATCCAAAAAAAAGAGCACAATTCATTATGTGAGTGATAGTTAATGATTTATTTGTGAATTTCCTAAAAGGGAGAGAGGGGTCAAAGGGGGAGCCACAAAAGCTTTTGAGTCTGCAGATCAAGAAATATAATGCTATGTCCAAATATATTTAGTGAATGATAATGCAAACCACAGACAAATATAGAGAAGAGGAGAAAATGCATTCCCTGGCTCAAGCTGGGAATTTATTGAATGCTTAGACCAGAAAAACTATAAATTTAAAGGGGAGTATTTCCCTGGATTCTGCACTACTAACAAATCATTGCTGGTCATGCAATTTTTAGTGGTCCCAACAATGATTACATCTTGCATACATTTGTCAGACTTAAAACTATGTATTTTTCTTTGTTCCACTCTCTATATTACTAATGCTCTGGGTGCTCTCAGGTGCTGAGGTAAAACATTTTCCATATACAAAGACAGAGATGTATGTCTGTCTGTATGCACACACATCTATGCATCTGTACACACCACCTCTTGGGTCCAAGGAAAATGTTATATATGATACATTTTTTTTCAGATTTGCTATCAAGAAATATCAGATTTTTTAAAATAGGTAGAAATCCTAAAATTTAAATGAAATTATATTTCTGAGCATATTTTCCCTGTAGAGAGGACAAGAAGCAACAAAACCTGCTGATCTACCTCAGCTGGTGTGAAAATGGGTTGCTTTCTGTTCATAAGTAACTTCAGATTCTTAGGAGAAAGGCAGTTGCTAGGGGAAAATTATTATCTCATCAGACTTGCAATATACAAAGTCTTTATCTTAAGCAATTGTGATTCTTTGGGACGTTAACATGGGTAGGGAAAATGTTGTAGTAAACTGGGGGTTTACTAGCCTGCCTCTAGAGGTGGGTGCTGGTAAAGCACTAGCTGTAAGAGCACAAAGCCTGAAAAGCGATGAAGGAAGGAATGAGAATCTCTCACTGTTTTTTTTTTCAAGGGAAGGAATATACATATGCATCTTCCAAGCCATTGGAAGAGCTTTCACTAATGCGGCTATGAAAATTTGTAGTTATTGTATGTTGGGTCAGAAAACCTTTCTTCCAGAAAGGACAAAAGGTGAAAATACACTCAGTGCCCATCAGGTCAAGAATAAAAGAAGTCAACAGAGATTAAGTGGTAGAAAGTTTTAAAAAAATCCTTATGAACATCTATGAAGGACACAGAGTACTTTCTGGAAGGCAGCATTGTTCATCCATCCCTGTGGAGCTGGTGGAAGGACAGCCTAGAGACTGCAGGTGAAAATCCCGGTACCAAGCAGTGAGACTGTCACTCAAGGAGAGTGTGCAGAGAGGAACAGAAAACCAGCAGCCAAGCCCCAGTGGTGATGGCAAAAAACTTTCTGCAGACTACAGAAGACTCTTCCAGGTGTGCTTATACTAGGAAAGCCATTGGGTTGACTGGAACAAAGTCTGGAAGCAAGATTTAATCTTCCTTTGAAAATTCACCAAAATAAAATGTCAAGAAAAATCTATTGCAAAGTTGTGGCTGACAGGTGTTGTCAGAGTGTTGAAGAAGTGTTATTGATTTAAGTGTTAGCAGAGAAAATTATGAAATAAAGGAACTTATTTTAAGTTTGTCTTTTAAGCAGCTCACTGAAATACTTAAAGTAGATACAGGGTGAATGATCTTTTAGAGCTTCTTCCAGGCTGAAGATGTGTAACAATAGAAAGAGCAACAGAGCTATTAACAAAGGATGAAGATGATGAAAGTGCAGAACAACATCTGTAGTTTCGAAGCTGAATTAGCAATCTGAACTTTAAGAAAACTCATATTGATATGTTTTGATGTCAATACATATAATTACACTTCATTTATTAAAATAGTCTTTAGCCCAACACAAAAAAAAAACCAAACAGTTGGAGTTTATAAAGTTTTTATTACTCTACATTTTTAGATATTTTAATATTTTTAAAATTCTTTAAATTTTTTTAAACATTGGCAGAAATAATACACTCACAGTGAGATTAAGATGTTAGTACTACCCTGCAGCTTTGCTGAAACAATCAGAAAATAACAGCTTCTCATTTAAAAACATTGTTTGAGAATTTCCTTATTAAAAATTGTAATAAATAAATAAAATGACAGAGCTTTGTGACACTTTCATTGAAGTTATTCGTCATTCAGTTTATATCTCCTGTCTTCTTCCAAAGGGCATAAAAATTAGCTGGCTGAAAAAAAACCCAGTGAAGTGGGTGCTATTCCCCTAGCTTGTTACAAGTCTGCATAAAATCACATTTTCTTCCTGTAAAGTGCCACTTAGATCTGAGGGAAAACACCATTAAAAACTGCACAAAACAGAGTGGGTTTTTTTCCCCCAACTGAATAGGTCTACATAATTGATGAAGGCACAGTCATCTTCTACTAGCTATTTTTTAGGTGCCACTTGAAACACAGTGATGGTGTTGGTGTTTAATCTGGTATGGTTTTCCTCGCTAAAAGCTGGCGTGACACAACTTAAAATTTTCAAACTTAATTGTGATTAATTTTTTGTTTGTTTGAAAAACACTTAGAAGACTTTATGATCGATACATCCTGTGTCAAATAGGCTCAGTGTCATCTATTTTAGACAATTGTCTAACATGAGGCAGAAGTGAAATTGTGTGGCAGCAAGGCACACCTAAATTTTCAGATGCTTCAAAAGTTCAAATATTTAACTTCCAGTTCAAACACTATCAGTTCTGCTTGTGTTGCTGATTATAAACTGAGCAGCTGTTAGCTGTCCGCTATTCATTAGTATAACTCCTAATTAATCTTTACTAACAAAAAGGAAAAAACTCAGTTTTATAGCACTAGATAGAATCTGTTTGGGATATGAAGCAAATTTCACAAACTACTGGGGACTTTTATTTTTATTTGCTACTATTTCTAGGTTGCCATAAATGGTATGACGTGGGTGAAAGATAGGGAAGATCTTGACTTGAAATTCTGGGCTTAAAAAAAGAATTAGATGTCTCTTACAAGACAGTCACCATCTGATTTCACTGCAGATGGAGAAAAAAACCCTGAAGTTTTAGTCTTCCATGCCTCCCTTTATAGGGAGAATGCATCATGTTTGTTGAGTGGGAGACATATTGCATTTTTAGAGTGGTACATAAGGGGTTTTTTCTACTCAGCAGGGAAAGTATATAACACAAATTATTAACTTAGAAGCAAATCTTCATCTTGCAAACAGAAATCAATCATTAAAAAAAAAAATCAATGCAAGTGTCCCACAGACAGTGAGGTTATATTAAATGACAATATTATCTAGAGATGTTTCCATTTGAGTATAAATATGTCTTGGTTTCATGGTAGCTCTGGGAAGAAGCTGGAAGAGAGTAAGGGATACTTGCTTCTCACTTTCGGTGTTTAAGGAGTACCCTAACCACAATAGGTTTTGTTGGAGTGGGCTACTAATTATTTCGTAGTCAGAAAGTGCTCTATAAAAGGCATGAGAGTAATTCAATGCAGTTTCCTTTTATCTGTCTTGTCAATTGATGTCTATACAGAGAAAGTGGGGCTCCCCAAACACGTCAGTCTGGTTCAGATACACAACATTAAGTAGCAAGTGACATTCAAGAGCAATCAGCCCACCCAGGAGGAGTGAAACCAGTGGAAAAGCTGTCAGATTCCACCTTTTTTCCATTAATCTTGAAGCTTTTCAATGCTGCCAGGTTTCACCTTCATCAAACAAGCTGGGAAGAGTGTTGGGCTATTATGTTTCATCTCACCCTCCTCTCCCAATCACCTCCCATTAACCCCTGCCGTGCCAGGTTCTGGTTTGGGAGCAATTCTTGTATTATCCCCAGTAGGTGGGGCAGCATGTAGAGCTGAATGGAGCCCCCCAGTGTGAACCTTGTTTTAGCAGCAGGATGATACTTAGGTGGCTGAAGGGGGGGTGGGGTGGGTAAGCAGGGATTTCTTCCAAGATGGAACTGTTTTGAATGCTTGTACAAGAAGAAAGGAAATAGCAGGTGCATTTATCTCTTTATTTTTTTTTTATTATACAGACCATATAATGAGGTACTCTCTCCCAGGTTGGTCTGGATTGGGGGTGAGCTGTGTTTTCCATAATCTAGATTATGGAAGGGGGATGCATTTACCCTTTCCTTCATTTAGGTTACATTTTTGCCAGTTGCAGTTGAGTTGGCTGCATAAGGCAAGATCCAGGATTTGACCATGGCACGGATATATAACTCATTCTTGCCCTGGGTAATTCCAATAGCATGTAGGACACATCATGTAGCTGTCACAGAGGAGGCATTCAAGATGGAGGCAACCCTCAGAAACTGAATCATAGAAGCAGAGGGTGGCTGAGTGGTCGGAAAGTGGCACAGATTATGAAGTGCACATGGCAGGAATAAGTGATAATACATGTTGGAACTGGAGCCAAGTGACTGTGTTCCTCTGATATGAGGGAATGGGTCTAACTGAAAGGAAAGAGAATTCTTTCCCTCAGTTCCTATGGATTGCAGCCTGAGGATGATATTGGGGAGGGTGTGGTTTTGAGAGGAAGGAAATTATGGTGGAGGTGAAATCCAGCTCTGAGAAACTAAACCCATGAACATAAGAATGGCTGGAGTAGGTAAAGTTAATGATCCATCTAGACTGTCTCTGACAGAAAATGTCTTGGGAAGGTTATATGAATTGTATAGGCATAACTCCTTGGAGTTAGCTCCTCAATTATACAGTGATAGCTCCTTAGATAGTCTTCTAGCTTGCAATAACTTGTATTTAAAGAAATTCCCTAGACTGAGGTGGCATCTCTCTCTCTCCATTTCCCCTTCTGTAGTAATATAGTTGTGGTGTTTACTTTTCTTTATTCTTCTCACTCAAGAATCTCTTATGTTCCTCTTTCTACAAGTAGCACTTGAATTTCTGATGATCACAAACATAGGGACAATGGATTAGTTTCTACCATAAATTAGAGAGTGAGAATTATGAAGGAAGTGTGCCCTGATACAATTCACATACCAGTATTCCCTTTCTCATTTTCAAGCAGAATCAAACCCAAACAGAAATAGTCAGAGGCTGCAAAGTAAAATGATCTCAAGTCTCCAACACCTGAGGTGACTGTTCTAGCCCCAGGGTGACCGAGTACCAAGAAAGGGTGGCAATGGTCAGTCTCCAGGAAGGTTTCCTTGCATCCTAATCTGGTAGATGTGCTCAGAGTGTCCACCAAATCTCACCTTGCAGGTTAGAGAGGGGGCAATGTTCTTAGTGATTCACCTGTAAGCTGTCCACCTCCCAAATACCTTCTGTTATTCTCTCTCTGTGCTGCTCCAGGAGAAAGGAAAGGGATATGTTTTAGTTTGCAGGGTTGTGGGTTTTTTTAAAAGGAATTTAAAAAGAGTTTTTTACTAATACAATCGAGATCACTCTTAGTTTCTCCCTACTAGCTACTGTCATACCAGATGTATTTTATTTAAACATGCAGAAGTTGCATTTTAAAATACATTCTTCAGTTTCTACTTAAGTTTTCCACTAATGAATCTGTTTCCAATATATATGGTTTCTTATGCTATACTTGTAGATAACAGGCCTTAATATTTTTTCTAGAAGGCTACCTTTAATAGCTAGCTGTGTATAGTTCATTCTGCTCCTGCTGTTTATCAGTCTCCTGATGAGTAGGCCAATGAATTTATACCAGTGGTTGTAATTGGTCACTCTCCCACACCACCACCTGCATGGTAGTCTGTGTAAACTCAGTCAATTTTGTATTCAGACAGTGCAATCTCCAGAAAATGGGCTGTTAACATGTTTAATGGTTGTGACAGAGGAAGCAGGTTACTGGGAAAGCAGTTGTGTCATTATCAAATGTGTATGCAGAAGGACAAATGTGTGATGTACAGAACAGTGGGGAGAAAAAAAAGCCAAAGCTAAGAAAAGACAGAAAACGGATACTTAGAAAGCAATAGCTGTATAGCATGGGAATAGTGGGAGCAACACTATCACTGTGACTTTGTTCAGACTACACTGGGTAAAAGGAAAAGATGTTTCACAAATAAATAAAACACCCCTTAGCTACTGTGCTGGCTGCAAGAGCCAAATGCCACTGTTCAGTATGACAGCAAAAAGGAGACCTGTCATTCCAGGGAAAGAAGCAGACATGGAGAGTTCTATACATCTAAGAGCACTGACAGGTTTAGAGACTTAAGACTTCTGCCTGGAAGGCTGAAGTCTTCCGGACTGATGATCTGGCAAGTAAACTTTCACCCATTAAAATAATGAATTTTTGGTAATAAAAATTTTGTATGTCAGAAGAGATAAAGACTTTAATATCTAACCAGGTTTAATCTCTGACTGACTGGTTGGGGCTGTGATAGCCTGTTGTGCATTGTGAACTGGTGTGGTGTGATCAGAGGCCTTTATGAATGATCATTAAAGTAAAGGTAAATCCTTTCCTCTCTGTTGTTGCGTTGAACATGCAAGCAGAAACATATGGACGTGCTGAGATAGTACTTAGTGTTTACTATTCTTTGGTTTGTACTCAGAAGTCAGAGCACAAACAATAATGACATTACAGTGCTGGTTTAAGAGCTGAATAGACCATTTGAATAGGACACCCTTTCCCAATGCTCACTACTCACCCACGCACCTGGCATTCACCAGGTCCATACAGCCAGTATATCCCACTCCTGATTTTACACAATGGCTAGACATGGAATTTTTCCATTATGTTCATCTATAATTCAATGACATTTATCTTTACTAACAATTGCAGTAGTTGTCTGTTCTTCACAATGGATTACTGCCAATATACAGAAATGAATGACCTTTAAATGTCTCCCTAAATCTCTCTCTGCAGTTTCTTTTCCCATGCACAGTCTCCACCATACTTCTCCCTTTCAAACTGCCTCCCCACCCCATACTGAAAAATAAACTTTTATCAATTTTCTTCTTCTAAAACAAAATTGTTCTCCCACCTTCTTTCTCTCCATTTTCTACCTCCATCATCCATGTCCTTTTCCTACTCTTTTTTTTTTTTTTTTCTCTCCTGTTGCTGTATCTATTTATTTCTTGGTTTGGTTGTCTGGTTTCTGTGTTCCCAGTTAAGGATAATAGATCTGTTCTATAGCCCTTATGGCATCTATACTCACTTTATGCCACACACCTTTCTATAGTCATAACTACTTTTGTACTGCTAATTGCTCATCTGCTGTCATTTACATTTCCATTCAGACCTTTCATCATATGCTACAAGGTTTAAGCTCCAATGCCTTTCCTTTCAGTCACTTGAGTTGTATTTCTCCACATCTTAATGTTTTTTATTTTATAGGCATAAGTTAAACACAGGGTTTGGGACATTTTGTTTGTGCCTGCTGGACCGTGCTAGTTAAGGCCACAAGACCTTTCTGACCCATAGTTTCAGTGGTACTTCTGGGTAGTCCTATGGGATAAGAGTATATAATTAATTTTGGAACCAAGTTTCTCTTCAAATTTCCATGCAAAATTCCCCCTTATAAAAAGGGTGTGTGTGTAGGCTTTGTCATCGTTCTGGATTCTGCACCTAGGACAGAGTAATGCCGGGCACAAGTATAAATTGGGAGAGGAGTGGCTGGAGAGCAGCCCTGCAGAAAGGGATCTGGGGGTGCTGGTCAACAGCAGGCTCAATAGGAGTCAACAGTGCCCTGGCAGCCAAGAGGGCAAACTGCACCCTGGGGGGCATCAAACAGCATGTCCAGCTGGTCAAAAGAAATTATTATCCCACTGTATTCAGCATTGGTGTGGCCTCACCTTGAATACTGTATGCAGTTCTGGGCACCACAATTTAAGAAGGATGTTAAAGTACTTGAATACGTCCAGAGGAGGGCAACAAAGCTGGTGACAGGTCTGGAAGGCATGTCCTATGAGAAGTGGCTGAGCACTCTGGGTTTGTCTAGTTTGGAGAAAAGGAGTCTGAGGGTTAACCTCATTGCCCTCTACAGCTTCCTGAGGAGGAGGAGTGGAGAGGTGTTGCAGCACTCTCCAAACTATCAAGCTGCAACAAGGTCTTTCACCATCTCATACCAACATACTCTTCATGCCAGTCCCTCTGCTGCCTTCTCCTAGTCTCTCCTCATCCCGGGTATGTGTTCTCTCTCTTCTCTCTGCTTCTTCCTCCTCTCTCTTCCTTGGCTGCTCTCTCTTCCTTGGCTGCCCAACCACTTAACAGAACGCCCAGGATGAGGAGAGACTAGGAGAAGGCAGCAGAGGGACTGGCATGAAGAGTATGTTGGTATGAGATGGTGAAAGACCTTGTTGCAGCTTGATAGTTTGGAGAGTGCTGCGACAGAGAGGGAGGTACTGATCTCTTCTTCCTGGTATCCAGTCATAGGACATGTGGGAACAATTCAAAGCTGCACCAGGGAAGGTTTAGACTGGACATTAGGAAGCATTTCTCTACCTAGTGGGTGGTCAAACAGTGGAACAGGCTTCCTAGAGAGGAGGTCAATGCCCCAAGCCTGTCAGTGTTTAAGAGGCATTTGAACAATGCCCTTAATAACATTCTTTAACTTTCGGTCAGCCCTGAAGTGGTCAGGCAGTTGGACTAGGTGATCATTGTAGGTCCCTTCCAACTGAACTATTCTATTATATTCTAATAATCTTCACATAAGTGTTAATGCTCAGATGTGGTCACTGTCTTTGAAATAGCTTCTTTCCCTCAAGTGTAATATGTTCTATTTCCATTAGTTTATCTTCCTGAATAGGGCTCAGTGTTGCATAATGAAAAAGAACTAGAAATTCCAAAGGTCATGAAAAAAGGTTAATTTCATTCCTGCCTCTGTTTTACTTTCTTCCTCCCTTCTTTCACTTCCTTCTTCTTTAATCTTTATTTTTACAGCACAGTTCAGACACATGTACATTAAAAAAAAAATAAATAATAATCTGAAGCTATAATCTGTGAACTGAAAAAGATGCTGCTTTTACCAAAATGGTCTTTTGAAACCTGAACTATTTTTTCCATAAGCACAAAAATGGCCTGGAAAGAGCTAGATTACTACTTTATTCTCTGTCCTCTTCTAGCGTTTCTTAAAAGAAATTCCAATCATCAGTTTTCATTGGATGAACAGTTTCAAAAATGTGTTTTCCTGATAATGTAAAGTTATTATCTAATGTGTATGACTAAAAGAATTGATGTTCTAAATAATTGCCAGCAGTCAGTCCTTAGACCAGACCAACTCACAGATAAATATAAGTGAAAATGATGGCATGTTTAACATCTAATCTAGCTACTAAAGTCAACAATGTTTCTCTTGTCATTATCAGGAAAACATAAATAAACTTTTGGCAGAAGAAAATATTTAGGGAAACTGTGACACTATCAATATTTATTTCTGTCAGGGATCATCATGTTCTTGTAATGATTCTTAGAGCAACATGTTCCAAGAACTTTTCATTTCTTGTGGAAAAGCTCAAGGGAAGGTTAATTCCTGACTTTCATACACATACAATGTAAAGGAAGGGAATCTGAACATACTTTACAACCTCAAACAGAAAAATTAAAGTAATGAGTCTGCTTAAGCAAGTAATAAATTTATTCAGGTGCTGTCTGTTCCTCTGAAAGGCTTACCTGTAATGCTTAAAGGTTGAAAAAAATTAGGATACTTTTTGTCTGCGTGGCATAAAGTAATATACTAAATAACTACTCTAGAGGAGCTTTTATCTCTGCTTGCATAGTAAGTCAGGAATGAACTCTGGGAAACTGAGAGCAATTTGGCTGGAAAAATGTAGATTGACTTACAGATTCAGCATTTTGAAGTACTTTAACTGTTTTGATCTTCAATTAAGTGTTTTTTTTGGGGGCGGAGTGGTTTGTTTTATCTTTATGAACCTTATGGTCTTCCTGTGATTCACATGATTATAAAGTGAATTAAGATTGTTGTTTCAAGGCCAGGAAGACATGCAGCCAAAAGAGGTAAGATAGTGTAGCTTTTTTTTCAGCACAAATCCAAAACATAGCCCCATACTAGCTACTATGAAGAAATTTAACTCTATTCCAGCCAAAACCAGGACATTCTCAGGGTTGGAGTAACCACGGTCCTGTCACCAGAGTTGGAGTAATTTTTCCCGATTCTCTCCCCCATCCCACTGCAGGGGGTGAAGTCAGTGAGTGGCTGTTTGTTGCTTAGTTGCCAGCTGGGGTTAAACCACAACAGTGCCCCTTTCTATGTGCGGTGCAAAAAGCTGCATGCTCATCTCTGCAAGCTCTAGGACAGCAAACTTCCTGAGAAGTTATCATGGGCTCACAGTACCAACAACTACCTTTTTAACCTCCATGAAATGCATAATGAAAAGAAGTGCTTGCTGGTGCAGGGTTTTGAAAGGCAATGCTGTCTTGGCGGATTAGGCCAGATACTTTTTGTGCAGATGATGTAAGAGCAACAGGATTCACTGTAATGGATACACTTGTTCCTTCTAGTCCACCTATTCTGGATGTTTTTCAAGCAGATTCAAAAATACAGCAGCAACTTCATCATTCAACAATGAACCACCCAGTCACACCCTGTTTTGGTGATTTCATCTTTGTCTCACTTCTGGAATACTTTACCTTGCTCTTAATAACAATGGTGACATTGGCAGAGCCTTAAGGATTGTTTAGCTTCAACAGTATACTTTATTATTATCTTGTTATTTCCATTGTTTACATACTATTATTTTATGTGACTGTCGTGGTTTAACCCCAGCCGGCAACCAAGCACCACACAGCCACTCACTTACTCCCCCCACAGTGGGATAGGGGAGAGAATCCGAAGAGTAAAATTGAGAAAACTCAAGGGTTGGGATAAAGACAGTTTAATAGGTAAAGCAAAAGCCGCACACACAAGCAAAGAAAACCGAGGAATTCATTCACCACTTCCCACAGGCAGGCAGGTGTTCAGCCATCCCCAGGAAAGCAGGGCTCCATCACACATAACGGTTACTCGGGAAGACAAACACCACAATGCCAGATCCCTGCCTCCCTCCCTCCCCTCCCTCCCTCCCTTCCTTCCTCCCTCCCTCCCTCCCTTCCTTCCTTCCTTCCTTCCTTCCTTCCTCCCTCCCTCCCTCCCTTCCTCCCTTCCTCCCTTCCTTCCTTCCTTCCTCCCTCCCTTCCTCCCTCCCTTCCTCCCTCCCTTCCTCCCTCCCTTCCTCCCTTCCTCCCTTCCTTCCTCCCTTCCTCCCTTCCTTCCTTCCTCCCTCCCTCCCTTCCTCCCTTCCTCCCTCCCTCCCCCTTCCTTCCTTCCTCCCTCCCTCCCTTCCTCCCTCCCTTCCTCCCTTCCTCCCTCCCTTCCTCCCTCCCTTCCTCCCTTCCTCCCTTCCTCCCTTCCTCCCTCCCTCCCTTCCTCCCTTCCTTCCTCCCTTCCTCCCTTCCTCCCTTCCTCCTCTCCCTTCCTTCCTTCCTCCCTCCCTTCCTCCCTCCTTCCTCCCTCCCTCCCCTTCCTCCCTTCCTTCCTCCCTCCCTTCCTCCCTCCCTTCCTCCCTTCCTTCCTCCCTCCTCCTCCTCCCTCCCTTCCTCCCTTCCTCCCTACCCTTCCTTCCTCCCTTCCTCCCTCCCTTCCTCCCTCCCTTCCTCCTCCTTCCTCCCTCCCTTCCCTTCCTCCCTCCCTTCCTCCCTCCCTCCCTTCCTCCCTCCCTTCTTTCCTTCCTTCCTCCCTCCCTCCCTTCCTTCCTCCCTTCCTCCCTTCCTCCCTCCCTTCCTCCCTCCCTCCCTTCCTCCCTCCCACCCTTCCTTCCCTTCCTCCCCTCCCTTCCTTCCTCCACCTCCCTCCCCCTTCCTCCCTCCCTTCCTCCTCCTTCCTCCCTTCCTCCCTTCCTCCCTCCCTTCCTCCCTCTCCCTCCCTTCCTCCCTCCCTTCCCTCTCCTTCCTTCCTCCCTCCCTCCTCCCTTCCTCCCTTCCTTCCTCCCTCCGCCTCCCTTCCTCCCTCCCTTCCCTCCCTTCCTCCCTCCCTTCCTCCCTTCCTCCCTCCCTCCCTTCCTCCCTCCCTTCTTTCCCTTCCTTCCTCCCTCCCTCCCTTCCTTCCTCCCTCTCCTCCCTTCCTCCTCCCTCCCCTTCCTCCCTCCCTCCCTCCCTTCCTCCTCCTCCCTCCCACCCTTCCTTCCTTCCTCCCTCCCTTCCTTCCTCCTCCCTTCCTCCCTCCCTTCCTCCCTTCCTCCCTCCCTTCCTCCCTCCTCCTTCCTCCTCCTCCCTTCCTCCCTCCCTTCCTCCCTTCCTCCCTCCCTCCCTTCCTCCTCCTCCCTCCTCCTCCCTTCCTCCTCCCTCCTCTTCCTCTCCCTTCCTCCCCTCCTCTCCTTCCTCCCTTCCTTCCTCCCCTCCCTTCCTCCCTTCCTCTCCTCCCTTCCTCCCATCCTTCCTCCCTTCCTCCTCCTTCCCTCCTCCTTCCTCCCTCCCTTCCTCCCTCCTTCCCTCCCTCCTCCCTTCCTCCCTCCCTCCTCCCTTCCTCCCTCCCTCCCTCCCTTCCTCCTCCCTTCCTCCCTCCCTTCCTTCCTCCCCTCCCTTCCTCCCTCCCTCCCTTCCTCCCTTCCTCCTCCCTCCTCCCTCCCTTCCTCCTCCCTCCCTTCCTCCCTCCTCCTCCCTCCCTTCCTCCCTCCCTCCCTTCCTCCCTTCCTCCTCCCTTCCTTCCTCCCTCCCTTCCCTCCCTCCCTTCCTCCCTTCCTCCCTCCCTTCCTCCTTCCTCCCTCCCTTCCTCCCTCCTCCTCCCTTCCCTCCCTCCCTCCCTTCCTCCCTCCCTTCCTCCCTCCCTCCTCCTTCCTCCCTTCCTCCCTCCCTCCCTCCCTTCCTCCCTCCTTCCCTCCTCCTCCCTCCTCCCTTCCTCCCTCCCTTCCTCCCTCCCTCCCTTCCTCCCTCCCTCCCTCCCTTCCTTCCTCCCTCCCTTCCTTCCTCCCTCCCTTCCTTCCTCCCTCCCTTCCTCCCTCCTCCCTCCCTTCCTCCCTCCCTCTCCTCCCTCCCTTCCTCCTTCCTCCCTCCCTCCCTCCTCCTCCCTCCCTCCTTCCTTCCTCCCTCCCTTCCTCCCTCTCCTCCTCCCTCCTCCTCCCTCCCTTCCTCCCTCCCTCCCTCCCTTCCTCCCTCCCTTCCTCCCTCCCTTCCTCCCTCCCTTCCTCCTCTCCTCCCTCCCTCCCTCCCTTCCTCCCTCCCTCCCTTCCTCCCTCCCTTCCCTCCCTTCCTTCCTCCCTCACTCCCTCCCTTCCCTCCCTTCCCTCCTTCCCTCCCTCCCTCTCTCCCTCCTCCCTTCCTCCCTCCCTCCCCCCTTCCTTCCTTCCTCCCTCCCTTCCTTCCTCCCTCCCTTCCTCCCTCCCTTCCTCCCTTCCTCCCTCCCTTCCTCCCTCCCTCCCTTCCTCCCTCCCTTCCTTCCTCCCTCCCTCCTTCCTCCCTCCCTTCCTCCCTTCCTCCCTCCCTCCCTTCCTCCCGCCTCCCCTCCCTCCCTTCCTCCCTCCCTCCCGCCCTCCCTTCCTCCCTCCCTCCCGCCCTCCCCTCCCTTCCTCCACTCCCTCCCTTCCTTCCTCCCTCCCTCCCTTCCTTCCTTCCTCACTCACTCCCTCACTCCCTCACTCCCTCACTCCCTCACTCCCTCACTCCCCTCACTCCCTCCCTTCTTCTTCCCCCCCCTCCTTTCTTCTTCCCCCCCCCAGTTTATATACCCAGCATGACACCATA